>NC_140997.1:107876826-108411453 GCF_052327205.1 Somniosus microcephalus
AGTTCTGGGGAGTGGAGTGTAACAGTAACAGTTTTGTGGAGTGGAGTGTAACAGTAACAGTATTGGGGAGTGGAGTGTAACAGTACCAGTTATGTGGAGTGGAGTGTAACAGTAACAGTTTTGGGGAGTGGAGTGTAACAGTAACAGTTTTGGGGAGTGGAGAGTAACAGTAACAGTTTTGCAGAGTGGAGTGTAACAGTAACAGTTTTGGGGAGTGGGGTGTAACAGTAACAGTTTTGTGAAGTGAGAGTAACAGTAACAGTTTTGGGGAGTGGAGTGTAACAGTAACAGTTTTGGGGAGTGGAGTGTAACAGTAACAGTTTCGGGGCGTGGAGTGTAACTGTAACAGTTTTGGGGAGTGGAGTGCAACAGTAACAGTTTTGGGGAGTGGAGAGTAACAGTAACAGTTTGGGGGAGTGGAGAGTAACAGTAACAGTTCTGGGGAGTGGAGTGTAATTGTATCAGTTTTGGGGAGTGAGAGTAACAGTAACAGTTTTGGGGAGTGGAGTTTAACAGTAACAGTTTTGCAGAGTGGAGTGTGACAGTAACAGTTTTGGGGAGTGGGGTGTAACAGTAACAGTTTTGTGAAATGAGAGTAACAGTAACAGTTTTGGGGAGTGGAGTGTAACAGTAACAGTTTTGGGGAGTGGAGTGTAATAGTAACAGTTTCGGGGAGTGGAGTGTAACAGTAACAGTTTCGGGGCGTGGAGTGTAACTGTAACAGTTTTGGGTAGTGGAGTGCAACAGTAACAGTTTTGGGGAGTGGAGAGTAACAGTAACAGTTTTGGGGAGTGGAGAGTAACAGTAACAGTTCTGGGAGTGGAGTGTAACTGTAACTGCTTTGGGGAGTGAGTGTAACGGTAACAGTTCTGGGGAGTGGAGTGCAACAGTAACAGTTTTGAGGAGTGGAGAGTAACAGTAACATTTTTGGGGAGTGGGGTGTAACAGTAACAGTTTTGTGGAGTGTTGTGTAACAGTAACAGTTTGGGGAGTGGAGAGTAACAGTAAAAGATTTGGGGAGTGGAGAGTAACAGTAACAGTTTTGGGGAGTGGAGTGTAACAGTAACACTTTTGGGGAGTGAAGTGTAACAGTAACAGTTTTGGGGAATTTGAGTGTAACAGTAACAGTTTTGGGGAGTGAGTTTAACAGTAACATTTTTGGGGAGTGGAGTGTAACATTAACAGTTTTGGGGAGTGAGTGTAACAGTAACAATTTTGTGGAGTGGAGTGTACCAGTAACAGTTTTGGGGAGTGGAGTGTAACAGTAACAGTTTTGGGGAGTGGAGTGTAACAGTAACAGTTTTGGGGAGTGGAGAGTAACAGTAACAGTTTTGCAGAGTGGAGCGTAACAGTAACAGTTTTGGGGAGTGGGGTGTAACAGTAACAGTTTTGTGAAGTGAGAGTAACAGTAACAGTTTTGCGGAGTGGAGTGTAACAGGAACAGTTTTGGGGAGTGGAGTGTAACAGTAACAGTTTTGGGGAGTGGAGTGTAACAGTAACAGTTTTGGGGAGTGGAGTGTAACAGTAACAGTTTCGGGGCGTGGAGTGTAACTGTAACAGTTTTGGGGAGTGGAGTGCAACACTAACAGTTTTGGGGAGTGGAGAGTAACAGTAACAGTTTGCGGGAGTGGAGAGTAACAGTAACAGTTCTGGGGAGTGGAGTGTAACAGTAACAGTTTTGTGGAGTGGAGTGTAACAGTAACAGTATTGGGGAGTGGAGTGTAACAGTACCAGTTATGTGGAGTGGAGTGTAACAGTAACAGTTTTGGGGAGTGGAGTGTAACAGTAACAGTTTTGGGGAGTGGAGAGTAACAGTAACAGTTTTGCAGAGTGGAGTGTAACAGTAACAGTTTTGGGGAGTGGAGTGTAACAGTTACAGTTTTGTGAAGTGAGAGTAACAGTAACAGTTTTGGGGAGTGGAGTGTAACAGTAACAGTTTTGGGGAGTGGGGTGTAACAGTAACAGTTTTGTGAAGTGAGAGTAACAGTAACAGTTTTGGGGAGTGGAGTGTAACAGTAACAGTTTTGGGGAGTGAGTGTAACAGTAACAGTTTTCGGGAGTGGAGTGTAACAGTACCAGTTTTGTGGAGTGGAATGTACCAGTAACAGTTTTGGGGAATTGAGTGTAACAGTCACGGTTTTGGGGAGTGAGTGTAAAAGTAACAGTTTTGGGGAGTGAGTGTAACAGTAACAGTTTTGGTGAGTGGAGAGTAACAGTACCAGTTTTGTGGAGTGGAGTGTAACAGTAACAGTTTTGGGGAGTGGGGTGTAACAGTAACAGTTTTGTGAAGTGAGAGTAACAGTAACAGTTTTGGGGAGTGGAGTGTAACAGTAACAGTTTTGGTGAGTGGAGAGTAATAGTAACAGTTGTGGGGAGTGGAGAGTAATAGTAACCGTTTTGGGGAGTGGAGTGTAACAGTAACAGTTTTGTGGAGTGGAGTGTAACTGTAACAGTTTTGGGGAGTGGAGTGCAACAGTAACAGTTTTGGGGAGTGGAGAGTAACAGTAACAGTTTGTGGGAGTGGAGAGTAACAGTAACAGTTCTGGGGAGTGGAGTGTAACAGTAACAGTTTTGTGGAGTGGAGTGTAACAGTAACAGTATTGGGGAGTGGAGTGTAACAGTACCAGTTATGTGGAGTGGAGTGTAACAGTAACAGTTTTGGGGAGTGGAGTGTAACAGTAACAGTTTTGGGAACTGGAGAGTAACAGTAACAGTTTTGCAGAGTGGAGTGTAACAGTAACAGTTTTGGGGAGTGGGGTGTAACAGTAACAGTTTTGTGAAGTGAGAGTAACAGTAACAGTTTTGGGGAGTGGAGTGTAACAGTAACAGTTTTGGGGAGTTGAGTGTAACAGTAACAGTTTTGGGGAGTGGAGTGTAACAGTAACAGTTTCGGGGCGTGGAGTGTAACTGTAACAGTTTTGGGGAGTGGAGTGCAACAGTAACAGTTTTGGGGAGTGGAGAGTAACAGTAACAGTTTGGGGGAGTGTTGTGTGACAGTAACAGTTTGGGGAGTGGAGTGTAACAGTAACAGTTTTGGGGAGTGGAATGTACCAGTAACAGTTTTGGGGAATGGAGTGCAACAGTAACGGTTTTGGGGAGTGAGTGTAAAAGTAACAGTTTTGGGGAGTGAGTGTAACAGTAACAGTTTTGGGGAGTGGAGTGTAACAGTACCAGTTATGTGGAGTGGAGTGTAACAGTAACAGTTTTGGGGAGTGGAGTGTAACAGTAACAGTTTTGGGGAGTGGAGTGTAATAGTAACAGTTTTGGGTAGTGGAGTGCAACAGTAACAGTTTTGGGGAGTGGAGAGTAACAGTAACAGTTTTGGGGAGTGGAGAGTAACAGTAACAGTTCTGGGAGTGGAGTGTAACTGTAACTGCTTTGGGGAGTGAGTGTAACGGTAACAGTTTTGAGGAGTGGAGAGTAACAGTAACAGTTTTGGGGAGTGAGAGTAACAGTAACAGTTTTGGGGAGTGGAGTGTAACAGTAACACATTTGGGGAGTGGAGAGTAACGGTAACAGTTCTGGGGAGTGGAGTGCAACAGTAACAGTTTTGAGGAGTGGAGAGTAACAGTAACATTTTTGGGGAGTGGAGTGTAACAGTAACAGTTTTGTGGAGTGTTGTGTAACAGTAACAGTTTGGGGAGTGGAGAGTAACAGTAAAAGATTTGGGGAGTGGAGAGTAACAGTAACAGTTTTGGGGAGTGGAGTGTAACAGTAACACTTTTGGGGAGTGAAGTGTAACAGTAACAGTTTTGGGGAGTGGAGTGTAACAGTCACAGTTTTGGGGTGTGGAGTGTAACAGTAACGGTTTTGGGGAGTGAGTGTAACAGCAAAAGTTTTGGGGAATTTGAGTGTAACAGTAACAGTTTTGGCGAGTGAGTTTAACAGTAACATTTTTGGGGAGTGGAGTGTAACAGTAACAGTTTTGGGGAGTGAGTGTAACAGTAACAATTTTGTGGAGTGGAGTGTACCAGTAACAGTTTTGGGGAGTGGAGTGTAACAGTAACAGTTTTGGGGAGTGGAGTGTAACAGTAACAGTTTTGGGGAGTGGAGAGTAACAGTAACAGTTTTGCAGAGTGGAGTGTAACAGTAACAGTTTTGGGGAGTGGGGTGTAACAGTAACAGTTTTGTGAAGTGAGAGTAACAGTAACAGTTTTGGGGAGTGGAGTGTAACAGTAACAGTTTTGGGGAGTGGAGTGTAACAGTAACAGTTTTGGGGAGTGGAGTGTAACAGTAACAGTTTTGGCGAGTGGAGTGTAACAGTAACAGTTTCGGGGCGTGGAGTGTAACTGTAACAGTTTTGGGGAGTGGAGTGCAACAGTAACAGTTTTGGGGAGTGGAGAGTAACAGTAACAGTTTGCGGGAGTGGAGAGTAACAGTAACATTTCTGGGGAGTGGAGTGTAACAGTAACAGTTTTGTGGAGTGGAGTGTAACAGTAACAGTATTGGGGAGTGGAGTGTAACAGACCAGTTATGTGGAGTGGAGTGTAACAGTAACAGTTTTGGGGAGTGGAGTGTAACAGTAACAGTTTTGGGGAGTGGAGAGTAACAGTAACAGTTTTGCAGAGTGGAGTGTAACAGTAACAGTTTTGGGGAGTGGGGTGTAACAGTTACAGTTTTGTGAAGTGAGAGTAACAATAACAGTTTTGGGGAGTGGAGTGTAACAGTAACAGTTTTGGGGAGTGGCGTGTAACAGTAACAGTTTTGTGAAGTGAGAGTAACAGTAAAAGTTTTGTGGAGTGGAGTGTAACAGTAACAGTTTTGGGGAGTGAGTGTAACAGTAACAGTTTTCGGGAGTGGAGTGTAACAGTACCAGTTTTGTGGAGTGGAATGTACCAGTAACAGTTTTGGGGAATTGAGTGTAACAGTCACGGTTTTTGGGAGTGAGTGTAAAAGTAACAGTTTTGGGGAGTGAGTGTAACAGTAACAGTTTTGGTGAGTGGAGTGTAACAGTACCAGTTTTGTGGAGTGGAGTGTAACAGTAACAGTATTGGGGAGTGGAGTGTAACAGTACCAGTTATGTGGAGTGGAGTGTAACAGTAACAATTTTGGGGAGTGGAGTGTAACAGTAACAGTTTTGGGGAGTGGAGAGTAACAGTAATAGTTTTGCAGAGTGGAGTGTAACAGTAACAGTTTTGGGAAGTGGGGTGTAACAGTAACAGTTTTGTGAAGTGAGAGTAACAGTAACAGTTTTGGGGAGTGGAGTGTAACAGTAAAAGTTTTGGGGAGTGGAGTGTAACAGTAACAGTTTTGGGGAGTGGAGTGTAACAGCAACAGTTTCGGGGCATGGAGTGTAACTGTAACAGTTTTGGGTAGTGGAGTGCAACAGTAACAGTTTTGGGGAGTGGAGAGTAACAGAAACAGTTTTGGGGAGTGGAGAGTAATAGTAACAGTTCTGGGGAGTGGAGTGTAACTGTAACTGCTTTGGGGAGTGAGTGTAACGGTAACAGTTTTGAGGAGTGGAGAGTAACAGCAACAGTTTTGGGGAGTGAGAGTAACAGTAACAGTTTTGGGGAGTGGAGTGTAACAGTAACAGTTTTGGGGAGTGGAGAATAACGGTAACAGTTCTGGGGAGTGGAGTGAAACAGTAACAGTTTTGGGGAGTGGAGAGTAACAGTAACAGTTTTGGGGAGTGGAGTGTAACAGTAACAGTTTTGTGGAGTGTTGTGTAACAGTAACAGTTCGGGGAGTGGAGAGTAACAGTAAAAGATTTGGGGAGTGGAGAGTAACAGTAACAGTTTTGGGGAGTGGAGTGTAACAGTAACACTTTTGGGCAGTGAAGTGTAACAGTAACAGTTTTGGGGAGTGGAGTGTAACAGTCACAGTTTTGGGGTGTGGAGTGTAACAGTAACGGTATTGGGGAGTGAGTGTAACAGCAAAAGTTTTGGGGAATTTGAGTGTAACAGTAACAGTTTTGGGGAGTGAGTGTAACAGTAACATTTTTGGGGAGTGGAGTGTAACAGTAACAGTTTTGGGGAGTGAGTGTAACAGTAACAATTTTGTAGAGTGGAGTGTACCAGTAACAGTTTTGGGGAGTGGAGTGTAACAGTAACAGTTTTGGGGAGTGGAGAGTAATAGTAACAGTTGTGGGGAGTGGAGAGTAATAGTAACCGTTTTGGGGAGTGGAGTGTATCTTACAGTTTTGGGGAGTGAGTGTAACAGTAACATTTTTGGGGAGTGGAGTGTAGCAGTAACAGTTTTGGGGAGTGAGTCTAACAGTAAAAGTTTTGTGGAGTGGAGTGTAACAGTACCAGTTTTGTGGAGTGGAGTGTAACAGTAACAGTATTGGGGAGTGGAGTGTAACAGTACCAGTTATGTGGAGTGGAGTGTAACAGTAACAATTTTGGGGAGTGGAGTGTAACAGTAACAGTTTTGGAGAGTGGAGAGTAACAGTAATAGTTTTGCAGAGTGGAGTGTAACAGTAACAGTTTTGGGAAGTGTGGTGTAACAGTAACAGTTTTGTGAAGTGAGAGTAACAGTAACAGTTTTGGGGAGTGGAGTGTAACAGTAACAGTTTTGGGGAGTGGAGTGTAACAGTAACAGTTTTGGGGAGTGGAGTGTAACAGCAACAGTTTCGGGGCATGGAGTGTAACTGTAACAGTTTTGGGTAGTGGAGTGCAACAGTAACAGTTTTGGGGAGTGGAGAGTAACAGTAACAGTTTTGGGGAGTGGAGAGTAATAGTAACAGTTCTGGGGAGTGGAGTGTAACTGTAACTGCTTTGGGGAGTGAGTGTAACGGTAACAGTTTTGAGGAGTGGAGAGTAACAGCAACAGTTTTGGGGAGTGAGAGTAACAGTAACAGTTTTGGGGAGTGGAGTGTAACACTAACAGTTTTGGGGAGTGGAGACTAACGGTAACAGTTCTGGGGAGTGGAGTGAAACAGTAACAGTTTTGGGGAGTGGAGAGTAACAGTAACAGTTTTGGGGAGTGGAGTGTAACAGTAACAGTAACAGTTCGGGGAGTGGAGAGTAACAGTAAAAGTTTTGGGCAGTGAAGTGTAACAGTAACAGTTTTGGGGAGTGGAGTGTAACAGTCACAGTTTTGGGGTGTGGAGTGTAACAGTAACGGTATTGGGGAGTGAGTGTAACAGCAAAAGTTTTGGGGAATTTGAGTGTAACAGTAACAGTTTTGGGGAGTGAGTGTAACAGTAACATTTTTGGGGAGTGGAGTGTAACAGTAACAGTTTTGGGGAGTGAGTGTAACAGTAACAATTTTGTAGAGTGGAGTGTACCAGTAACAGTTTTGGGGAGTGGAGTGTAACAGTAACAGTTTTGGGGAGTGGAGAGTAATAGTAACAGTTGTGGGGAGTGGAGAGTAATAGTAACCGTTTTGGGGAGTGGAGTTTATCTTACAGTTTTGGGGAGTGAGTGTAACAGTAACATTTTTGGGGAGTGGAGTGTAGCAGTAACAGTTTTGGGGAGTGAGTCTAACAGTAAAAGTTTTGTGGAGTGGAGTGTAACATTACAGTTTTGGGGAGTGAGTGTAACAGTAACAGTTTTGGGGAGTGAGTGTAACAGTACCAGTTATGTGGAGTGGAGTGTACCAGTAACAGATTTGGGGAATGGAGTGTAACAGTAATAATTTTGGGGAGTGGAGAGTAACAGTAACAGTTTTGCAGAGTGGAGTGTGACAGTAACAGTTTTGGGGAGTGGGGTGTAACAGTAACAATTTTGTGAAATGAGAGTAACAGTAACAGTTTTGGGGAGTGGAGTGTAACAGTAACAGTTTTGGGGAGTGGAGTGTAACTGTAACAGTTTTGGGGAGTGGAGTGCAATAGTAACAGTTTTGGGGAGTGGAGAGTAACAGTAACAGTTTTGGGGAGTGAGAGTAACAGTAACAGTTTTGGGGAGAGAAGTGTAACAGTAACAGTTTTGGGGAGTGAAGTGTAACAGTAACAGTTTTGGGGAGTGGAGTGTAGCAGTAACAGTTTTAGGGAGTGGAGTGTAACAGTAGCAGTTTTGGGGAGAGGAGAGTAACAGTTACAGTTTTGGGGAGTGACTGTAACAGTAACAGTTTTGGGGAGTGGAGAGTAACAGTAACAGTTTTGGGGAGTGCAGTATAACAGTAACGGTTTTGGGGAGTGAGTGTAACAGTAACAGTTTTGGGGAGTGAGTGAAACAGTAACAGTTATGGGGAGTGGAGTGTAACAGTACCAGTTTTGGGGAGTGGAGTGTAACAGTAACAGTTTTGGGGAGTGGAGTGTAACAGTAACAGTTTTGGGGAGTGGACTGTAACAGTAACAGTTTTGGGGAGTGGAGTGTAACAGTAACATTTTTGGGGAGTGGAGAGTAACAGTAACAGTTTTGCAGAGTGGAGTGTAACAGTAACAGTTTTGGGGAGTGGGGTGTAACAGTAACAGTTTTGTGAAGTGAGAGTAACAGTAACAGTTTTGGGGAGTGGAGTTTAACAGTAACAGTTTTGCAGAGTGGAGTGTGACAGTAACAGTTTTGGGGAGTGGGGTGTAACAGTAACAATTTTGTGAAATGAGAGTAACAGTAACAGTTTTGGGGAGTGGAGTAAAACAGTAACAGTTTTGGGGAGTGGAGTGTAACAGTAACAGTTTTGGGGAGTGGGGTGTAACAGTAACAGTTTTGTGAAGTGAGAGTAACAGTAACAGTTTTGGGGAGTGGAGTTTAACAGTAACAGTTTTGCAGAGTGGAGTGTGACAGTAACAGTTTTGGGGAGTGGGGTGTAACAGTAACAGTTTTGTGAAATGAGAGTAACAGTAACAGTTTTGGGGAGTGGAGTGTAACAGTAACAGTTTTGGGGAGTGGAGTGTAATAGTAACAGTTTCGGGGAGTGGAGTGTAACAGTAACAGTTTCGGGGCGTGGAGTGTAACTGTAACAGTTTTGGGTAGTGGAGTGCAACAGTAACAGTTTTGGGGAGTGGAGAGTAACAGTAACAGTTTTGGGGAGTGGAGAGTAACAGTAACAGTTCTGGGAGTGGAGTGTAACTGTAACTGCTTTGGGGAGTGAGTGTAACGGTAACAGTTCTGGGGAGTGGAGTGCAACAGTAACAGTTTTGAGGAGTGGAGAGTAACAGTAACATTTTTGGGGAGTGGGGTGTAACAGTAACAGTTTTGTGGAGTGTTGTGTAACAGTAACAGTTTGGGGAGTGGAGAGTAACAGTAAAAGATTTGGGGAGTGGAGAGTAACAGTAACAGTTTTGGGGAGTGGAGTGTAACAGTAACACTTTTGGGGAGTGAAGTGTAACAGTAACAGTTTTGGGGAATTTGAGTGTAACAGTAACAGTTTTGGGGAGTGAGTTTAACAGTAACATTTTTGGGGAGTGGAGTGTAACATTAACAGTTTTGGGGAGTGAGTGTAACAGTAACAATTTTGTGGAGTGGAGTGTACCAGTAACAGTTTTGGGGAGTGGAGTGTAACAGTAACAGTTTTGGGGAGTGGAGTGTAACAGTAACAGTTTTGGGGAGTGGAGAGTAACAGTAACAGTTTTGCAGAGTGGAGCGTAACAGTAACAGTTTTGGGGAGTGGGGTGTAACAGTAACAGTTTTGTGAAGTGAGAGTAACAGTAACAGTTTTGGGGAGTGGAGTGTAACAGGAACAGTTTTGGGGAGTGGAGTGTAACAGTAACAGTTTTGGGGAGTGGAGTGTAACAGTAACAGTTTTGGGGAGTGGAGTGTAACAGTAACAGTTTCGGGGCGTGGAGTGTAACTGTAACAGTTTTGGGGAGTGGAGTGCAACACTAACAGTTTTGGGGAGTGGAGAGTAACAGTAACAGTTTGCGGGAGTGGAGAGTAACAGTAACAGTTCTGGGGAGTGGAGTGTAACAGTAACAGTTTTGTGGAGTGGAGTGTAACAGTAACAGTATTGGGGAGTGGAGTGTAACAGTACCAGTTATGTGGAGTGGAGTGTAACAGTAACAGTTTTGGGGAGTGGAGTGTAACAGTAACAGTTTTGGGGAGTGGAGAGTAACAGTAACAGTTTTGCAGAGTGGAGTGTAACAGTAACAGTTTTGGGGAGTGGAGTGTAACAGTTACAGTTTTGTGAAGTGAGAGTAACAGTAACAGTTTTGGGGAGTGGAGTGTAACAGTAACAGTTTTGGGGAGTGGGGTGTAACAGTAACAGTTTTGTGAAGTGAGAGTAACAGTAACAGTTTTGGGGAGTGGAGTGTAACAGTAACAGTTTTGGGGAGTGGAGTGTAACAGTACCAGTTTTGTGGAGTGGAATGTACCAGTAACAGTTTTGGGGAATTGAGTGTAACAGTCACGGTTTTGGGGAGTGAGTGTAAAAGTAACAGTTTTGGGGAGTGAGTGTAACAGTAACAGTTTTGGTGAGTGGAGAGTAACAGTACCAGTTTTGTGGAGTGGAGTGTAACAGTAACAGTTTTGGGGAGTGGGGTGTAACAGTAACAGTTTTGTGAAGTGAGAGTAACAGTAACAGTTTTGGGGAGTGGAGTGTAACAGTAACAGTTTTGGTGAGTGGAGAGTAATAGTAACAGTTGTGGGGAGTGGAGAGTAATAGTAACCGTTTTGGGGAGTGGAGTGTAACAGTAACAGTTTTGTGGAGTGGAGTGTAACTGTAACAGTTTTGGGGAGTGGAGTGCAACAGTAACAGTTTTGGGGAGTGGAGAGTAACAGTAACAGTTTGTGGGAGTGGAGAGTAACAGTAACAGTTCTGGGGAGTGGAGTGTAACAGTAACAGTTTTGTGGAGTGGAGTGTAACAGTAACAGTATTGGGGAGTGGAGTGTAACAGTACCAGTTATGTGGAGTGGAGTGTAACAGTAACAGTTTTGGGGAGTGGAGTGTAACAGTAACAGTTTTGGGGACTGGAGAGTAACAGTAACAGTTTTGCAGAGTGGAGTGTAACAGTAACAGTTTTGGGGAGTGGGGTGTAACAGTAACAGTTTTGTGAAGTGAGAGTAACAGTAACAGTTTTGGGGAGTGGAGTGTAACAGTAACAGTTTTGGGGAGTTGAGTGTAACAGTAACAGTTTTGGGGAGTGGAGTGTAACAGTAACAGTTTCGGGGAGTGGAGTGCAACAGTAACAGTTTTGGGGAGTGGAGAGTAACAGTAACAGTTTGGGGGAGTGTTGTGTGACAGTAACAGTTTGGGGAGTGGAGTGTAACAGTAACAGTTTTGGGGAGTGGAATGTACCAGTAACAGTTTTGGGGAATGGAGTGCAACAGTAACGGTTTTGGGGAGTGAGTGTAAAAGTAACAGTTTTGGGGAGTGAGTGTAACAGTAACAGTTTTGGGGAGTGGAGTGTAACAGTACCAGTTATGTGGAGTGGAGTGTAACAGTAACAGTTTTGGGGATTGGACTGTAACAGTAACAGTTTTGGGGAGTGGAGAGTAACAGTAACAGTTTTGCAGAGTGGAGTGTAACAGTAACAGTTTTGGGGAGTGGGGTGTAACAGTAATTGTTTTGTGAAGTGAGAGTAACAGTAACAGTTTTGGGGAGTGGAGTGTAACAGTAACAGTTTTGGGGAGTGGAGTGTAATAGTAACAGTTTTGGGTAGTGGAGTGCAACAGTAACAGTTTTGGGGAGTGGAGAGTAACAGTAACAGTTTTGGGGAGTGGAGAGTAACAGTAACAGTTCTGGGAGTGGAGTGTAACTGTAACTGCTTTGGGGAGTGAGTGTAACGGTAACAGTTTTGAGGAGTGGAGAGTAACAGTAACAGTTTTGGGGAGTGAGAGTAACAGTAACAGTTTTGGGGAGTGGAGTGTAACAGTAACAGTTTTGGGGAGTGGAGTGTAACAGTAACAGTTTGGGGAGTGGAGAGTAACAGTAAAAGATTTGGGGAGTGGAGAGTAACAGTAACAGTTTTGGGGAGTGGAGAGTAACGGTAACAGTTCTGGGGAGTGGAGTGCAACAGTAACAGTTTTGAGGAGTGGAGAGTAACAGTAACATTTTTGGGGAGTGGAGTGTAACAGTAACAATTTTGTGGAGTGTTGTGTAACAGTAACAGTTTGGGGAGTGGAGAGTAACAGTAAAAGATTTGGGGAGTGGAGAGTAACAGTAACAGTTTTGGGGAGTGGAGTGTAACAGTAACACTTTTGGGGAGTGAAGTGTAACAGTAACAGTTTTGGGGAGTGGAGTGTAACAGTCACAGTTTTGGGGTGTGGAGTGTAACAGTAACGGTTTTGGGGAGTGAGTGTAACAGCAAAAGTTTTGGTGAATTTGAGTGTAACAGTAACAGTTTTGGCGAGTGAGTTTAACAGTAACATTTTTGGGGAGTGGAGTGTAACAGTAACAGTTTTGGGGAGTGAGTGTAACAGTAACAATTTTGTGGAGTGGAGTGTACCAGTAACAGTTTTGGGGAGTGGAGTGTAACAGTAACAGTTTTGGGGAGTGGAGTGTAACAGTAACAGTTTTGGGGAGTGGAGAGTAACAGTAACAGTTTTGCAGAGTGGAGTGTAACAGTAACAGTTTTGGGGAGTGGGGTGTAACAGTAACAGTTTTGTGAAGTGAGAGTAACAGTAACAGTTTTGGGGAGTGGAGTGTAACAGTAACAGTTTTGGGGAGTGGAGTGTAACAGTAACAGTTTTGGGGAGTGGAGTGTAACAGTAACAGTTTTGGGGAGTGGAGTGTAACAGTAACAGTTTCGGGGCGTGGAGTGTAACTGTAACAGTTTTGGGGAGTGGAGTGCAACAGTAACAGTTTTGGGGAGTGGAGAGTAACAGTAACAGTTTGCGGGAGTGGAGAGTAACAGTAACATTTCTGGGGAGTGGAGTGTAACAGTAACAGTTTTGTGGAGTGGAGTGTAACAGTAACAGTATTGGGGAGTGGAGTGTAACAGACCAGTTATGTGGAGTGGAGTGTAACAGTAACAGTTTTGGGGAGTGGAGTGTAACAGTAACAGTTTTGGGGAGTGGAGAGTAACAGTAACAGTTTTGCAGAGTGGAGTGTAACAGTAACAGATTTGGGGAGTGGGGTGTAACAGTAACAGTTTTGTGAAGTGAGAGTAACAGTAAAAGTTTTGTGGAGTGGAGTGTAACAGTAACAGTTTTGGGGAGTGAGTGTAACAGTAACAGTTTTCGGGAGTGGAGTGTAACAGTACCAGTTTTGTGGAGTGGAATGTACCAGTAACAGTTTTGGGGAATTGAGTGTAACAGTCACGGTTTTTGGGAGTGAGTGTAAAAGTAACAGTTTTGGGGAGTGAGTGTAACAGTAACAGTTTTGGTGAGTGGAGTGTAACAGTACCAGTTTTGTGGAGTGGAGTGTAACAGTAACAGTATTGGGGAGTGGAGTGTAACAGTACCAGTTATGTGGAGTGGAGTGTAACAGTAACAATTTTGGGGAGTGGAGTGTAACAGTAACAGTTTTGGGGAGTGGAGAGTAACAGTAATAGTTTTGCAGAGTGGAGTGTAACAGTAACAGTTTTGGGAAGTGGGGTGTAACAGTAACAGTTTTGTGAAGTGAGAGTAACAGTAACAGTTTTGGGGAGTGGAGTGTAACAGTAACAGTTTTGGGGAGTGGAGTGTAACAGTAACAGTTTTGGGGAGTGGAGTGTAACAGCAACAGTTTCGGGGCATGGAGTGTAACTGTAACAGTTTTGGGTAGTGGAGTGCAACAGTAACAGTTTTGGGGAGTGGAGAGTAACAGAAACAGTTTTGGGGAGTGGAGAGTAATAGTAACAGTTCTGGGGAGTGGAGTGTAACTGTAACTGCTTTGGGGAGTGAGTGTAACGGTAACAGTTTTGAGGAGTGGAGAGTAACAGCAACAGTTTTGGGGAGTGAGAGTAACAGTAACAGTTTTGGGGAGTGGAGTGTAACAGTAACAGTTTTGGGGAGTGGAGAATAACGGTAACAGTTCTGGGGAGTGGAGTGAAACAGTAACAGTTTTGGGGAGTGGAGAGTAATAGTAACAGTTTTGGGGAGTGGAGTGTAACAGTAACAGTTTTGTGGAGTGTTGTGTAACAGTAACAGTTCGGGGAGTGGAGAGTAACAGTAAAAGATTTGGGGAGTGGAGAGTAACAGTAACAGTTTTGGGGAGTGGAGTGTAACAGTAACACTTTTGGGCAGTGAAGTGTAACAGTAACAGTTTTGGGGAGTGGAGTGTAACAGTCACAGTTTTGGGGTGTGGAGTGTAACAGTAACGGTATTGGGGAGTGAGTGTAACAGCAAAAGTTTTGGGGAATTTGAGTGTAACAGTAACAGTTTTGGGGAGTGAGTGTAACAGTAACATTTTTGGGGAGTGGAGTGTAACAGTAACAGTTTTGGGGAGTGAGTGTAACAGTAACAATTTTGTAGAGTGGAGTGTACCAGTAACAGTTTTGGGGAGTGGAGTGTAACAGTAACAGTTTTGGGGAGTGGAGAGTAATAGTAACAGTTGTGGGGAGTGGAGAGTAATAGTAACCGTTTTGGGGAGTGGAGTGTATCTTACAGTTTTGGGGAGTGAGTGTAACAGTAACATTTTTGGGGAGTGGAGTGTAGCAGTAACAGTTTTGGGGAGTGAGTCTAACAGTAAAAGTTTTGTGGAGTGGAGTGTAACAGTACCAGTTTTGTGGAGTGGAGTGTAACAGTAACAGTATTGGGGAGTGGAGTGTAACAGTACCAGTTATGTGGAGTGGAGTGTAACAGTAACAATTTTGGGGAGTGGAGTGTAACAGTAACAGTTTTGGAGAGTGGAGAGTAACAGTAATAGTTTTGCAGAGTGGAGTGTAACAGTAACAGTTTTGGGAAGTGTGGTGTAACAGTAACAGTTTTGTGAAGTGAGAGTAACAGTAACAGTTTTGGGGAGTGGAGTGTAACAGTAACAGTTTTGGGGAGTGGAGTGTAACAGTAACAGTTTTGGGGAGTGGAGTGTAACAGCAACAGTTTCGGGGCATGGAGTGTAACTGTAACAGTTTTGGGTAGTGGAGTGCAACAGTAACAGTTTTGGGGAGTGGAGAGTAACAGTAACAGTTTTGGGGAGTGGAGAGTAATAGTAACAGTTCTGGGGAGTGGAGTGTAACTGTAACTGCTTTGGGGAGTGAGTGTAACGGTAACAGTTTTGAGGAGTGGAGAGTAACAGCAACAGTTTTGGGGAGTGAGAGTAACAGTAACAGTTTTGGGGAGTGGAGTGTAACACTAACAGTTTTGGGGAGTGGAGACTAACGGTAACAGTTCTGGGGAGTGGAGTGAAACAGTAACAGTTTTGGGGAGTGGAGAGTAACAGTAACAGTTTTGGGGAGTGGAGTGTAACAGTAACAGTTTTGTGGAGTGTTGTGTAACAGTAACAGTTCGGGGAGTGGAGAGTAACAGTAAAAGTTTTGGGCAGTGAAGTGTAACAGTAACAGTTTTGGGGAGTGGAGTGTAACAGTCACAGTTTTGGGGTGTGGAGTGTAACAGTAACGGTATTGGGGAGTGAGTGTAACAGCAAAAGTTTTGGGGAATTTGAGTGTAACAGTAACAGTTTTGGGGAGTGAGTGTAACAGTAACATTTTTGGGGAGTGGAGTGTAACAGTAACAGTTTTGGGGAGTGAGTGTAACAGTAACAATTTTGTAGAGTGGAGTGTACCAGTAACAGTTTTGGGGAGTGGAGTGTAACAGTAACAGTTTTGGGGAGTGGAGAGTAATAGTAACAGTTCTGGGAGTGGAGTGTAACTGTAACTGCTTTGGGGAGTGAGTGTAACAGTAACAGTTTTGTGAAATGAGAGTAACAGTAACAGTTTTGGGGAGTGGAGTGTAACAGTAACAGTTTTGGGGAGTGGAGTGTAATAGTAACAGTTTCGGGGAGTGGAGTGTAACAGTAACAGTTTCGGGGCGTGGAGTGTAACTGTAACAGTTTTGGGTAGTGGAGTGCAACAGTAACAGTTTTGGGGAGTGGAGAGTAACAGTAACAGTTTTGGGGAGTGGAGAGTAACAGTAACAGTTCTGGGAGTGGAGTGTAACTGTAACTGCTTTGGGGAGTGAGTGTAACGGTAACAGTTCTGGGGAGTGGAGTGCAACAGTAACAGTTTTGAGGAGTGGAGAGTAACAGTAACATTTTTGGGGAGTGGGGTGTAACAGTAACAGTTTTGTGGAGTGTTGTGTAACAGTAACAGTTTGGGGAGTGGAGAGTAACAGTAAAAGATTTGGGGAGTGGAGAGTAACAGTAACAGTTTTGGGGAGTGGAGTGTAAC
Source organism: Somniosus microcephalus (assembly GCF_052327205.1). Taxonomy (NCBI): domain Eukaryota; kingdom Metazoa; phylum Chordata; class Chondrichthyes; order Squaliformes; family Somniosidae; genus Somniosus; species Somniosus microcephalus. The sequence continues at coordinate 107,892,896 of NC_140997.1, forward strand.
AGTAACACTTTTGGGGAGTGAAGTGTAACAGTAACAGTTTTGGGGAATTTGAGTGTAACAGTAACAGTTTTGGGGAGTGAGTTTAACAGTAACATTTTTGGGGAGTGGAGTGTAACATTAACAGTTTTGGGGAGTGAGTGTAACAGTAACAATTTTGTGGAGTGGAGTGTACCAGTAACAGTTTTGGGGAGTGGAGTGTAACAGTAACAGTTTTGGGGAGTGGAGTGTAACAGTAACAGTTTTGGGGAGTGGAGAGTAACAGTAACAGTTTTGCAGAGTGGAGCGTAACAGTAACAGTTTTGGGGAGTGGGGTGTAACAGTAACAGTTTTGTGAAGTGAGAGTAACAGTAACAGTTTTGGGGAGTGGAGTGTAACAGGAACAGTTTTGGGGAGTGGAGTGTAACAGTAACAGTTTTGGGGAGTGGAGTGTAACAGTAACAGTTTTGGGGAGTGGAGTGTAACAGTAACAGTTTCGGGGCGTGGAGTGTAACTGTAACAGTTTTGGGGAGTGGAGTGCAACACTAACAGTTTTGGGGAGTGGAGAGTAACAGTAACAGTTTGCGGGAGTGGAGAGTAACAGTAACAGTTCTGGGGAGTGGAGTGTAACAGTAACAGTTTTGTGGAGTGGAGTGTAACAGTAACAGTATTGGGGAGTGGAGTGTAACAGTACCAGTTATGTGGAGTGGAGTGTAACAGTAACAGTTTTGGGGAGTGGAGTGTAACAGTAACAGTTTTGGGGAGTGGAGAGTAACAGTAACAGTTTTGCAGAGTGGAGTGTAACAGTAACAGTTTTGGGGAGTGGAGTGTAACAGTTACAGTTTTGTGAAGTGAGAGTAACAGTAACAGTTTTGGGGAGTGGAGTGTAACAGTAACAGTTTTGGGGAGTGGGGTGTAACAGTAACAGTTTTGTGAAGTGAGAGTAACAGTAACAGTTTTGGGGAGTGGAGTGTAACAGTAACAGTTTTGGGGAGTGAGTGTAACAGTAACAGTTTTCGGGAGTGGAGTGTAACAGTACCAGTTTTGTGGAGTGGAATGTACCAGTAACAGTTTTGGGGAATTGAGTGTAACAGTCACGGTTTTGGGGAGTGAGTGTAAAAGTAACAGTTTTGGGGAGTGAGTGTAACAGTAACAGTTTTGGTGAGTGGAGAGTAACAGTACCAGTTTTGTGGAGTGGAGTGTAACAGTAACAGTTTTGGGGAGTGGGGTGTAACAGTAACAGTTTTGTGAAGTGAGAGTAACAGTAACAGTTTTGGGGAGTGGAGTGTAACAGTAACAGTTTTGGTGAGTGGAGAGTAATAGTAACAGTTGTGGGGAGTGGAGAGTAATAGTAACCGTTTTGGGGAGTGGAGTGTAACAGTAACAGTTTTGTGGAGTGGAGTGTAACTGTAACAGTTTTGGGGAGTGGAGTGCAACAGTAACAGTTTTGGGGAGTGGAGAGTAACAGTAACAGTTTGTGGGAGTGGAGAGTAACAGTAACAGTTCTGGGGAGTGGAGTGTAACAGTAACAGTTTTGTGGAGTGGAGTGTAACAGTAACAGTATTGGGGAGTGGAGTGTAACAGTACCAGTTATGTGGAGTGGAGTGTAACAGTAACAGTTTTGGGGAGTGGAGTGTAACAGTAACAGTTTTGGGGACTGGAGAGTAACAGTAACAGTTTTGCAGAGTGGAGTGTAACAGTAACAGTTTTGGGGAGTGGGGTGTAACAGTAACAGTTTTGTGAAGTGAGAGTAACAGTAACAGTTTTGGGGAGTGGAGTGTAACAGTAACAGTTTTGGGGAGTTGAGTGTAACAGTAACAGTTTTGGGGAGTGGAGTGTAACAGTAACAGTTTCGGGGCGTGGAGTGTAACTGTAACAGTTTTGGGGAGTGGAGTGCAACAGTAACAGTTTTGGGGAGTGGAGAGTAACAGTAACAGTTTGGGGGAGTGTTGTGTGACAGTAACAGTTTGGGGAGTGGAGTGTAACAGTAACAGTTTTGGGGAGTGGAATGTACCAGTAACAGTTTTGGGGAATGGAGTGCAACAGTAACGGTTTTGGGGAGTGAGTGTAAAAGTAACAGTTTTGGGGAGTGAGTGTAACAGTAACAGTTTTGGGGAGTGGAGTGTAACAGTACCCGTTATGTGGAGTGGAGTGTAACAGTAACAGTTTTGGGGATTGGACTGTAACAGTAACAGTTTTGGGGAGTGGAGAGTAACAGTAACAGTTTTGCAGAGTGGAGTGTAACAGTAACAGTTTTGGGGAGTGGGGTGTAACAGTAATTGTTTTGTGAAGTGAGAGTAACAGTAACAGTTTTGGGGAGTGGAGTGTAACAGTAACAGTTTTGGGGAGTGGAGTGTAATAGTAACAGTTTTGGGTCGTGGAGTGCAACAGTAACAGTTTTGGGGAGTGGAGAGTAACAGTAACAGTTTTGGGGAGTGGAGAGTAACAGTAACAGTTCTGGGAGTGGAGTGTAACTGTAACTGCTTTGGGGAGTGAGTGTAACGGTAACAGTTTTGAGGAGTGGAGAGTAACAGTAACAGTTTTGGGGAGTGAGAGTAACAGTAACAGTTTTGGGGAGTGGAGTGTAACAGTAACACATTTGGGGAGTGGAGAGTAACGGTAACAGTTCTGGGGAGTGGAGTGCAACAGTAACAGTTTTGAGGAGTGGAGAGTAACAGTAACATTTTTGGGGAGTGGAGTGTAACAGTAACAATTTTGTGGAGTGTTGTGTAACAGTAACAGTTTGGGGAGTGGAGAGTAACAGTAAAAGATTTGGGGAGTGGAGAGTAACAGTAACAGTTTTGGGGAGTGGACTGTAACAGTAACACTTTTGGGGAGTGAAGTGTAACAGTAACAGTTTTGGGGAGTGGAGTGTAACAGTCACAGTTTTGGGGTGTGGAGTGTAACAGTAACGGTTTTGGGGAGTGAGTGTAACAGCAAAAGTTTTGGGGAATTTGAGTGTAACAGTAACTGTTTTGGCGAGTGAGTTTAACAGTAACATTTTTGGGGAGTGGAGTGTAACAGTAACAGTTTTGGGGAGTGAGTGTAACAGTAACAATTTTGTGGAGTGGAGTGTACCAGTAACAGTTTTGGGGAGTGGAGTGTAACAGTAACAGTTTTGGGGAGTGGAGTGTAACAGTAACAGTTTTGGGGAGTGGAGAGTAACAGTAACAGTTTTGCAGAGTGGAGTGTAACAGTAACAGTTTTGGGGAGTGGGGTGTAACAGTAACAGTTTTGTGAAGTGAGAGTAACAGTAACAGTTTTGGGGAGTGGAGTGTAACAGTAACAGTTTTGGGGAGTGGAGTGTAACAGTAACAGTTTTGGGGAGTGGAGTGTAACAGTAACAGTTTTGGGGAGTGGAGTGTAACAGTAACAGTTTCGGGGCGTGGAGTGTAACTGTAACAGTTTTGGGGAGTGGAGTGCAACAGTAACAGTTTTGGGGAGTGGAGAGTAACAGTAACAGTTTGCGGGAGTGGAGAGTAACAGTAACATTTCTGGGGAGTGGAGTGTAACAGTAACAGTTTTGTGGAGTGGAGTGTAACAGTAACAGTATTGGGGAGTGGAGTGTAACAGACCAGTTATGTGGAGTGGAGTGTAACAGTAACAGTTTTGGGGAGTGGAGTGTAACAGTAACAGTTTTGGGGAGTGGAGAGTAACAGTAACAGTTTTGCAGAGTGGAGTGTAACAGTAACAGTTTTGGGGAGTGGGGTGTAAAAGTAACAGTTTTGTGAAGTGAGAGTAACAGTAAAAGTTTTGTGGAGTGGAGTGTAACAGTAACAGTTTTGGGGAGTGAGTGTAACAGTAACAGTTTTCGGGAGTGGAGTGTAACAGTACCAGTTTTGTGGAGTGGAATGTACCAGTAACAGTTTTGGGGAATTGAGTGTAACAGTCACGGTTTTTGGGAGTGAGTGTAAAAGTAACAGTTTTGGGGAGTGAGTGTAACAGTAACAGTTTTGGTGAGTGGAGTGTAACAGTACCAGTTTTGTGGAGTGGAGTGTAACAGTAACAGTATTGGGGAGTGGAGTGTAACAGTACCAGTTATGTGGAGTGGAGTGTAACAGTAACAATTTTGGGGAGTGGAGTGTAACAGTAACAGTTTTGGGGAGTGGAGAGTAACAGTAATAGTTTTGCAGAGTGGAGTGTAACAGTAACAGTTTTGGGAAGTGGGGTGTAACAGTAACAGTTTTGTGAAGTGAGAGTAACAGTAACAGTTTTGGGGAGTGGAGTGTAACAGTAACAGTTTTGGGGAGTGGAGTGTAACAGTAACAGTTTTGGGGAGTGGAGTGTAACAGCAACAGTTTCGGGGCATGGAGTGTAACTGTAACAGTTTTGGGTAGTGGAGTGCAACAGTAACAGTTTTGGGGAGTGGAGAGTAACAGAAACAGTTTTGGGGAGTGGAGAGTAATAGTAACAGTTCTGGGGAGTGGAGTGTAACTGTAACTGCTTTGGGGAGTGAGTGTAACGGTAACAGTTTTGAGGAGTGGAGAGTAACAGCAACAGTTTTGGGGAGTGAGAGTAACAGTAACAGTTTTGGGGAGTGGAGTGTAACAGTAACAGTTTTGGGGAGTGGAGAATAACGGTAACAGTTCTGGGGAGTGGAGTGAAACAGTAACAGTTTTGGGGAGTGGAGAGTAACAGTAACAGTTTTGGGGAGTGGAGTGTAACAGTAACAGTTTTGTGGAGTGTTGTGTAACAGTAACAGTTCGGGGAGTGGAGAGTAACAGTAAAAGATTTGGGGAGTGGAGAGTAACAGTAACAGTTTTGGGGAGTGGAGTGTAACAGTAACACTTTTGGGCAGTGAAGTGTAACAGTAACAGTTTTGGGGAGTGGAGTGTAACAGTCACAGTTTTGGGGTGTGGAGTGTAACAGTAACGGTATTGGGGAGTGAGTGTAACAGCAAAAGTTTTGGGGAATTTGAGTGTAACAGTAACAGTTTTGGGGAGTGAGTGTAACAGTAACATTTTTGGGGAGTGGAGTGTAACAGTAACAGTTTTGGGGAGTGAGTGTAACAGTAACAATTTTGTAGAGTGGAGTGTACCAGTAACAGTTTTGGGGAGTGGAGTGTAACAGTAACAGTTTTGGGGAGTGGAGAGTAATAGTAACAGTTGTGGGGAGTGGAGAGTAATAGTAACCGTTTTGGGGAGTGGAGTGTATCTTACAGTTTTGGGGAGTGAGTGTAACAGTAACATTTTTGGGGAGTGGAGTGTAGCAGTAACAGTTTTGGGGAGTGAGTCTAACAGTAAAAGTTTTGTGGAGTGGAGTGTAACAGTACCAGTTTTGTGGAGTGGAGTGTAACAGTAACAGTATTGGGGAGTGGAGTGTAACAGTACCAGTTATGTGGAGTGGAGTGTAACAGTAACAATTTTGGGGAGTGGAGTGTAACAGTAACAGTTTTGGAGAGTGGAGAGTAACAGTAATAGTTTTGCAGAGTGGAGTGTAACAGTAACAGTTTTGGGAAGTGTGGTGTAACAGTAACAGTTTTGTGAAGTGAGAGTAACAGTAACAGTTTTGGGGAGTGGAGTGTAACAGTAACAGTTTTGGGGAGTGGAGTGTAACAGTAACAGTTTTGGGGAGTGGAGTGTAACAGCAACAGTTTCGGGGCATGGAGTGTAACTGTAACAGTTTTGGGTAGTGGAGTGCAACAGTAACAGTTTTGGGGAGTGGAGAGTAACAGTAACAGTTTTGGGGAGTGGAGAGTAATAGTAACAGTTCTGGGGAGTGGAGTGTAACTGTAACTGCTTTGGGGAGTGAGTGTAACGGTAACAGTTTTGAGGAGTGGAGAGTAACAGCAACAGTTTTGGGGAGTGAGAGTAACAGTAACAGTTTTGGGGAGTGGAGTGTAACACTAACAGTTTTGGGGAGTGGAGACTAACGGTAACAGTTCTGGGGAGTGGAGTGAAACAGTAACAGTTTTGGGGAGTGGAGAGTAACAGTAACAGTTTTGGGGAGTGGAGTGTAACAGTAACAGTTTTGTGGAGTGTTGTGTAACAGTAACAGTTCGGGGAGTGGAGAGTAACAGTAAAAGTTTTGGGCAGTGAAGTGTAACAGTAACAGTTTTGGGGAGTGGAGTGTAACAGTCACAGTTTTGGGGTGTGGAGTGTAACAGTAACGGTATTGGGGAGTGAGTGTAACAGCAAAAGTTTTGGGGAATTTGAGTGTAACAGTAACAGTTTTGGGGAGTGAGTGTAACAGTAACATTTTTGGGGAGTGGAGTGTAACAGTAACAGTTTTGGGGAGTGAGTGTAACAGTAACAATTTTGTAGAGTGGAGTGTACCAGTAACAGTTTTGGGGAGTGGAGTGTAACAGTAACAGTTTTGGGGAGTGGAGAGTAATAGTAACAGTTGTGGGGAGTGGAGAGTAATAGTAACCGTTTTGGGGAGTGGAGTTTATCTTACAGTTTTGGGGAGTGAGTGTAACAGTAACATTTTTGGGGAGTGGAGTGTAGCAGTAACAGTTTTGGGGAGTGAGTCTAACAGTAAAAGTTTTGTGGAGTGGAGTGTAACATTACAGTTTTGGGGAGTGAGTGTAACTGTAACAGTTTTGGGGAGTGAGTGTAACAGTACCAGTTATGTGGAGTGGAGTGTACCAGTAACAGATTTGGGGAATGGAGTGTAACAGTAATAATTTTGGGGAGTGGAGAGTAACAGTAACAGTTTTGCAGAGTGGAGTGTGACAGTAACAGTTTTGGGGAGTGGGGTGTAACAGTAACAATTTTGTGAAATGAGAGTAACAGTAACAGTTTTGGGGAGTGGAGTGTAACAGTAACAGTTTTGGGGAGTGGAGTGTAACTGTAACAGTTTTGGGGAGTGGAGTGCAATAGTAACAGTTTTGGGGAGTGGAGAGTAACAGTAACAGTTTTGGGGAGTGAGAGTAACAGTAACAGTTTTGGGGAGAGAAGTGTAACAGTAACAGTTTTGGGGAGTGAAGTGTAACAGTAACAGTTTTGGGGAGTGGAGTGTAGCAGTAACAGTTTTAGGGAGTGGAGTGTAACAGTAACAGTTTTGCAGAGTGGAGTGTAACAGTAACAGTTTTGGGGAGTGGGGTGTAACAGTAACAGTTTTGTGAAGTGAGAGTAACAGTAACAGTTTTGGGGAGTGGAGTGTAACAGTAACAGTTTTGGGGAGTGGAGTGTAACAGTAACAGTTTTGGGGAGTGGAGTGTAACAGTAACAGTTTTGGGGAGTGGAGTGTAACAGTAACAGTTTCGGGGCGTGGAGTGTAACTGTAACAGTTTTGGGGAGTGGAGTGCAACAGTAACAGTTTTGGGGAGTGGAGAGTAACAGTAACAGTTTGCGGGAGTGGAGAGTAACAGTAACATTTCTGGGGAGTGGAGTGTAACAGTAACAGTTTTGTGGAGTGGAGTGTAACAGTAACAGTATTGGGGAGTGGAGTGTAACAGACCAGTTATGTGGAGTGGAGTGTAACAGTAACAGTTTTGGGGAGTGGAGTGTAACAGTAACAGTTTTGGGGAGTGGAGAGTAACAGTAACAGTTTTGCAGAGTGGAGTGTAACAGTAACAGTTTTGGGGAGTGGGGTGTAAAAGTAACAGTTTTGTGAAGTGAGAGTAACAGTAAAAGTTTTGTGGAGTGGAGTGTAACAGTAACAGTTTTGGGGAGTGAGTGTAACAGTAACAGTTTTCGGGAGTGGAGTGTAACAGTACCAGTTTTGTGGAGTGGAATGTACCAGTAACAGTTTTGGGGAATTGAGTGTAACAGTCACGGTTTTTGGGAGTGAGTGTAAAAGTAACAGTTTTGGGGAGTGAGTGTAACAGTAACAGTTTTGGTGAGTGGAGTGTAACAGTACCAGTTTTGTGGAGTGGAGTGTAACAGTAACAGTATTGGGGAGTGGAGTGTAACAGTACCAGTTATGTGGAGTGGAGTGTAACAGTAACAATTTTGGGGAGTGGAGTGTAACAGTAACAGTTTTGGGGAGTGGAGAGTAACAGTAATAGTTTTGCAGAGTGGAGTGTAACAGTAACAGTTTTGGGAAGTGGGGTGTAACAGTAACAGTTTTGTGAAGTGAGAGTAACAGTAACAGTTTTGGGGAGTGGAGTGTAACAGTAACAGTTTTGGGGAGTGGAGTGTAACAGTAACAGTTTTGGGGAGTGGAGTGTAACAGCAACAGTTTCGGGGCATGGAGTGTAACTGTAACAGTTTTGGGTAGTGGAGTGCAACAGTAACAGTTTTGGGGAGTGGAGAGTAACAGAAACAGTTTTGGGGAGTGGAGAGTAATAGTAACAGTTCTGGGGAGTGGAGTGTAACTGTAACTGCTTTGGGGAGTGAGTGTAACGGTAACAGTTTTGAGGAGTGGAGAGTAACAGCAACAGTTTTGGGGAGTGAGAGTAACAGTAACAGTTTTGGGGAGTGGAGTGTAACAGTAACAGTTTTGGGGAGTGGAGAATAACGGTAACAGTTCTGGGGAGTGGAGTGAAACAGTAACAGTTTTGGGGAGTGGAGAGTAACAGTAACAGTTTTGGGGAGTGGAGTGTAACAGTAACAGTTTTGTGGAGTGTTGTGTAACAGTAACAGTTCGGGGAGTGGAGAGTAACAGTAAAAGATTTGGGGAGTGGAGAGTAACAGTAACAGTTTTGGGGAGTGGAGTGTAACAGTAACACTTTTGGGCAGTGAAGTGTAACAGTAACAGTTTTGGGGAGTGGAGTGTAACAGTCACAGTTTTGGGGTGTGGAGTGTAACAGTAACGGTATTGGGGAGTGAGTGTAACAGCAAAAGTTTTGGGGAATTTGAGTGTAACAGTAACAGTTTTGGGGAGTGAGTGTAACAGTAACATTTTTGGGGAGTGGAGTGTAACAGTAACAGTTTTGGGGAGTGAGTGTAACAGTAACAATTTTGTAGAGTGGAGTGTACCAGTAACAGTTTTGGGGAGTGGAGTGTAACAGTAACAGTTTTGGGGAGTGGAGAGTAATAGTAACAGTTGTGGGGAGTGGAGAGTAATAGTAACCGTTTTGGGGAGTGGAGTGTATCTTACAGTTTTGGGGAGTGAGTGTAACAGTAACATTTTTGGGGAGTGGAGTGTAGCAGTAACAGTTTTGGGGAGTGAGTCTAACAGTAAAAGTTTTGTGGAGTGGAGTGTAACAGTACCAGTTTTGTGGAGTGGAGTGTAACAGTAACAGTATTGGGGAGTGGAGTGTAACAGTACCAGTTATGTGGAGTGGAGTGTAACAGTAACAATTTTGGGGAGTGGAGTGTAACAGTAACAGTTTTGGAGAGTGGAGAGTAACAGTAATAGTTTTGCAGAGTGGAGTGTAACAGTAACAGTTTTGGGAAGTGTGGTGTAACAGTAACAGTTTTGTGAAGTGAGAGTAACAGTAACAGTTTTGGGGAGTGGAGTGTAACAGTAACAGTTTTGGGGAGTGGAGTGTAACAGTAACAGTTTTGGGGAGTGGAGTGTAACAGCAACAGTTTCGGGGCATGGAGTGTAACTGTAACAGTTTTGGGTAGTGGAGTGCAACAGTAACAGTTTTGGGGAGTGGAGAGTAACAGTAACAGTTTTGGGGAGTGGAGAGTAATAGTAACAGTTCTGGGGAGTGGAGTGTAACTGTAACTGCTTTGGGGAGTGAGTGTAACGGTAACAGTTTTGAGGAGTGGAGAGTAACAGCAACAGTTTTGGGGAGTGAGAGTAACAGTAACAGTTTTGGGGAGTGGAGTGTAACACTAACAGTTTTGGGGAGTGGAGACTAACGGTAACAGTTCTGGGGAGTGGAGTGAAACAGTAACAGTTTTGGGGAGTGGAGAGTAACAGTAACAGTTTTGGGGAGTGGAGTGTAACAGTAACAGTTTTGTGGAGTGTTGTGTAACAGTAACAGTTCGGGGAGTGGAGAGTAACAGTAAAAGTTTTGGGCAGTGAAGTGTAACAGTAACAGTTTTGGGGAGTGGAGTGTAACAGTCACAGTTTTGGGGTGTGGAGTGTAACAGTAACGGTATTGGGGAGTGAGTGTAACAGCAAAAGTTTTGGGGAATTTGAGTGTAACAGTAACAGTTTTGGGGAGTGAGTGTAACAGTAACATTTTTGGGGAGTGGAGTGTAACAGTAACAGTTTTGGGGAGTGAGTGTAACAGTAACAATTTTGTAGAGTGGAGTGTACCAGTAACAGTTTTGGGGAGTGGAGTGTAACAGTAACAGTTTTGGGGAGTGGAGAGTAATAGTAACAGTTGTGGGGAGTGGAGAGTAATAGTAACCGTTTTGGGGAGTGGAGTTTATCTTACAGTTTTGGGGAGTGAGTGTAACAGTAACATTTTTGGGGAGTGGAGTGTAGCAGTAACAGTTTTGGGGAGTGAGTCTAACAGTAAAAGTTTTGTGGAGTGGAGTGTAACATTACAGTTTTGGGGAGTGAGTGTAACTGTAACAGTTTTGGGGAGTGAGTGTAACAGTACCAGTTATGTGGAGTGGAGTGTACCAGTAACAGATTTGGGGAATGGAGTGTAACAGTAATAATTTTGGGGAGTGGAGAGTAACAGTAACAGTTTTGCAGAGTGGAGTGTGACAGTAACAGTTTTGGGGAGTGGGGTGTAACAGTAACAATTTTGTGAAATGAGAGTAACAGTAACAGTTTTGGGGAGTGGAGTGTAACAGTAACAGTTTTGGGGAGTGGAGTGTAACTGTAACAGTTTTGGGGAGTGGAGTGCAATAGTAACAGTTTTGGGGAGTGGAGAGTAACAGTAACAGTTTTGGGGAGTGAGAGTAACAGTAACAGTTTTGGGGAGAGAAGTGTAACAGTAACAGTTTTGGGGAGTGAAGTGTAACAGTAACAGTTTTGGGGAGTGGAGTGTAGCAGTAACAGTTTTAGGGAGTGGAGTGTAACAGTAACAGTTTTGCAGAGTGGAGTGTAACAGTAACAGTTTTGGGGAGTGGGGTGTAACAGTAACAGTTTTGTGAAGTGAGAGTAACAGTAACAGTTTTGGGGAGTGGAGTGTAACAGTAACAGTTTTGGGGAGTGGAGTGTAACAGTAACAGTTTTGGGGAGTGGAGTGTAACAGTAACAGTTTTGGGGAGTGGAGTGTAACAGTAACAGTTTCGGGGCGTGGAGTGTAACTGTAACAGTTTTGGGGAGTGGAGTGCAACAGTAACAGTTTTGGGGAGTGGAGAGTAACAGTAACAGTTTGCGGGAGTGGAGAGTAACAGTAACATTTCTGGGGAGTGGAGTGTAACAGTAACAGTTTTGTGGAGTGGAGTGTAACAGTAACAGTATTGGGGAGTGGAGTGTAACAGACCAGTTATGTGGAGTGGAGTGTAACAGTAACAGTTTTGGGGAGTGGAGTGTAACAGTAACAGTTTTGGGGAGTGGAGAGTAACAGTAACAGTTTTGCAGAGTGGAGTGTAACAGTAACAGTTTTGGGGAGTGGGGTGTAAAAGTAACAGTTTTGTGAAGTGAGAGTAACAGTAAAAGTTTTGTGGAGTGGAGTGTAACAGTAACAGTTTTGGGGAGTGAGTGTAACAGTAACAGTTTTCGGGAGTGGAGTGTAACAGTACCAGTTTTGTGGAGTGGAATGTACCATTAACAGTTTTGGAGAATTGAGTGTAACAGTCACGGTTTTTGGGAGTGAGTGTAAAAGTAACAGTTTTGGGGAGTGAGTGTAACAGTAACAGTTTTGGTGAGTGGAGTGTAACAGTACCAGTTTTGTGGAGTGGAGTGTAACAGTAACAGTATTGGGGAGTGGAGTGTAACAGTACCAGTTATGTGGAGTGGAGTGTAACAGTAACAATTTTGGGGAGTGGAGTGTAACAGTAACAGTTTTGGGGAGTGGAGAGTAACAGTAATAGTTTTGCAGAGTGGAGTGTAACAGTAACAGTTTTGGGAAGTGGGGTGTAACAGTAACAGTTTTGTGAAGTGAGAGTAACAGTAACAGTTTTGGGGAGTGGAGTGTAACAGTAACAGTTTTGTGGAGTGGAGTGTAACAGTAACAGTTTTGGGGAGTGGAGTGTAACAGCAACAGTTTCGGGGCATGGAGTGTAACTGTAACAGTTTTGGGTAGTGGAGTGCAACAGTAACAGTTTTGGGGAGTGGAGAGTAACAGAAACAGTTTTGGGGAGTGGAGAGTAATAGTAACAGTTCTGGGGAGTGGAGTGTAACTGTAACTGCTTTGGGGAGTGAGTGTAACGGTAACAGTTTTGAGGAGTGGAGAGTAACAGCAACAGTTTTGGGGAGTGAGAGTAACAGTAACAGTTTTGGGGAGTGGAGTGTAACAGTAACAGTTTTGGGGAGTGGAGAATAACGGTAACAGTTCTGGGGAGTGGAGTGAAACAGTAACAGTTTTGGGGAGTGGAGAGTAACAGTAACAGTTTTGGGGAGTGGAGTGTAACAGTAACAGTTTTGTGGAGTGTTGTGTAACAGTAACAGTTCGGGGAGTGGAGAGTAACAGTAAAAGATTTGGGGAGTGGAGAGTAACAGTAACAGTTTTGGGGAGTGGAGTGTAACAGTAACACTTTTGGGCAGTGAAGTGTAACAGTAACAGTTTTGGGGAGTGGAGTGTAACAGTCACAGTTTTGGGGTGTGGAGTGTAACAGTAACGGTATTGGGGAGTGAGTGTAACAGCAAAAGTTTTGGGGAATTTGAGTGTAACAGTAACAGTTTTGGGGAGTGAGTGTAACAGTAACATTTTTGGGGAGTGGAGTGTAACAGTAACAGTTTTGGGGAGTGAGTGTAACAGTAACAATTTTGTAGAGTGGAGTGTACCAGTAACAGTTTTGGGGAGTGGAGTGTAACAGTAACAGTTTTGGGGAGTGGAGAGTAATAGTAACAGTTGTGGGGAGTGGAGAGTAATAGTAACCGTTTTGGGGAGTGGAGTGTATCTTACAGTTTTGGGGAGTGAGTGTAACAGTAACATTTTTGGGGAGTGGAGTGTAGCAGTAACAGTTTTGGGGAGTGAGTCTAACAGTAAAAGTTTTGTGGAGTGGAGTGTAACAGTACCAGTTTTGTGGAGTGGAGTGTAACAGTAACAGTATTGGGGAGTGGAGTGTAACAGTACCAGTTATGTGGAGTGGAGTGTAACAGTAACAATTTTGGGGAGTGGAGTGTAACAGTAACAGTTTTGGAGAGTGGAGAGTAACAGTAATAGTTTTGCAGAGTGGAGTGTAACAGTAACAGTTTTGGGAAGTGTGGTGTAACAGTAACAGTTTTGTGAAGTGAGAGTAACAGTAACAGTTTTGGGGAGTGGAGTGTAACAGTAACAGTTTTGGGGAGTGGAGTGTAACAGTAACAGTTTTGGGGAGTGGAGTGTAACAGCAACAGTTTCGGGGCATGGAGTGTAACTGTAACAGTTTTGGGTAGTGGAGTGCAACAGTAACAGTTTTGGGGAGTGGAGAGTAACAGTAACAGTTTTGGGGAGTGGAGAGTAATAGTAACAGTTCTGGGGAGTGGAGTGTAACTGTAACTGCTTTGGGGAGTGAGTGTAACGGTAACAGTTTTGAGGAGTGGAGAGTAACAGCAACAGTTTTGGGGAGTGAGAGTAACAGTAACAGTTTTGGGGAGTGGAGTGTAACACTAACAGTTTTGGGGAGTGGAGACTAACGGTAACAGTTCTGGGGAGTGGAGTGAAACAGTAACAGTTTTGGGGAGTGGAGAGTAACAGTAACAGTTTTGGGGAGTGGAGTGTAACAGTAACAGTTTTGTGGAGTGTTGTGTAACAGTAACAGTTCGGGGAGTGGAGAGTAACAGTAAAAGTTTTGGGCAGTGAAGTGTAACAGTAACAGTTTTGGGGAGTGGAGTGTAACAGTCACAGTTTTGGGGTGTGGAGTGTAACAGTAACGGTATTGGGGAGTGAGTGTAACAGCAAAAGTTTTGGGGAATTTGAGTGTAACAGTAACAGTTTTGGGGAGTGAGTGTAACAGTAACATTTTTGGGGAGTGGAGTGTAACAGTAACAGTTTTGGGGAGTGAGTGTAACAGTAACAATTTTGTAGAGTGGAGTGTACCAGTAACAGTTTTGGGGAGTGGAGTGTAACAGTAACAGTTTTGGGGAGTGGAGAGTAATAGTAACAGTTGTGGGGAGTGGAGAGTAATAGTAACCGTTTTGGGGAGTGGAGTTTATCTTACAGTTTTGGGGAGTGAGTGTAACAGTAACATTTTTGGGGAGTGGAGTGTAGCAGTAACAGTTTTGGGGAGTGAGTCTAACAGTAAAAGTTTTGTGGAGTGGAGTGTAACATTACAGTTTTGGGGAGTGAGTGTAACTGTAACAGTTTTGGGGAGTGAGTGTAACAGTACCAGTTATGTGGAGTGGAGTGTACCAGTAACAGATTTGGGGAATGGAGTGTAACAGTAATAATTTTGGGGAGTGGAGAGTAACAGTAACAGTTTTGCAGAGTGGAGTGTGACAGTAACAGTTTTGGGGAGTGGGGTGTAACAGTAACAATTTTGTGAAATGAGAGTAACAGTAACAGTTTTGGGGAGTGGAGTGTAACAGTAACAGTTTTGGGGAGTGGAGTGTAACTGTAACAGTTTTGGGGAGTGGAGTGCAATAGTAACAGTTTTGGGGAGTGGAGAGTAACAGTAACAGTTTTGGGGAGTGAGAGTAACAGTAACAGTTTTGGGGAGAGAAGTGTAACAGTAACAGTTTTGGGGAGTGAAGTGTAACAGTAACAGTTTTGGGGAGTGGAGTGTAGCAGTAACAGTTTTAGGGAGTGGAGTGTAACAGTAGCAGTTTTGGGGAGAGGAGAGTAACAGTTACAGTTTTGGGGAGTGACTGTAACAGTAACAGTTTTGGGGAGTGGAGAGTAACAGTAACAGTTTTGGGGAGTGCAGTATAACAGTAACGGTTTTGGGGAGTGAGTGTAACAGTAACAGTTTTGGGGAGTGAGTGAAACAGTAACAGTTATGGGGAGTGGAGTGTAACAGTACCAGTTTTGGGGAGTGGAGTGTAACAGTAACAGTTTTGGGGAGTGGAGTGTAACAGTAACAGTTTTGGGGAGTGGACTGTAACAGTAACAGTTTTGGGGAGTGGAGTGTAACAGTAACATTTTTGGGGAGTGGAGAGTAACAGTAACAGTTTTGCAGAGTGGAGTGTAACAGTAACAGTTTTGGGGAGTGGGGTGTAACAGTAACAGTTTTGTGAAGTGAGAGTAACAGTAACAGTTTTGGGGAGTGGAGTTTAACAGTAACAGTTTTGCAGAGTGGAGTGTGACAGTAACAGTTTTGGGGAGTGGGGTGTAACAGTAACAATTTTGTGAAATGAGAGTAACAGTAACAGTTTTGGGGAGTGGAGTGCAACAGTAACAGTTTTGGGGAGTGGAGTGTAACAGTAACAGTTTTGGGGAGTGGAGTGTAAAAGTAACAGTTTCGGGACGTGGAGTGTAACTGTAACAGTTTTGGGGAGTGGAGTGCAATAGTAACAGTTTTGGGGAGTGGAGAGTAACAGTAACAGTTTTGGGGAGTGAGAGTAACAGTAACAGTTTTGGGGAGAGAAGTGTAACAGTAACAGTTTTGGGGAGTGGAGTGCAGCAGTAACAGTTTTAGGGAGTGGAGTGTAACAGTAGCAGTTTTGGGGAGAGGAGAGTAACAGTTACAGTTTTGGGGAGTGACTGTAACAGTAACAGTTTTGGGGAGTGGAGAGTAACAGTAACAGTTTTGGGGAGTGGAGTGTAGCAGTAACAGTTTTAGGGAGCGGAGTGTAACAGTAGCAGTTTTGGGGAGAGGAGATTAACAGTTACAGTTTTGGGGAGTGACTGTAACAGTAACAGTTTTGGGGAGTGGAGAGTAACAGTAACAGTTTTGGGGAGTGGAGTGTAACAGTAACAGTTTTGGGGAGTGGAGTGTAACAGTAACAGTTTTGGGGAGTGGACTGTAACAGTAACAGTTTTGGGGAGTGGAGTGTAACAGTAACATTTTTGGGGAGTGGAGAGTAACAGTAACAGTTTTGCAGAGTGGAGTGTAACAGTAACAGTTTTGTGAAGTGAGAGTAACAGTAACAGTTTTGGGGAGTGGAGTTTAACAGTAACAGTTTTGCAGAGTGGAGTGTGACAGTAACAGTTTTGGGGAGTGGGGTGTAACAGTAACAGTTTTGTGAAATGAGAGTAACAGTAACAGTTTTGGGGAGTGGAGTGTAACAGTAACAGTTTTGGGGAGTGGAGTGTAACAGTAACAGTTTTGGGGAGTGAAGTGTAACAGTAACAGTTTTGGGGAGTGGAGTGTAACAGTAACAGTTTTGGGGAGTGGAGTGTAACAGTAACAGTTTCGGGGCGTGGAGTGTAACTGTAACAGTTTTGGGGAGTGGAGTGCAACAGTAACAGTTTTGGGGAGTGGAGAGTAACAGTAACAGTTTGGGGGAGTGGAGAGTAACAGTAACAGTTCTGGGGAGTGGAGTGTAAATGTAACAGTTTTGGGGAGTGAGTGTAACGGTAACAGATTTGAGGAGTGGAGAGTAACAGTAACAGTTTTGGGGAGTGAGAGTAACAGTAACAGTTTTTGGGAGTGGAGTGTAACAGTAACAGTTTTGGGGAGTGCAGTATAATGGTAACAATTTTGGGGAGTGAGTGTAACAGTAACAGTTTTGGGGAGTGGAGTGTAAAAGTAACAGTTTCGGGACGTGGAGTGTAACTGTAACAGTTTTGGGGAGAGGAGTGCAATAGTAACAGTTTTGGGGAGTGGAGAGTAACAGTAACAGTTTTGGGGAGTGAGAGTAACAGTAACAGTTTTGGGGAGAGAAGTGCAACAGTAACAGTTTTGGGGAGTGAAGTGTAGCAGTAACAGTTTCAGGGAGTGGAGTGTAACAGTAGCAGTTTTGGGGAGAGGAGAGTAACAGTTACAATTTTGGGGAGTGACTGTAACAGTAACAGTTTTGGGGAGTGGAGAGTAACAGTAACAGTTTTGGGGAGTGGAGTGTAACAGTAACGGTTTTGGGGAGTGAGCGTAACAGTAACAGTTTTGGGGAGTGAGTGTAACAGTAACAGTTTTGGGGAGTGGAGTGTAACAGTACCAGTTTTGGGGAGTGGAGTGTAACAGTAACAGTTTTGGGGAGTGGAGTGTAACAGTAACAGTTTTGGGGAGTGGACTGTAACAGTAACAGTTTTGGGGAGTGGAGTGTAACAGTAACATTTTTGGGGAGTGGAGAGTAACAGTAACAGTTTTGCAGAGTGGAGTGTAACAGTAACAGTTTTGGGGAGTGGGGTGTAACAGTAACAGTTTTGTGAAGTGAGAGTAACAGTAACAGCTTTGGGGAGCGGAGTGTAACAGTACCAGTTATGTGGAGTGGAGTGTACCAGTAACAGTTTTGGGGAATGGAGTGTAACAGTAATAGTTTTGGGGAGTGGAGAGTAACAGAAACAGTTTTGCAGAGTGGAGTGTGACAGTAACAGTTTTGGGGAGTGGGGTGTAACAGTAACAATTTTGTGAAATGAGAGTAACAGTAACAGTTTTGGGGAGTGGAGTGTAACAGTAACAGTTTTGAGGAGTGGAGTGTAACAGTAACAGTTTTTGGGAGTGGAGTGTAAAAGTAACAGTTTCGGGACGTGGAGTGTAACTGTAACAGTTTTGGGGAGAGGAGTGCTATAGTAACAGTTTTGGGGAGTGGAGAGTAACAGTAACAGTTTTGGGGAGTGAGAGTAACAGTAACAGTTTTGGGGAGAGAAGTGTAACAGTAACAGTTTTGGGGAGTGAAGTGTAGCAGTAACAGTTTCAGGGAGTGGAGTGTAACAGTAGCAGTTTTGGGGAGAGGAGAGTAACAGTTACAATTTTGGGGAGTGACTGTAACAGTAACAGTTTTGGGGAGTGGAGAGTAACAGTAACAGTTTTGGGTAGTGGAGTGTAACAGTAACGGTTTTGGGGAGTGAGTGTAACAGTAACAGTTTTGGGGAGTGAGTGTAACAGTAACAGTTTTGGGGAGTGGAGTGTAACAGTACCAGTTTTGGGGAGTGGAGTGTAACAGTAACAGTTTTGGGGAGTGGAGTGTAACAGTAACAGTTTTGTGGAGTGGACTGTAACAGTAACAGTTTTGGGGAGTGGAGTGTAACAGTAACATTTTTGGGGAGTGGAGAGTAACAGTAACAGTTTTGCAGAGTGGAGTGTAACAGTAACAGTTTTGTGAAGTGAGAGTAACAGTAACAGTTTTGGGGAGTGGAGTGTAACAGTAACAGTTTTGCAGAGTGGAGTGTGACAGTAACAGTTTTGGGGAGTGGGGTGTAACAGTAACAATTTTGTGAAATGAGAGTAACAGTAACAGTTTTGGGGAGTGGAGTGTAACAGTAACAGTTTTGGGGAGTGGAGTGTAACAGTAACAGTTTTGTGAAGTTAGAGTAACAGTAACAGTTTTGGGGAGTGGAGTGTAACAGTAACAGTTTTGGGGAGTGAAGTGTAACAGTAACAGTTTTGGGGAGTGGAGTGTAACAGTAACAGTTTTGGGGAGTGGAGTGTAACAGT
The DNA here is from genome assembly GCF_052327205.1 of Somniosus microcephalus. Classification (NCBI taxonomy): domain Eukaryota; kingdom Metazoa; phylum Chordata; class Chondrichthyes; order Squaliformes; family Somniosidae; genus Somniosus; species Somniosus microcephalus. The sequence goes on from NC_140997.1 coordinate 107,911,234, forward strand.
AACAGTTTCGGGGCGTGGAGTGTAACTGTAACAGTTTTGGGGAGTGGAGTGCAACAGTAACAGTTTTGGGGAGTGGAGAGTAACAGTAACAGTTTGGGGGAGTGGAGAGTAACAGTAACAGTTCTGGGGAGTGGAGTGTAACAGTAACAGTTTTGGGGAGTGAGTGTAACGGTAACAGATTTGAGGAGTGGAGAGTAACAGTAACAGTTTTGGGGAGTGAGAGTAACAGTAACAGTTTTTGGGAGTGGAGTGTAACAGTAACAGTTTTGGGGAGTGCAGTATAATGGTAACAATTTTGGGGAGTGAGTGTAACAGTAACAGTTTTGGGGAGTGGAGTGTAAAAGTAACAGTTTCGGGACGTGGAGTGTAACTGTAACAGTTTTGGGGAGAGGAGTGCAATAGTAACAGTTTTGGGGAGTGGAGAGTAACAGTAACAGTTTTGGGGAGTGAGAGTAACAGTAACAGTTTTGGGGAGAGAAGTGTAACAGTAACAGTTTTGGGGAGTGAAGTGTAGCAGTAACAGTTTCAGGGAGTGGAGTGTAACAGTAGCAGTTTTGGGGAGAGGAGAGTAACAGTTACAATTTTGGGGAGTGACTGTAACAGTAACAGTTTTGGGGAGTGGAGAGTAACAGTAACAGTTTTGGGGAGTGGAGTGTAACAGTAACGGTTTTGGGGAGTGAGTGTAACAGTAACAGTTTTGGGGAGTGAGTGTAACAGTAACAGTTTTGGGGAGTGGAGTGTAACAGTACCAGTTTTGGGGAGTGGAGTGTAACAGTAACAGTTTTGGGGAGTGGAGTGTAACAGTAACAGTTTTGGGGAGTGGACTGTAACAGTAACAATTTTGGGGAGTGGAGTGTAACAGTAACATTTTTGGGGAGTGGAGAGTAACAGTAACAGTTTTGCAGAGTGGAGTGTAACAGTAACAGTTTTGGGGAGTGGGGTGTAACAGTAACAGTTTTGTGAAGTGAGAGTAACAGTAACAGCTTTGGGGAGTGGAGTGTAACAGTACCAGTTATGTGGAGTGGAGTGTACCAGTAACAGATTTGGGGAATGGAGTGTAACAGTAATAGTTTTGGGGAGTGGAGAGTAACAGAAACAGTTTTGCAGAGTGGAGTGTGACAGTAACAGTTTTGGGGAGTGGGGTGTAACAGTAACAATTTTGTGAAATGAGAGTAACAGTAACAGTTTTGGGCAGTGGAGTGTAACAGTAACAGTTTTGAGGAGTGGAGTGTAACAGTAACAGTTTTTGGGAGTGGAGTGTAAAAGTAACAGTTTCGGGACGTGGAGTGTAACTGTAACAGTTTTGGGGAGAGGAGTGCTATAGTAACAGTTTTGGGGAGTGGAGTGTAACAGTAACAGTTTTGGGGAGTGAGAGTAACAGTAACAGTTTTGGGGAGTGAAGTGTAGCAGTAACAGTTTCAGGGAGTGGAGTGTAACAGTAGCAGTTTTGGGGAGAGGAGAGTAACAGTTACAATTTTGGGGAGTGACTGTAACAGTAACAGTTTTGGGGAGTGGAGTGTAACAGTAACAGTTTTGGGGAGTGGAGTGTAACAGTAACAGTTTTGGGGAGTGGACTGTAACAGTAACAGTTTTGGGGAGTGGAGTGTAACAGTAACATTTTTGGGGAGTGGAGAGTAACAGTAACAGTTTTGCAGAGTGGAGTGTAACAGTAACAGTTTTGTGAAGTGAGAGTAACAGTAACAGTTTTGGATAGTGGAGTGTAACAGTAACAGTTTTGCAGAGTGGAGTGTGACAGTAACAGTTTTGGGGAGTGGGGTGTAACAGTAACAATTTTGTGAAATGAGAGTAACAGTAACAGTTTTGGGGAGTGGAGTGTAACAGTAACAGTTTTGGGGAGTGGAGTGTAACAGTAACAGTTTTGGGGAGTGGAGTGTAAAAGTAACAGTTTCGGGACGTGGAGTGTAACTGTAACAGTTTTGGGGAGTGGAGTGCAATAGTAACAGTTTTGGGGAGTGGAGAGTAACAGTAACAGTTTTGGGGAGTGAGAGTAACAGTAACAGTTTTGGGGAGAGAAGTGTAACAGTAACAGTTTTGGGGAGTGAAGTGTAACAGTAACAGTTTTGGGGAGTGGAGTGTAGCAGTAACAGTTTTAGGGAGTGGAGTGTAACAGTAGCAGTTTTGGGGAGAGGAGAGTAACAGTTACAGTTTTGGGGAGTGACTGTAACAGTAACAGTTTTGGGGAGTGGAGAGTAACAGTAACAGTTTTGGGGAGTGGAGTGTAACAGTAACGGTTTGGGGAGTGAGTGTAACAGTAACTGTTTTGGGGAGTGAGTGTAACAGTAACAGTTTTGGGGAGTGGAGTGTAACAGTACCAGTTTTGGGGAGTGGAGTGTAACAGTAACAGTTTTGGGGAGTGGAGTGTAACAGTAACAGTTTTGGGGAGTGGACTGTAACAGTAACAGTTTTGGGTAGTGGAGTGCAACAGTAACATTTTTGGGGAGTGGAGAGTAACAGTAACAGTTTTGGGGAGTGGAGAGTAACAGTAACAGTTCTGGGGAGTGGAGTGTAACTGTAACTGCTTTGGGGAGTGAGTGTAACGGTAACAGTTTTGAGGAGTGGAGAGTAACAGTAACAGTTTTGGGGAGTGAGAGTAACAGTAACAGTTTTGGGGAGTGGAGTGTAACAGTAACAGTTTTGGGGAGTGGAGAGTAACGGTAGCAGTTCTGGGGAGTGGAGTGAAACAGTAACAGTTTTGGGGAGTGGAGAGTAACAGTAACAGTTTTGGGGAGTGGAGTGTAACAGTAACAGTTTTGTGGAGTGTTGTGTAACAGTAACAGTTCGGGGAGTGGAGAGTAACAGTAAAAGATTTGGGGAGTGGAGAGTAACAGTAACAGTTTTGGGGAGTGGAGTGTAACAGTAACACTTTTGGGCAGTGAAGTGTAACAGTAACAGTTTTGGGGAGTGGAGTGTAACAGTCACAGTTTTGAAGTGTGGAGTGTAACAGTAACGGTTTTGGGGAGTGAGTGTAACAGCAAAAGTTTTGGGGAATTTGAGTGTAACAGTAACAGTTTTGGGGAGTGAGTGTAACAGTAACATTTTTGGGGAGTGGAGTGTAACAGTAACAGTTTTGGGGAGTGAGTGTAACAGTAACAATTTTGTGGAGTGGAGTGTACCAGTAACAGTTTTGGGGAGTGGAGTGTAACAGTAACAGTTTTGGGGAGTGGAGAGTAATAGTAACAGTTGTGGGGAGTGGAGAGTAATAGTAACCGTTTTGGGGAGTGGAGTGTATCTTATAGTTTTGGGGAGTGAGTGTAACAGTAACATTTTTGGGGAGCGGAGTGTAGCAGTAACAGTTTTGGGGAGTGTGTCTAACAGTAAAAGTTTTGTGGAGTGGAGTGTAACATTCCAGTTTTGGGGAGTGAGTGTAACAGTAACAGTTTTGGGGAGTGAGTGTAACAGTAACAGTTTTGGGGAGTGGAGAGTAACAGAAACAGTTTCGCAGAGTGGAGTGTGACAGTAACAGTTTTGGGGAGTGGGGTGTAACAGTAACAATTTTGTGAAATGAGAGTAACAGTAACAGTTTTGGGGAGTGGAGTGTAACAGTAACAGTTTTGGGGAGTGGAGTGTAACAGTAACAGTTTTGTGAAGTTAGAGTAACAGTAACAGTTTTGGGGAGTGGAGTGTAACAGTAACAGTTTTGGGGAGTGAAGTGTAACAGTAACAGTTTTGGGGAGTGGAGTGTAACAGTAACAGTTTTGGGGAGTGGAGTGTAACAGTAACAGTTTCGGGGCGTGGAGTGTAACTGTAACAGTTTTGGGGAGTGGAGTGCAACAGTAACAGTTTTGGGGAGTGGAGAGTAACAGTAACAGTTTGGGGGAGTGGAGAGTAACAGTAACAGTTCTGGGGAGTGGAGTGTAACTGTAACAGTTTTGGGGAGTGAGTGTAACGGTAACAGATTTGAGGAGTGGAGAGTAACAGTAACAGTTTTGGGGAGTGAGAGTAACAGTAACAGTTTTTGGGAGTGGAGTGTAACAGTAACAGTTTTGGGGAGTGCAGTATAATGGTAACAATTTTGGGGAGTGAGTGTATCAGTAACAGTTTTGGGGAGTGGAGTGTAAAAGTAACAGTTTCGGGACGTGGAGTGTAACTGTAACAGTTTTGGGGAGAGGAGTGCAATAGTAACAGTTTTGGGGAGTGGAGAGTAACAGTAACAGTTTTGGGGAGTGAGAGTAACAGTAACAGTTTTGGGGAGAGAAGTGTAACAGTAACAGTTTTGGGGAGTGAAGTGTAGCAGTAACAGTTTCAGGGAGTGGAGTGTAACAGTAGCAGTTTTGGGGAGAGGAGAGTAACAGTTACAATTTTGGGGAGTGACTGTAACAGTAACAGTTTTGGGGAGTGGAGAGTAACAGTAACAGTTTTGGGGAGTGGAGTGTAACAGTAACGGTTTTGGGGAGTGAGTGTAACAGTAACAGTTTTGGGGAGTGAGTGTAACAGTAACAGTTTTGGGGAGTGGAGTGTAACAGTACCAGTTTTGGGGAGTGGAGTGTAACAGTAACAGTTTTGGGGAGTGGAGTGTAACAGTAACAGTTTTGGGGAGTGGACTGTAACAGTAACAATTTTGGGGAGTGGAGTGTAACAGTAACATTTTTGGGGAGTGGAGAGTAACAGTAACAGTTTTGCAGAGTGGAGTGTAACAGTAACAGTTTTGGGGAGTGGGGTGTAACAGTAACAGTTTTGTGAAGTGAGAGTAACAGTAACAGCTTTGGGGAGTGGAGTGTAACAGTACCAGTTATGTGGAGTGGAGTGTACCAGTAACAGATTTGGGGAATGGAGTGTAACAGTAATAGTTTTGGGGAGTGGAGAGTAACAGAAACAGTTTTGCAGAGTGGAGTGTGACAGTAACAGTTTTGGGGAGTGGGGTGTAACAGTAACAATTTTGTGAAATGAGAGTAACAGTAACAGTTTTGGGCAGTGGAGTGTAACAGTAACAGTTTTGAGGAGTGGAGTGTAACAGTAACAGTTTTTGGGAGTGGAGTGTAAAAGTAACAGTTTCGGGACGTGGAGTGTAACTGTAACAGTTTTGGGGAGAGGAGTGCTATAGTAACAGTTTTGGGGAGTGGAGAGTAACAGTAACAGTTTTGGGGAGTGAGAGTAACAGTAACAGTTTTGGGGAGTGAAGTGTAGCAGTAACAGTTTCAGGGAGTGGATTGTAACAGTAGCAGTTTTGGGGAGAGGAGAGTAACAGTTACAATTTTGGGGAGTGACTGTAACAGTAACAGTTTTGGGGAGTGGAGAGTAACATTAACAGTTTTGGGGAGTGGAGTGTAACAGTAACGGTTTTGGGGAGTGAGTGTAACAGTAACAGTTTTGGGGAGTGAGTGTAACAGTAACAGTTTTGGGGAGTGGAGTGTAACAGTACCAGTTTTGGGGAGTGGAGTGTAACAGTAACAGTTTTGGGGAGTGGAGTGTAACAGTAACAGTTTTGGGGAGTGGACTGTAACAGTAACAGTTTTGGGGAGTGGAGTGTAACAGTAACATTTTTGGGGAGTGGAGAGTAACAGTAACAGTTTTGCAGAGTGGAGTGTAACAGTAACAGTTTTGTGAAGTGAGAGTAACAGTAACAGTTTTGGATAGTGGAGTGTAACAGTAACAGTTTTGCAGAGTGGAGTGTGACAGTAACAGTTTTGGGGAGTGGGGTGTAACAGTAACAATTTTGTGAAATGAGAGTAACAGTAACAGTTTTGGGGAGTGGAGTGTAACAGTAACAGTTTTGGGGAGTGGAGTGTAACAGTAACAGTTTTGGGGAGTGGAGTGTAAAAGTAACAGTTTCGGGACGTGGAGTGTAACTGTAACAGTTTTGGGGAGTGGAGTGCAATAGTAACAGTTTTGGGGAGTGGAGAGTAACAGTAACAGTTTTGGGGAGTGAGAGTAACAGTAACAGTTTTGGGGAGAGAAGTGTAACAGTAACAGTTTTGGGGAGTGAAGTGTAACAGTAACAGTTTTGGGGAGTGGAGTGTAGCAGTAACAGTTTTAGGGAGTGGAGTGTAACAGTAGCAGTTTTGGGGAGAGGAGAGTAACAGTTACAGTTTTGGGGAGTGACTGTAACAGTAACAGTTTTGGGGAGTGGAGAGTAACAGTAACAGTTTTGGGGAGTGGCGTGTAACAGTAACGGTTTGGGGAGTGAGTGTAACAGTAACTGTTTTGGGGAGTGAGTGTAACAGTAACAGTTTTGGGGAGTGGAGTGTAACAGTAACAGTTTTGGGGAGTGGAGTGTAACAGTAACAGTTTTGGGGAGTGGAGTGTAACAGTAACAGTTTTGGGGAGTGGACTGTAACAGTAACAGTTTTGGGTAGTGGAGTGCAACAGTAACATTTTTGGGGAGTGGAGAGTAACAGTAACAGTTTTGGGGAGTGGAGAGTAACAGTAACAGTTCTGGGGAGTGGAGTGTAACTGTAACTGCTTTGGGGAGTGAGTGTAACGGTAACAGTTTTGAGGAGTGGAGAGTAACAGTAACAGTTTTGGGGAGTGAGAGTAACAGTAACAGTTTTGGGGAGTGGAGTGTAACAGTAACAGTTTTGGGGAGTGGAGAGTAACGGTAGCAGTTCTGGGGAGTGGAGTGAAACAGTAACAGTTTTGGGGAGTGGAGAGTAACAGTAACAGTTTTGGGGAGTGGAGTGTAACAGTAACAGTTTTGTGGAGTGTTGTGTAACAGTAACAGTTCGGGGAGTGGAGAGTAACAGTAAAAGATTTGGGGAGTGGAGAGTAACAGTAACAGTTTTGGGGAGTGGAGTGTAACAGTAACACTTTTGGGCAGTGAAGTGTAACAGTAACAGTTTTGGGGAGTGGAGTGTAACAGTCACAGTTTTGAAGTGTGGAGTGTAACAGTAACGGTTTTGGGGAGTGAGTGTAACAGCAAAAGTTTTGGGGAATTTGAGTGTAACAGTAACAGTTTTGGGGAGTGAGTGTAACAGTAACATTTTTGGGGAGTGGAGTGTAACAGTAACAGTTTTGGGGAGTGAGTGTAACAGTAACAATTTTGTGGAGTGGAGTGTACCAGTAACAGTTTTGGGGAGTGGAGTGTAACAGTAACAGTTTTGGGGAGTGGAGAGTAATAGTAACAGTTGTGGGGAGTGGAGAGTAATAGTAACCGTTTTGGGGAGTGGAGTGTATCTTATAGTTTTGGGGAGTGAGTGTAACAGTAACATTTTTGGGGAGCGGAGTGTAGCAGTAACAGTTTTGGGGAGTGTGTCTAACAGTAAAAGTTTTGTGGAGTGGAGTGTAACATTCCAGTTTTGGGGAGTGAGTGTAACAGTAACAGTTTTGGGGAGTGAGTGTAACAGTAACAGTTTTGGGGAGTGGAGAGTAACAGAAACAGTTTCGCAGAGTGGAGTGTGACAGTAACAGTTTTGGGGAGTGGGGTGTAACAGTAACAATTTTGTGAAATGAGAGTAACAGTAACAGTTTTGGGGAGTGGAGTGTAACAGTAACAGTTTTGAGGAGTGGAGTGTAACAGTAACAGTTTTGGGGAGTGGAGTGTAAAAGTAACAGTTTCGGGACGTGGAGTGTAACTGTAACAGTTTTGGGGAGTGGAGTGCAATAGTAACAGTTTTGGGGAGTGGAGAGTAACAGTAACAGTTTTGGGGAGTGAGAGTAACAGTAACAGTTTTGGGGAGAGAAGTGTAACAGTAACAGTTTTGGGGAGTGAAGTGTAACAGTAACAGTTTTGGGGAGTGGAGTGTAGCAGTAACAGTTTTAGGGAGTGGAGTGTAACAGTAGCAGTTTTGGGGAGAGGAGAGTAACAGTTACAGTTTTGGGGAGTGACTGTAACAGTAACAGTTTTGGGGAGTGGAGAGTAACAGTAACAGTTTTGGGGAGTGGAGTGTAACAGTAACGGTTTGGGGAGTGAGTGTAACAGTAACTGTTTTGGGGAGTGAGTGTAACAGTAACAGTTTTGGGGAGTGGAGTGTAACAGTACCAGTTTTGGGGAGTGGAGTGTAACAGTAACAGTTTTGGGGAGTGGAGTGTAACAGTAACAGTTTTGGGGAGTGGACTGTAACAGTAACAGTTTTGGGTAGTGGAGTGCAACAGTAACATTTTTGGGGAGTGGAGAGTAACAGTAACAGTTTTGGGGAGTGGAGAGTAACAGTAACAGTTCTGGGGAGTGGAGTGTAACTGTAACTGCTTTGGGGAGTGAGTGTAACGGTAACAGTTTTGAGGAGTGGAGAGTAACAGTAACAGTTTTGGGGAGTGAGAGTAACAGTAACAGTTTTGGGGAGTGGAGTGTAACAGTAACAGTTTTGGGGAGTGGAGAGTAACGGTAGCAGTTCTGGGGAGTGGAGTGAAACAGTAACAGTTTTGGGGAGTGGAGAGTAACAGTAACAGTTTTGGGGAGTGGAGTGTAACAGTAACAGTTTTGTGGAGTGTTGTGTAACAGTAACAGTTCGGGGAGTGGAGAGTAACAGTAAAAGATTTGGGGAGTGGAGAGTAACAGTAACAGTTTTGGGGAGTGGAGTGTAACAGTAACACTTTTGGGCAGTGAAGTGTAACAGTAACAGTTTTGGGGAGTGGAGTGTAACAGTCACAGTTTTGAAGTGTGGAGTGTAACAGTAACGGTTTTGGGGAGTGAGTGTAACAGCAAAAGTTTTGGGGAATTTGAGTGTAACAGTAACAGTTTTGGGGAGTGAGTGTAACAGTAACATTTTTGGGGAGTGGAGTGTAACAGTAACAGTTTTGGGGAGTGAGTGTAACAGTAACAATTTTGTGGAGTGGAGTGTACCAGTAACAGTTTTGGGGAGTGGAGTGTAACAGTAACAGTTTTGGGGAGTGGAGTGTAATAGTAACAGTTGTGGGGAGTGGAGAGTAATAGTAACCGTTTTGGGGAGTGGAGTGTATCTTATAGTTTTGGGGAGTGAGTGTAACAGTAACATTTTTGGGGAGCGGAGTGTAGCAGTAACAGTTTTGGGGAGTGAGTCTAACAGTAAAAGTTTTGTGGAGTGGAGTGTAACATTCCAGTTTTGGGGAGTGAGTGTAACAGTAACAGTTTTGGGGAGTGAGTGTAACAGTAACAGTTTTGGGGAGTGGAGAGTAACAGAAACAGTTTCGCAGAGTGGAGTGTGACAGTAACAGTTTTGGGGAGTGGGGTGTAACAGTAACAATTTTGTGAAATGAGAGTAACAGTAACAGTTTTGGGGAGTGGAGTGTAACAGTAACAGTTTTGAGGAGTGGAGTGTAACAGTAACAGTTTTGGGGAGTGGAGTGTAAAAGTAACAGTTTCGGGACGTGGAGTGTAACTGTAACAGTTTTGGGGAGAGGAGTGCAATAGTAACAGTTTTGGGGAGTGGAGAGTAACAGTAACAGTTTTGGGGAGTGAGAGTAACAGTAACAGTTTTGGGGAGAGAAGTGTAACAGTAACAGTTTTGGGGAGTGAAGTGTAGCAGTAACAGTTTCAGGGAGTGGAGTGTAACAGTAGCAGTTTTGGGGAGAGGAGAGTAACAGTTACAATTTTGGGGAGCGACTGTAACAGTAACAGTTTTGGGGAGTGGAGAGTAACAGTAACAGTTTTGGGGAGTGGAGTGTAACAGTAACAGTTTTGGGGAGTGGAGTGTAACAGTAACAGTTTTGGGGAGTGGAGTGTAAAAGTAACAGTTTCGGGACGTGGAGTGTAACTGTAACAGTTTTGGGGAGTGGAGTGTAACAGTAGCAGTTTTGGGGAGAGGAGAGTAACAGTTACAGTTTTGGGGAGTGACTGTAACAGTAACAGTTTTGGGGAGTGGAGAGTAACAGTAACAGTTTTGGGGAGTGGAGTGTAACAGTAACGGTTTTGGGGAGTGAGTGTAACAGTAACAGTTTTGGGGAGTGAGTGTAACAGTAACAGTTTGGGGGAGTGGAGTGTAACAGTACCAGTTTTGGGGAGTGGAGTGTAACAGTAACAGTTTTGGGGAGTGGAGTGTAACAGTAACAGTTTTGGGGAGTGGACTGTAACAGTAACAGTTTTGGGGAGTGGAGAGTAACAGTAACAGTTTTGCAGAGTGGAGTGTAACAGTAACAATTTTGGGGAGTGGGGTGTAACAGTAACAGTTTTGTGAAGTGAGAGTAACAGTAACAGTTTTGGGGAGTGGAGTGTAACAGTAACAGTTTTGGGGAGTGGAGTGTAGCAGTAACAGTTTTAGGGAGTGGAGTGTAACAGTAGCAGTTTTGGGGAGAGGAGAGTAACAGTTACAGTTTTGGGGAGTGACTGTAACAGTAACAGTTTTGGGGAGTGGAGAGTAACAGTAACAGTTTTGGGGAGTGGAGTGTAACAGTAACGGTTTTGGGGAGTGAGTGTAACAGTAACAGTTTTGGGGAGTGAGTGTAACAGTAACAGTTTTGGGGAGTGGAGTGTAACAGTAACAGTTTTGGGGAGTGGAGAGTAACGGTAGCAGTTCTGGGGAGTGGAGTGAAACAGTAACAGTTTTGGGGAGTGGAGAGTAACAGTAACAGTTTTGGGGAGTGGAGTGTAACAGTAACAGTTTTGTGGAGTGTTGTGTAACAGTAACAGTTCGGGGAGTGGAGAGTAACAGTAAAAGATTTGGGGAGTGGAGAGTAACAGTAACAGTTTTGGGGAGTGGAGTGTAACAGTAACACTTTTGGGCAGTGAAGTGTAACAGTAACAGTTTTGGGGAGTGGAGTGTAACAGTCACAGTTTTGAAGTGTGGAGTGTAACAGTAACGGTTTTGGGGAGTGAGTGTAACAGCAAAAGTTTTGGGGAATTTGAGTGTAACAGTAACAGTTTTGGGGAGTGAGTGTAACAGTAACATTTTTGGGGAGTGGAGTGTAACAGTAACAGTTTTGGGGAGTGAGTGTAACAGTAACAATTTTGTGGAGTGGAGTGTACCAGTAACAGTTTTGGGGAGTGGAGAGTAATAGTAACAGTTGTGGGGAGTGGAGAGTAATAGTAACCGTTTTGGGGAGTGGAGTGTATCTTATAGTTTTGGGGAGTGAGTGTAACAGTAACATTTTTGGGGAGCGGAGTGTAGCAGTAACAGTTTTGGGGAGTGAGTCTAACAGTAAAAGTTTTGTGGAGTGGAGTGTAACATTCCAGTTTTGGGGAGTGAGTGTAACAGTAACAGTTTTGGGGAGTGAGTGTAACAGTAACAGTTTTGGGGAGTGGAGAGTAACAGAAACAGTTTCGCAGAGTGGAGTGTGACAGTAACAGTTTTGGGGAGTGGGGTGTAACAGTAACAATTTTGTGAAATGAGAGTAACAGTAACAGTTTTGGGGAGTGGAGTGTAACAGTAACAGTTTTGAGGAGTGGAGTGTAACAGTAACAGTTTTGGGGAGTGGAGTGTAAAAGTAACAGTTTCGGGACGTGGAGTGTAACTGTAACAGTTTTGGGGAGAGGAGTGCAATAGTAACAGTTTTGGGGAGTGGAGAGTAACAGTAACAGTTTTGGGGAGTGAGAGTAACAGTAACAGTTTTGGGGAGAGAAGTGTAACAGTAACAGTTTTGGGGAGTGAAGTGTAGCAGTAACAGTTTCAGGGAGTGGAGTGTAACAGTAGCAGTTTTGGGGAGAGGAGAGTAACAGTTACAATTTTGGGGAGCGACTGTAACAGTAACAGTTTTGGGGAGTGGAGAGTAACAGTAACAGTTTTGGGGAGTGGAGTGTAACAGTAACAGTTTTGGGGAGTGGAGTGTAACAGTAACAGTTTTGGGGAGTGGAGTGTAAAAGTAACAGTTTCGGGACGTGGAGTGTAACTGTAACAGTTTTGGGGAGTGGAGTGTAACAGTAGCAGTTTTGGGGAGAGGAGAGTAACAGTTACAGTTTTGGGGAGTGACTGTAACAGTAACAGTTTTGGGGAGTGGAGAGTAACAGTAACAGTTTTGGGGAGTGGAGTGTAACAGTAACGGTTTTGGGGAGTGAGTGTAACAGTAACAGTTTTGGGGAGTGAGTGTAACAGTAACAGTTTGGGGGAGTGGAGTGTAACAGTAACAGTTTTGGGGAGTGGACTGTAACAGTAACAGTTTTGGGTAGTGGAGTGCAACAGTAACATTTTTGGGGAGTGGAGAGTAACAGTAACAGTTTTGGGGAGTGGAGAGTAACAGTAACAGTTCTGGGGAGTGGAGTGTAACTGTAACTGCTTTGGGGAGTGAGTGTAACGGTAACAGTTTTGAGGAGTGGAGAGTAACAGTAACAGTTTTGGGGAGTGAGAGTAACAGTAACAGTTTTGGGGAGTGGAGTGTAACAGTAACAGTTTTGGGGAGTGGAGAGTAACGGTAGCAGTTCTGGGGAGTGGAGTGAAACAGTAACAGTTTTGGGGAGTGGAGAGTAACCGTAACAGTTTTGGGGAGTGGAGTGTAACAGTAACAGTTTTGTGGAGTGTTGTGTAACAGTAACAGTTCGGGGAGTGTAGAGTAACAGTAAAAGATTTGGGGAGTGGAGAGTAACAGTAACAGTTTTGGGGAGTGGAGTGTAACAGTAACACTTTTGGGCAGTGAAGTGTAACAGTAACAGTTTTGGGGAGTGGAGTGTAACAGTCACAGTTTTGGGGTGTGGAGTGTAACAGTAACGGTTTTGGGGAGTGAGTGTAACAGCAAAAGTTTTGGGGAATTTGAGTGTAACAGTAACAGTTTTGGGGAGTGAGTGTAACAGTAACATTTTTGGGGAGTGGAGTGTAACAGTAACAGTTTTGGGGAGTGAGTGTAACAGTAACAATTTTGTGGAGTGGAGTGTACCAGTAACAGTTTTGGGGAGTGGAGAGTAATAGTAACAGTTGTGGGGAGTGGAGAGTAATAGTAACCGTTTTGGGGAGTGGAGTGTATCTTATAGTTTTGGGGAGTGAGTGTAACAGTAACATTTTTGGGGAGCGGAGTGTAGCAGTAACAGTTTTGGGGAGTGAGTCTAACAGTAAAAGTTTTGTGGAGTGGAGTGTAACATTCCAGTTTTGGGGAGTGAGTGTAACAGTAACAGTTTTGGGGAGTGAGTGTAACAGTAACAGTTTTGGGGAGTGGAGAGTAACAGAAACAGTTTCGCAGAGTGGAGTGTGACAGTAACAGTTTTGGGGAGTGGGGTGTAACAGTAACAATTTTGTGAAATGAGAGTAACAGTAACAGTTTTGGGGAGTGGAGTGTAACAGTAACAGTTTTGAGGAGTGGAGTGTAACAGTAACAGTTTTGGGGAGTGGAGTGTAAAAGTAACAGTTTCGGGACGTGGAGTGTAACTGTAACAGTTTTGGGGAGAGGAGTGCAATAGTAACAGTTTTGGGGAGTGGAGAGTAACAGTAACAGTTTTGGGGAGTGAGAGTAACAGTAACAGTTTTGGGGAGAGAAGTGTAACAGTAACAGTTTTGGGGAGTGAAGTGTAGCAGTAACAGTTTCAGGGAGTGGAGTGTAACAGTAGCAGTTTTGGGGAGAGGAGAGTAACAGTTACAGTTTTGGGGAGTGACTGTAACAGTAACAGTTTTGGGGAGTGGAGTGTAGCAGTAACAGTTTTAGGGAGTGGAGTGTAACAGTAGCAGTTTTGGGGAGAGGAGAGTAACAGTTACAGTTTTGGGGAGTGACTGTAACAGTAACAGTTTTGGGGAGTGGAGAGTAACAGTAACAGTTTTGGGGAGTGGAGTGTAACAGTAACGGTTTTGGGGAGTGAGTGTAACAGTAACAGTTTTGGGGAGTGAGTGTAACAGTAACAGTTTGGGGGAGTGGAGTGTAACAGTAACAGTTTTGGGAAGTGGACTGTAACAGTAACAGTTTTGGGTAGTGGAGTGCAACAGTAACATTTTTGGGGAGTGGAGAGTAACAGTAACAGTTTTGGGGAGTGGAGAGTAACAGTAACAGTTCTGGGGAGTGGAGTGTAACTGTAACTGCTTTGGGGAGTGAGTGTAACGGTAACAGTTTTGAGGAGTGGAGAGTAACAGTAACAGTTTTGGGGAGTGAGAGTAACAGTAACAGTTTTGGGGAGTGGAGTGTAACAGTAACAGTTTTGGGGAGTGGAGAGTAACGGTAGCAGTTCTGGGGAGTGGAGTGAAACAGTAACAGTTTTGGGGAGTGGAGAGTAACCGTAACAGTTTTGGGGAGTGGAGTGTAACAGTAACAGTTTTGTGGAGTGTTGTGTAACAGTAACAGTTCGGGGAGTGTAGAGTAACAGTAAAAGATTTGGGGAGTGGAGAGTAACAGTAACAGTTTTGGGGAGTGGAGTGTAACAGTAACACTTTTGGGCAGTGAAGTGTAACAGTAACAGTTTTGGGGAGTGGAGTGTAACAGTCACAGTTTTGGGGTGTGGAGTGTAACAGTAACGGTTTTGGGGAGTGAGTGTAACAGCAAAAGTTTTGGGGAATTTGAGTGTAACAGTAACAGTTTTGGGGAGTGAGTGTAACAGTAACATTTTTGGGGAGTGGAGTGTAACAGTAACAGTTTTGGGGAGTGAGTGTAACAGTAACAATTTTGTGGAGTGGAGTGTACCAGTAACAGTTTTGGGGAGTGGAGTGTAACAGTAACAGTTTTGGGGAGTGGAGTGTAAAAGTAACAGTCTTGGGGAGTGGAGAGTAACAGTAACAGTTTTGGGGAGTGAGAGTAACAGTAACAGTTTTGGGGAGAGAAGTGTAACAGTAACAGTTTTGGGGAGTGAAGTGTAGCAGTAACAGTTTCAGGGAGTGGAGTGTAACAGTAGCAGTTTTGGGGAGAGGAGAGTAACAGTTACAATTTTGGGGAGTGACTGTAACAGTAACAGTTTTGGGGAGTGGAGAGTAACAGTAACAGTTTTGGGGAGTGGAGTGTAACAGTAACAGTTTTGGGGAGTGGAGTGTAACAGTAACAGTTTTGGGGAGTGGAGTGTAAAAGTAACAGTTTCGGGACGTGGAGTGTAACTGTAACAGTTTTGGGGAGTGGAGTGCAATAGTAACAGTTTTGGGGAGTGGAGAGTAACAGTAACAGTTTTGGGGAGTGAGAGTAACAGTAACAGTTTTGGGGAGAGAAGTGTAACAGTAACAGTTTTTGGGAGTGAAGTGTAACAGTAACAGTTTTGGGGAGTGGAATGTAGCAGTAACAGTTTTAGGGAGTGGAGTGTAACAGTAGCAGTTTTGGGGAGAGGAGAGTAACAGTTACAGTTTTGGGGAGTGACTGTAACAGTAACAGTTTTGGGGAGTGGAGAGTAACAGTAACAGTTTTGGGGAGTGGAGTGTAACAGTAACGGTTTTGGGGAGTGAGTGTAACAGTAACAGTTTTGGGGAGTGAGTGTAACAGTAACAGTTTGGGGGAGTGGAGTGTAACAGTACCAGTTTTAGGGAGTGCAGTGTAACAGTAACAGTTTTGGGGAGTGGAGTGTAACAGTAACAGTTTTGGGGAGTGGACTGTAACAGTAACAGTTTTGGGGAGTGGAGTGTAACAGTAACATTTTTGGGGAGTGGAGAGTAACAGTAACAGTTTTGCAGAGTGGAGTGTAACAGTAACAATTTTGGGGAGTGGGGTGTAACAGTAACATTTTTGTGAAGTGAGAGTAACAGTAACAGTTTTGGGGAGTGGAGTGTAACAGTAACAGTTTTGGGGAGTGGAGTGTAGCAGTAACAGTTTTAGGGAGTGGAGTGTAACAGTAGCAGTTTTGGGGAGAGGAGAGTAACAGTTACAGTTTTGGGGAGTGACTGTAACAGTAACAGTTTTGGGGAGTGGAGAGTAACAGTAACAGTTTTGGGGAGTGGAGTGTAACAGTAACGGTTTTGGGGAGTGAGTGTAACAGTAACAGTTTTGGGGAGTGAGTGTAACAGTAACAGTTTGGGGGAGTGGAGTGTAACAGTACCAGTTTTGGGGAGTGGAGTGTAACAGTAACAGTTTTGGGGAGTGGAGTGTAACAGTAACAGTTTTGGGGAGTGGACTGTAACAGTAACAGTTTTGCGGAGTGGAGTGTAACAGTAACATTTTTGGGGAGTGGAGAGTAACAGTAACAGTTTTGCAGAGTGGAGTGTAACAGTAACAGTATTGGGGAGTGGAGTGTAACAGTAACAGTTTTGCAGAGTGGAGTGTGACAGTAGCAGATTTGGGGAGTGGGGTGTAACAATAACAATTTTGTGAAATGAGAGTAACAGTAACAGTTTTGGGAAGTGGAGTGTAACAGTAACAGTTTTGGGGAGTGGAGTGTAACAGTAACAGTTTTGGGGAGTGGAGTGTAAAAGTAACAGTTTCGGGACGTGGAGTGTAACTGTAACAGTTTTGGGGAGTGGAGTGCAATAGTAACAGTTTTGGGGAGTGGAGAGTAACAGTAACAGTTTTGGGGAGTGAGAGTAACAGTAACAGTTTTGGGGAGAGAAGTGTAACAGTAACAGTTTTGGGGAGTGAAGTGTAACAGTAACAGTTTTGGGGAGTGGAGTGTAGCAGTAACAGTTTTAGGGAGTGGAGTGTAACAGTAGCAGTTTTGGGGAGTGGAGAGTAACAGTTACAGTTTTGGGGAGTGACTGTAACAGTAACAGTTTTGGGGAGTGGAGAGTAACAGTAACAGTTTTGGGGAGTGGAGTGTAACAGTAACGGTTTTGGGGAGTGAGTGTAACAGTAACAGTTTTGGGGAGTGAGTGTAACAGTAACAGTTTTGGGGAGTGGAGTGTAACAGTACCAGTTTTGGGGAGTGGAGTGTAACAGTAACAGTTTTGGGGAGTGGAGTGTAACAGTAACAGTTTTGGGGAGTGGACTGTAACAGTAACAGTTTTGGGGAGTGGAGTGTAACAGTAACATTTTTGGGGAGTGGAGAGTAACAGTAACAGTTTTGCAGAGTGGAGTGTAACAGTAACAATTTTGGGGAGTGGGGTGTAACAGTAACAGTTTTGTGAAGTGAGAGTAACAGTAACAGTTTTGGGGAGTGGAGTGTAACAGTAACAGTTTTGGGGAGTGAAGTGTAACAGTAACAGTTTTGGGGAGTGGAGTGTAACAGTAACAGTTTCGGGGCGTGGAGTGTAACTGTAACAGTTTTGGGGAGTGGAGTGCAACAGTAACAGTTTTGGGGAGTGGAGAGTAACAGTAACAGTTTGGGGGAGTGGAGAGTAACAGTAACAGTTCTGGGGAGTGGAGTGTAACTGTAACAGTTTTGGGGAGTGAGTGTAACGGTAACAGATTTGAGGAGTGGAGAGTAACAGTAACAGTTTTGGGGAGTGAGAGTAACAGTAACAGTTTTTGGGAGTGGAGTGTAACAGTAACAGTTTTGGGGAGTGCAGTATAATGGTAACAATTTTGGGGAGTGAGTGTAACAGTAACAGTTTTGGGGAGTGGAGTGTAAAAGTAACAGTTTCGGGACGTGGAGTGTAACTGTAACAGTTTTGGGGAGAGGAGTGCAATAGTAACAGTTTTGGGGAGTGGAGAGTAACAGTAACAGTTTTGGGGAGTGAGAGTAACAGTAACAGTTTTGGGGAGAGAAGTGTAACAGTAACAGTTTTGGGGAGTGAAGTGTAGCAGTAACAGTTTCAGGGAGTGGAGTGTAACAGTAGCAGTTTTGGGGAGAGGAGAGTAACAGTTACAATTTTGGGGAGTGACTGTAACAGTAACAGTTTTGGGGAGTGGAGAGTAACAGTAACAGTTATGGGGAGTGGAGTGTAACAGTAACGGTTTTGGGGAGTGAGTGTAACAGTAACAGTTTTGGGGAGTGAGTGTAACAGTAACAGTTTTGGGGAGTGGAGTGTAACAGTACCAGTTTTGGGGAGTGGAGTGTAACAGTAACAGTTTTGGGGAGTGGAGTGTAACAGTAACAGTTTTGGGGAGTGGACTGTAACAGTAACAGTTTTGGGGAGTGGAGTGTAACAGTAACATTTTTGGGGAGTGGAGTGTAGCAGTAACAGTTTTAGGGAGTGGAGTGTAACAGTAGCAGTTTTGGGGAGAGGAGTGTAACAGTACCAGTTTTGGGGAGTGGAGTGTAACAGTAACAGTTTTGGGGAGTGGAGAGTAACAGTAACAGTTTTGCAGAGTGGAGTGTAACAGTAACAGTTTTGGGGAGTGGGGTGTAACAGTAACAGTTTTGGGGAGTGGAGTGTAGCAGTAACAGTTTTAGGGAGTGGAGTGTAACAGTAGCAGTTTTGGGGAGAGGAGAGTAACAGTTACAGTTTTGGGGAGTGACTGTAACAGTAACAGTTTTGGGGAGTGGAGAGTAACAGTAACAGTTTTGGGGAGTGGAGTGTAACAGTAACGGTTTTGGGGAGTGAGTGTAACAGTAACAGTTTTGGGGAGTGAGTGTAACAGTAACAGTTTGGGGGAGTGGAGTGTAACAGTAACAGTTTTGGGGAGTGGACTGTAACAGTAACAGTTTTGGGTAGTGGAGTGCAACAGTAACATTTTTGGGGAGTGGAGAGTAACAGTAACAGTTTTGGGGAGTGGAGAGTAACAGTAACAGTTCTGGGGAGTGGAGTGTAACTGTAACTGCTTTGGGGAGTGAGTGTAACGGTAACAGTTTTGAGGAGTGGAGAGTAACAGTAACAGTTTTGGGGAGTGAGAGTAACAGTAACAGTTTTGGGGAGTGGAGTGTAACAGTAACAGTTTTGGGGAGTGGAGAGTAACGGTAGCAGTTCTGGGGAGTGGAGTGAAACAGTAACAGTTTTGGGGAGTGGAGAGTAACCGTAACAGTTTTGGGGAGTGGAGTGTAACAGTAACAGTTTTGTGGAGTGTTGTGTAACAGTAACAGTTCGGGTGGTGTAGAGTAACAGTAAAAGATTTGGGGAGTGTAGAGTAACAGTAACAGTTTTGGGGAGTGGAGTGTAACAGTAACACTTTTGGGCAGTGAAGTGTAACAGTAACAGTTTTGGGGTGTGGAGTGTAACAGTCACAGTTTTGGGGTGTGGAGTGTAACAGTAACGGTTTTGAGGAGTGAGTGTAACAGCAAAAGTTTTGGGGAATTTGAGTGTAACAGTAACAGTTTTGGGGAGTGAGTGTAACAGTAACATTTTTGGGGAGTGGAGTGTAACAGTAACAGTTTTGGGGAGTGAGTGTAACAGTAACAATTTTGTGGAGTGGAGTGTACCAGTAACAGTTTTGGGGAGTGGAGTGTAACAGTAACAGTTTTGGGGAGTGGAGAGTAATAGTAACAGTTGTGGGGAGTGGAGAGTAATAGTAACCGTTTTGGGGAGTGGAGTGTATCTTATAGTTTTGGGGAGTGAGTGTAACAGTAACATTTTTGGGGAGTGGAGTGTAGCAGTAACAGTTTTGGGGAGTGAGTCTAACAGTAAAAGTTTTGTGGAGTGGAGTGTAACATTCCAGTTTTGGGGAGTGAGTGTAACAGTAACAGTTTTGGGGAGTGAGTGTAACAGTAACAGTTTTGGGGAGTGGAGAGTAACAGAAACAGTTTCGCAGAGTGGAGTGTGACAGTAACAGTTTTGGGGAGTGGGGTGTAACAGTAACAATTTTGTGAAATGAGAGTAACAGTAACAGTTTTGGGGAGTGGAGTGTAACAGTAACAGTTTTGAGGAGTGGAGTGTAACAGTAACAGTTTTGGGGAGTGGAGTGTAAAAGTAACAGTTTCGGGACGTGGAGTGTAACTGTAACAGTTTTGGGGAGAGGAGTGCAATAGTAACAGTTTTGGGGAGTGGAGAGTAACAGTAACAGTTTTGGGGAGTGAGAGTAACAGTAACAGTTTTGGGGAGAGAAGTGTAACAGTAACAGTTTTGGGGAGTGAAGTGTAGCAGTAACAGTTTCAGGGAGTGGAGTGTAAAAGTAACAGTTTCGGGACGTGGAGTGTAACTGTAACAGTTTTGGGGAGTGGAGTGCAATAGTAACAGTTTTGGGGAGTGGAGAGTAACAGTAACAGTTTTGGGGAGTGAGAGTAACAGTAACAGTTTTGGGGAGAGAAGTGTAACAGTAACAGTTTTGGGGAGTGAAGTGTAACAGTAACAGTTTTGGGGAGTGGAGTGTAGCAGTAACAGTTTTAGGGAGTGGAGTGTAACAGTAGCAGTTTTGGGGAGAGGAGAGTAACAGTTACAGTTTTGGGGAGTGACTGTAACAGTAACAGTTTTGGGGAGTGGAGAGTAACAGTAACAGTTTTGGGGAGTGGAGTGTAACAGTAACGGTTTTGGGGAGTGAGTGTAACAGGAACAGTTTTGGGGAGTGAGTGTAACAGTAACAGTTTGGGGGAGTGGAGTGTAACAGTACCAGTTTTGGGGAGTGGAGTGTAACAGTAACAGTTTTGGGGAGTGGAGTGTAACAGTAACAGTTTTGGGGAGTGGACTGTAACAGTAACAGTTTTGGGGAGTGGAGTGTAACAGTAACATTTTTGGGGAGTGGAGAGTAACAGTAACAGTTTTGTAGAGTGGAGTGTAACAGTAACAATTTTGGGGAGTGGGGTGTAACAGTAACAGTTTTGTGAAGTGAGAGTAACAGTAACAGTTTTGGGGAGTGGAGTGTAACAGTAACAGTTTTGGGGAGTGGAGTGTAGCAGTAACAGTTTTAGGGAGTGGAGTGTAACAGTAGCAGTTTTGGGGAGAGGAGAGTAACAGTTACAGTTTTGGGGAGTGACTGTAACAGTAACAGTTTTGGGGAGTGGAGAGTAACAGTAACAGTTTTGGGGAGTGGAGTGTAACAGTAACGGTTTTGGGGAGTGAGTGTAACAGTAACAGTTTTGGGGAGTGAGTGTAACAGTAACAGTTTGGGGGAGTGGAGTGTAACAGTACCAGTTTTGGGGAGTGGAGTGTAACAGTAACAGTTTTGGGGAGTGGAGTGTAACAGTAACAGTTTTGGGGAGTGGACTGTAACAGTAACAGTTTTGCAGAGTGGAGTGTAACAGTAACATTTTTGGGGAGTGGAGAGTAACAGTAACAGTTTTGCAGAGTGGAGTGTAACAGTAACAGTTTTGGGGAGTGGAGTGTAACAGTAACAGTTTTGCAGAGTGGAGTGTGACAGTAGCAGTTTTGGGGAGTGGGGTGTAACAGTAACAATTTTGTGAAATGAGAGGAACAGTAACAGTTTTGGGAAGTGGAGTGTAACAGTAACAGTTTTGGGGAGTGGAGTGTAACAGTAACAGTTTTGGGGAGTGGAGTGTAAAAGTAACAGTTTCGGGACGTGGAGTGTAACTGTAACAGTTTTGGGGAGTGGAGTGCAATAGTAACAGTTTTGGGGAGTGGAGAGTAACAGTAACAGTTTTGGGGAGTGAGAGTAACAGTAACAGTTTTGGGGAGAGAAGTGTAACAGTAACAGTTTTGGGGAGTGAAGTGTAACAGTAACAGTTTTGGGGAGTGGAGTGTAGCAGTAACAGTTTTAGGGAGTGGAGTGTAACAGTAGCAGTTTTGGGGAGAGGAGAGTAACAGTTACAGTTTTGGGGAGTGACTGTAACAGTAACAGTTTTGGGGAGTGGAGAGTAACAGTAACAGTTTTGGGGAGTGGAGTGTAACAGTAACGGTTTTGGGGAGTGAGTGTAACAGTAACAGTTTTGGGGAGTGAGTGTAACAGTAACAGTTTTGGGGAGTGGAGTGTAACAGTACCAGTTTTGGGGAGTGGAGTGTAACAGTAACAGTTTTGGGGAGTGGAGTGTAACAGTAACAGTTTTGGGGAGTGGACTGTAACAGTAACAGTTTTGGGGAGTGGAGTGTAACAGTAACATTTTTGGGGAGTGGAGAGTAACAGTAACAGTTTTGCAGAGTGGAGTGTAACAGTAACAATTTTGGGGAGTGGGGTGTAACAGTAACAGTTTTGTGAAGTGAGAGTAACAGTAACAGTTTTGGGGAGTGGAGTGTAACAGTAACAGTTTTGGGGAGTGAAGTGTAACAGTAACAGTTTTGGGGAGTGGAGTGTAACAGTAACAGTTTTGGGGAGTGGAGTGTAACAGTAACAGTTTCGGGGCGTGGAGTGTAACTGTAACAGTTTTGGGGAGTGGAGTGCAACAGTAACAGTTTTGGGGAGTGAGTGTAACGGTAACAGATTTGAGGAGTGGAGAGTAACAGTAACAGTTTTGGGGAGTGAGAGTAACAGTAACAGTTTTTGGGAGTGGAGTGTAACAGTAACAGTTTTGGGGAGTGCAGTATAATGGTAACAATTTTGGGGAGTGAGTGTAACAGTAACAGTTTTGGGGAGTGGAGTGTAAAAGTAACAGTTTCGGGACGTGGAGTGTAACTGTAACAGTTTTGGGGAGAGGAGTGCAATAGTAACAGTTTTGGGGAGTGGAGAGTAACAGTAACAGTTTTGGGGAGTGAGAGTAACAGTAACAGTTTTGGGGAGAGAAGTGTAACAGTAACAGTTTTGGGGAGTGAAGTGTAGCAGTAACAGTTTCAGGGAGTGGAGTGTAACAGTAGCAGTTTTGGGGAGAGGAGAGTAACAGTTACAATTTTGGGGAGTGACTGTAACAGTAACAGTTTTGGGGAGTGGAGAGTAACAGTAACAGTTTTGGGGAGTGGAGTGTAACAGTAACGGTTTTGGGGAGTGAGTGTAACAGTAACAGTTTTGGGGAGTGAGTGTAACAGTAACAGTTTTGGGGAGTGGAGTGTAACAGTACCAGTTTTGGGGAGTGGAGTGTAACAGTAACAGTTTTGGGGAGTGGAGTGTAACAGTAACAGTTTTGGGGAGTGGACTGTAACAGTAACAGTTTTGGGGAGTGGAGTGTAACAGTAACATTTTTGGGGAGTGGAGAGTAACAGTAACAGTTTTGCAGAGTGGAGTGTAACAGTAACAGTTTTGGGGAGTGGGGTGTAACAGTAACAGTTTTGTGAAGTGAGAGTAACAGTAACAGCTTTGGGGAGTGGAGTGTAACAGTAACAGTTTTGCAGAGTGGAGTGTGACAGTAACAGTTTTGGGGAGTGGAGTGTAAAAGTAACAGTTTCGGGACGTGGAGTGTAACTGTAACAGTTTTGGGGAGTGAAGTGCAATAGTAACAGTTTTGGGGAGTGGAGAGTAACAGTAACAGTTTTGGGGAGTGAGAGTAACAGTAACAGTTTTGGGGAGAGAAGTGTAACAGTAACAGTTTTGGGGAGTGAAGTGTAACAGTAACAGTTTTGGGGAGTGGAGTGTAGCAGTAACAGTTTTAGGGAGTGGAGTGTAACAGTAGCAGTTTTGGGGAGAGGAGAGTAACAGTTACAGTTTTGGGGAGTGACTGTAACAGTAACAGTTTTGGGGAGTGGAGAGTAACAGTAACAGTTTTGGGGAGTGGAGTGTAACAGTAACGGTTTTGGGGAGTGAGTGTAACAGTAACAGTTTTGGGGAGTGAGTGTAACAGTACCAGTTTTGGGGAGTGGAGTGTAACAGTACCAGTTTTGGGGAGTGGAGTGTAACAGTAACAGTTTTGGGGAGTGGAGTGTAACAGTAACAGTTTTGGGGAGTGGACTGTAACAGTAACAGTTTTGCAGAGTGGAGTGTAACAGTAACAGTTTTGTGGAGTGGGGTGTAACAGTAACAGTTTTGTGAAGTGAGAGTAACAGTAACAGTTTTGGGGAGTGGAGTGTAACAGTAACAGTTTTGCAGATTGGAGTGTGACAGTAACAGTTTTGGGGAGTGGGGTGTAACAGTAACAATTTTGTGAAATGAGAGTAACAGTAACAGTTTTGGGGAGTGGAGTGTAACAGTAACAGTTTTGGGGAGTGGAGTGTAACAGTAACAGTTTTGGGGAGTGGAGTGTAAAAGTAACAGTTTCGGGACGTGGAGTGTAACTGTAACAGTTTTGGGGAGTGGAGTGCAATAGTAACAGTTTTGGGGAGTGGAGAGTAACAGTAACAGTTTTGGGGAGTGAGAGTAACAGTAACAGTTTTGGGGAGAGAAGTGTAACAGTAACAGTTTTGGGGAGTGAAGTGTAACAGTAACAGTTTTGGGGAGTGGAGTGTAGCAGTAACAGTTTTAGGGAGTGGAGTGTAACAGTAGCAGTTTTGGGGAGAGGAGAGTAACAGTTACAGTTTTGGGGAGTGACTGTAACAGTAACAGTTTTGGGGAGTGGAGAGTAACAGTAACAGTTTTGGGGAGTGGAGTGTAACAGTAACGGTTTTGGGGAGTGAGTGTAACAGTAACAGTTTTGGGGAGTGAGTGTAACAGTAACAGTTTTGGGGAGTGGAGTGTAACAGTACCAGTTTTGGGGAGTGGAGTATAACAGTAACAGTTTTGGGGAGTGGAGTGTAACAGTAACAGTTTTGGGGAGTGGACTGTAACAGTAACAGTTTTGGGGAGTGGAGTGTAACAGTAACATTTTTGGGGAGTGGAGAGTAACAGCAACAGTTTTGCAGAGTGGAGTGTAACAGTAACAGTTTTGGGGAGTGGGGTGTAACAGTAACAGTTTTGTGAAGTGAGAGTAACAGTAACAGTTTTGGGGAGTGGAGTGTAACAGTAACAGTTTTGCAGAGTGGAGTGTGACAGTAACAGTTTTGGGGAGTGGGGTGTAACAGTAACAATTTTGTGAAATGAGAGTAACAGTAACAGTTTTGGGGAGTGGAGTGTAACAGTAACAGTTTTGGGGAGTGGAGTGTAACAGTAACAGTTTTGGGGAGTGGAGTGTAAAAGTAACAGTTTTGGGACGTGGAGTGTAACTGTAACAGTTTTGGGGAGTGGAGTGCAATAGTAACAGTTTTGGGGAGTGGAGAGTAACAGTAACAGTTTTGGGGAGTGAGAGTAACAGTAACAGTTTTGGGGAGAGAAGTGTAACAGTAACAGTTTTGGGGAGTGAAGTGTAACAGTAACAGTTTTGGGGAGTGGAGTGTAGCAGTAACAGTTTTAGGGAGTGGAGTGTAACAGTAGCAGTTTTGGGGAGAGGAGAGTAACAGTTACAGTTTTGGGGAGTGACTGTAACAGTAACAGTTTTGGGGAGTGGAGAGTAACAGTAACAGTTTTGGGGAGTGGAGTGTAACAGTAACGGTTTTGGGGAGTGAGTGTAACAGTAACAGTTTTGGGGAGTGAGTGTAACAGTAACAGTTTTGGGGAGTGGAGTGTAACAGTACCAGTTTTGGGGAGTGGAGTGTAACAGTAACAGTTTTGGGGAGTGGAGTGTAACAGTAACAGTTTTGGGGAGTGGACTGTAACAGTAACAGTTTTGGGGAGTGGAGTGTAACAGCAACATTTTTGGGGAGTGGAGAGTAACAGTAACAGTTTTGCAGAGTGGAGTGTAACAGTAACAGTTTTGGGGAGTGGGGTGTAACAGTAACAGTTTTGTGAAGTGAGAGTAACAGTAACAGTTTTGGGGAGTG
This sequence comes from Somniosus microcephalus, assembly GCF_052327205.1. Classification (NCBI taxonomy): domain Eukaryota; kingdom Metazoa; phylum Chordata; class Chondrichthyes; order Squaliformes; family Somniosidae; genus Somniosus; species Somniosus microcephalus. Next base: position 107,936,271 of record NC_140997.1, read on the forward strand.
GAGTGTAACAGTAACAGTTTTGGGGAGTGGAGTGTAACAGTAACAGTTTTGGGGAGTGGAGTGTAACAGTAACAGTTTTGGGGAGTGGAGTGTAACAGTAACAGTTTCGGGGCGTGGAGTGTAACTGTAACAGTTTTGGGGAGTGGAGTGCAACAGTAACAGTTTTGGGGAGTGGAGAGTAACAGTAACAGTTTGGGGGAGTGGAGAGTAACAGTAACAGTTCTGGGGAGTGGAGTGTAACTGTAACAGTTTTGGGGAGTGAGTGTAACGGTAACAGATTTGAGGAGTGGAGAGTAACAGCAACAGTTTTGGGGAGTGAGAGTAGCAGTAACAGTTTTGGGGAGTGGAGTGTAACAGTAACAGTTTTGGGGAGTGCAGTATAATGGTAACAGTTTTGGGGAGTGAGTGTAACAGTAACAGTTTTGGGGAGTGGAGAGTAACAGCAAAAGTTTTGGGGAGTGGAGTGTAACAGTAACAGTTTTGGGGAGTGGAGTGTAAAAGTAACAGTTTCGGGTAGTGGAGTGTAACAGTAGCAGTTTTGGGGAGAGGAGAGTAACAGTTCCAGTTTTGGGGAGTGGAGAGTAACAGTAACAGTTTTGGGGAGTGGAGTGTAACAGTAACGGTTTTGGGGAGTGAGTGTAACAGTAAAAGTTTTGGGGAGTGAGTGTAACAGTAACAGTTTTGGGGAGTGGAGTGTAACAGTACCAGTTTTGTGGAGTGGAGTGTAACAGTAACAGTTTTGGGGAGTGGAGTGTAACAGTAACAGTTTTGAGAAGTGGAGTGTAACAGTAACAGTTTTGGGGAGTGGAGTGTAACAGTAACAGTTTTGGGGAGTGGAGAGTAACAGTAACAGTTTTGCAGAGTGGAGTGTAACAGTAAGAGTTTTGGTGAGTGGAGTGTAACAGTAACAGTTTTGGGGAGTGGAGTGTCATAGAGTCATAGAGTCATAGAGTAATACAGCACGGATAGAGGCCCTTCGGCCCATCATGTCCGCGCCGGCCATCAAGCCCTGTCTAATCTAATCCCATATTCCAGCATTTGGCCCGTAGCCTTGTATGCTATGGCATTTCAAGTGCACATCCAAATGCTTCTTAAATGTTGTGAGGGTTTCTGCCTCCACAACCCTTTCAGGCAGTGAGTTCCAGACTCCAACCACCCTCTGGGTGAAAAAGTTCTTTCTCAAATCCCCTCTAAACCTCCCGCCCTTTACCTTGAATCTATGCTTCCTAGTTATCGACCCCTCTACTAAGGGAAAAAGCTCCTCAGCATCCATCCTATCTATGCCCCTCATAATTTTGTACACCTCAATCATGTCCCCCCTCAGCCTCCTCAGCTCCAAGGAAAACAAACCCAACCTGCCCAGTCTCTCTTCATAGCTGAAGCGCTCCAGCCCTGGTAACATCCTGGTGAACCTCCTCTGCACCCTCTCTAACGCGATCACATCCTTCCTGTAGTGTGGCGACCAGAACTGCACACAATATTCCAGCTGTGGCCTAACCAGTGTTTTATACAGCTCCATCATAACCTCCTTGCTCTTATATTCAATGCCTCGGCTAATGAAGGCAAGTATCCCATATGCCTTTTTTACCACCTTATCCACCTGTTCCGCCGCCTTCAGGGATCTGTGTTCTTGCACACCCAGATCCCTCTGACCCTCCGTCTTGCCTAGGGTCTTTCCATTCATTGTGTATTCCTTTGCCTTGTTAGTCCCCCCAAAGTGCATCACCTCGCACTTTTCCGGGTTAAATTCCATTTGCCACTGTTCCGCCCATCTGACCAACCCATCTATATCGTCCTGCAGACTGAGGCTACCCTCCTCGCTATTTACCACCCTACCAATTTTTGTATCATCCGCGAACTTACTGATCATACCCTTTACATTCATATCCAAGTCATTAATGTAGACCACAAACAGCAAGGGACCCAGCACCGATCCCTGTGGTACCCCACTGGCCACAGGCTTCCAGTCACAAAAACAACCTTCGACCATCACCCTCTGCCTTCTGCCACTAAGCCAGTTTTGTATCCAATGTGCCAAGGCACCCTGGATTCCATGGGCTCTTACCTTCTTGACCAGTCTCCTGTGCGGGACTTTATCGAAGGCCTTACTGAAATCCATGTATACCACATCCACTGCGTTACCCTCATCCACACACCTAGTCACCCCCTCAAAAAATTCAATCAAATTAGTCAGACATGATCTTCCCTTGACAAAGCCATGTTGACTATCCCTGATTAATCCTTGCCTCTCCAAGTGGAGACACATTTTGTCCCTCAGGATTTTTTCCAATAATTTTCCTACCACTGATGTTAGGCTCACTGGCCTGTAGTTCCCCGGTTTTTCCCTACTACCCTTCTTGAATAATGGTACTACATTAGCGGTTCTCCAGTCCTCTGGCACATCCCCTGTGGCCAGAGAGGTCCTGAATATATGTGTTAGAGCCCCCGCAATCTCCTCCTTTGCCTCACACAGCAGCCTGGGATACATTTCATCCGGGCCTGGGGATTTATCCATTTTTAGGCCAGCTAAAACCGCCAATACCTCCCCCCGCTCGATGTTAATATGTTCGAGCATATCACAGTCCCCCCGCCCTATTTCTATGTCTACATCGTCCTTCTCCATAGATAAAACAGACGCAAAAAATTCATTCAGAACCCCTCCTACATCTTCCGGCTCCACACACAGATTGCCACTTTTGTCCCTAATGGAGTGTAACAGTAACAGTTTTGGGTAGTGGAGTGTAACAGTAACAGTTTCGGGGCGTGGAGTGTAACTGTAACAGTTTTGGGAGTGGAGTGCAACAGTAACAGTTTTGGGGAGTGGAGAGTAACAGTAACAGTTTGGGGGAGTGGAGAGTAACAGTAACAGTTCTGGGGAGTGGAGTGTAACTGTAACAGTTTTGGTGAGTGAGTGTAACGGTAACAGTTTTGAGGAGTGGAGAGTAACAGTAACAGTTTTGGGGAGTGAGAGTAACAGTAACAGTTTTGGGGAGTGGAGAGTAATGCTAACAGTTCTGGGGAGTGGAGTGTAACAGTAACAGTTTTGGGGAGTGGAAAGTAACGGTAACAGTTCTGGAGAGTGGAGTGTAACAGTAACAGTTTTGGGGAGTGGAGAGTAACAGTAACAGTTTTGGGGAGTGGAGTGTGACAGTAACAGTTTGGGGAGTGGAGTGTAACAGTAACAGTTTTGGGGAGTGGAGAGTAACAGTAACAATTTTGGGGAGTGGAGTGCAATAGTAAAAGTTTTGGGGAGTGGAGAGTAACAATAACAGTTTTGGGGAGTGGAGTGTAACAGTAACAGTTTTGGGGAGTGGAGTGTGACAGTAACAGTTTTGGGGAGTGAAGTGTAACAGTAACAGATTTGGGGAGTGGAGTGTAGCAGTAACAGTTTTGGGGAGTGGAGTGTAACAGTGGCATTTTGGGGAGAGGAGAGTAACAGTTACAGTTTTGGGGAGTGGAGAGTAACGGTAACAGTTCTGGGGAGTGGAGTGTAACAGTAACAGTTTTGGGGAGTGGAAAGTAACGGTAACAGTTCTGGGGAGTGGAGTGTAACAGTAACAGTTTTGGGGAGTGGAGAGTAACAGTAACAGTTTTTGGGAGTGGAGTGTAACAGTAACAGTTTTGTGGAGTGTTGTGTGACAGTAACAGTTTGGGGAGTGGAGTGTAACATTAACAGTTTTGGGGAGTGGAGTGTAACAGTAACAGTTTTGGGGAGTGGAGAGTAACAGTAACAGTTTTGGGGAGTGAGAGTAACAGTAACAGTTTTGGGGAGTGGAGTGTAACAGTAACAGTTTTGGGGAGTGAAGTGTAACAGTAACAGTTTTGGGGAGTGGAGTGTAGCAGTAACAGTTTTGGGGAGTGGAGTGTAACAGTAGCAGTTTTGGGGAGAGGAGAGTAACAGTTACAGTTTTGGGGAGTGGAGAGTAACAGTAACAGTTTTGGGGATGGGGTGTAACAGTAACGGTTTTGGGGAGTGAGTGTAACAGTAACAGTTTTGGGGAGTGAGTGTAACAGTAACAGCTTTGGGGAGTGGAGTGTAGCAGTACCAGTTTTGTGGAGTGGAGTGTAACCGTAACAGTTTTGGGGAGTGGAGTGTAACAGTAACAGTTTTGAGGAGTGGAGTGTAACAGTAACAGTTTTGGGGAGTGGAGAGTAACAGTAACAGTTTGGGGGAGTGGAGAGTAACAGTAACAGTTCTGGGGAGTGGAGTGTAACTGTAACAGTTTTGGGGAGTGAATGTAACGGTAACAGTTTTGTGGAGTGTTGTGTGACAGTAACAGTTTGGGGAGTGGAGTGTAACAGTAACAGTTTTGGGGAGTGGAATGTACCAGGAACAGTTTTGGGGAATGGAGTGTAACAGTAACGGTTTTGGGGAGTGGAGAGTAACAGTAACAGTTTTGCAGAGTGGAGTGTAACAGTAACAGTTTTGGGGAGTGGAGTGTAACAGTAACAGTTTTGAGGAGTGGAGTGTAACAGTAACAGTTTTGGGGAGTGGAGTGTAACAGTAACAGTTTTGGGGAGTGGAGAGTAACAGTAACAGTTTTGCAGAGTGGAGTGTAACAGTAACAGTTTTGGGGAGTGGGGTGTAACAGTAACAATTTTGTGAAGTGAGTGTAACAGTAACAGTTTTGGTGAGTGGAGTGTAACAGTAACAGTATTGGGGAGTGGAGTGTAATAGTAACAGTTTTGGGGAGTGCAGTGTAACAGTAACAGTTTCGGGGCGTGGAATGTAACTGTAACAGTTTTGGGAGTGGAGTGCAACAGTAACAGTTTTGGGGAGTGGAGAGTAACAGTAACAGTTCTGGGGAGTGGAGTGTAACTAACAGTTTTGGGGAGTGAGTGTAACGGTAACAGTTTTGAGGAGTGGAGAGTAACAGTAACAGTTTTGGGGAGTGAGAGTAACAGTAACAGATTTGGGGAGGGCAGAGTAACGCTAACAATTCTGGGGAGTGGAGTGTAACAGTAACAGTTTTGGGGAGTGGAAAGTAACGGTAACAGTTCTGGGGAGTGGAGTGTAACAGTAACAGTTTTGGGGAGTGGAGAGTAACAGTAACAGTTTTGGGGAGTGGAGTGTGACAGTAACAGTTTGGGGAGTGGAGTGTAACAGTAACAGTTTTGGGGAGTGGAGAGTAACAGTAACAGTTTTGGGGAGTGGAGTGCAATAGTAAAAGTTTTGGGGAGTGGAGAGTAACAATAACAGTTTTGGGGAGTGGAGAGTAACAGTAACAGTTTTGGGGAGTGGAGTGTAACAGTAACAGTTTAGGGGAGTGAGTGTAACGGTAACAGTTTTGAGGAGTGGAGAGTAACAGTAACAGTTTTGGGGAGTGAGAGTAACAGTAACTGTTTTGGGGAGTGGAGTGTAACAGTAACAGTTTTGGGGAGTGAAGTGTAACAGCAACAGATTTGGGGAGTGGAGTGTATCAGTAACAGTTTTGGGGATGGAGTGTAACAGTAGCATTTTGGGGAGAGGAGAGTAACAGTTACAGTTTTGGGGAGTGGAGAGTAACGGTAACAGTTCTGGGGAGTGGAGTGTAACAGTAACAGTTTTGGGGAGTGGAAAGTAACGGTAACAGTTCTGGGGAGTGGAGTGTAACAGTAACAGTTTTGGGGAGTGGAGAGTAACAGTAACAGTTTTTGGGAGTGGAGTGTAACAGTAACAGTTTTGTGGAGTGTTGTGTGACAGTAACAGTTTGGGGAGTGGAGTGTAACTGTAATAGTTTTGGGGAGTGGAGAGTAACAGTAACAGTTTTGGGGAGTGAGAGTAACAGTAACAATTTTGGGGAGCGGAGTGTAACAGTAACAGTTTTGGGGAGTGAAGTGTAACAGTAACAGTTTTGGGGAGTGGAGTGCAGCAGTAACAGTTTTGGGGAGTGGAATGTAACAGTAGCAGTTTTGGGGAGAGGAGAGTAACAGTTACAGTTTTGGGGAGTGGAGAGCAACAGTAACAGTTTTGGGGAGTGGAGTGTAACAGTAACGGTTTTGGGGAGTGAGTGTAACAGTAACAGTTTTGGGGAGTGAGTGTAACAGTAACAGTTTTGGGGAGTGGAGTGTAACAGTACCAGTTTTGTGGAGTGGAGTGTAACAGTAACAGTTTTGGGGAGTGGAGTGTAACAGTAACAGTTTTGAGGAGTGGAGTGTAACAGTAACAGTTTTGGGGAGTGGAGTGTAACAGTAACAGTTTTGGGGAGTGGAGAGTAACAGTAACAGTTTTGCAGAGTGGAGTGTAACAGTAACAGTTTTGGGGAGTGGGGTGTAACAGTAACAGTTTTGTGAAGTGAGAGTAACAGTAACAGTTTTGGGGAGTGGAGTGTAACAGTAACAGTTTTGGGGAGTGGAGTGTAACAGTAACAGTTTTGGGGAGTGGAGTGTAACAGTAACAGTTTCGGGGCGTGGAGTGTAACTGTAACAGTTTTGGGGAGTGGAGTGCAACAGTAACAGTTTTGGGGAGTGGAGAGTAACAGTAACAGTTTGGGGGAGTGGAGAGTCACAGTAACAGTTCTGGGGAGTGGAGTGTAACTGTAACATTTTTGGGGAGTGGAGTGTAACAGTAACAGTTTTGGGGAGTGGAATGTACCAGTAACAGTTTTGGGGAGTGGAGTGCAACAGTAACAGTTTTGGGGAGTGGAGAGTAACAGTAACAGTTTGGGGGAGTGGAGAGTAACAGTAACAGTTCTGGGGAGTGGAGTGTAACTGTAACAGTTTTGGGGAGTGAGTGTAACGGTAACAGATTTGAGGAGTGGAGAGTAACAGCAACAGTTTTGGGGAGTGAGAGTAACAGTAACAGTTTTGGGGAGTGGAGTGTAACAGTAACAGTTTTGGGGATTGCAGTATAATGGTAACAGTTTTGGGGAGTGAGTGTAACAGTAACAGTTTTGGGGAGTGGAGAGTAACAGCAAAAGTTTTGGGGAGTGGAGTGTAACAGTAACAGTTTTGGGGAGTGGAGTGTAAAAGTAACAGTTTCGGGTAGTGGAGTGTAACAGTAGCAGTTTTGGGGAGAGGAGAGTAACAGTTCCAGTTTTGGGGAGTGGAGAGTAACAGTAACAGTTTTGGGGAGTGGAGTGTAACAGTAACGGTTTTGGGGAGTCAGTGTAACAGTAAAAGTTTTGGGGAGTGAGTGTAACAGTAACAGTTTTGGGGAGTGGAGTGTAACAGTACCAGTTTTGTGGAGTGGAGTGTAACAGTAACAGTTTTGGGGAGTGGAGTGTAACAGTAACAGTTTTGAGAAGTGGAGTGTAACAGTAACAGTTTTGGGGAGTGGAGTGTAACAGTAACAGTTTTGGGGAGTGGAGAGTAACAGTAACAGTTTTGCAGAGTGGAGTGTAACAGTAACAGTTTTGGTGAGTGGAGTGTAACAGTAACAGTTTTGGGGAGTGGAGTGTCATAGAGTCATAGAGTCATAGAGTAATACAGCACGGATAGAGGCCCTTCGGCCCATCATGTCCGCGCCGGCCATCAAGCCCTGTCTAATCTAATCCCATATTCCAGCATTTGGCCCGTGGCCTTGTATGCTATGGCATTTCAAGTGCACATCCAAATGCTTCTTAAATGTTGTGAGGGTTTCTGCCTCCACAACCCTTTCAGGCAGTGAGTTCCAGACTCCAACCACCCTCTGGGTGAAAAAGTTCTTTCTCAAATCCCCTCTAAACCTCCCGCCCTTTACCTTGAATCTATGCCCCCTAGTTATCGACCCCTCTACTAAGGGAAAAAGCTCCTCAGCATCCATCCTATCTATGCCCCTCATAATTTTGTACACCTCAATCATGTCCCCCCTCAGCCTCCTCAGCTCCAAGGAAAACAAACCCAACCTGCCCAGTCTCTCTTCATAGCTGAAGCGCTCCAGCCCTGGTAACATCCTGGTGAACCTCCTCTGCACCCTCTCTAACGCGATCACATCCTTCCTGTAGTGTGGCGACCAGAACTGCACACAATATTCCAGCTGTGGCCTAACCAGTGTTTTATACAGCTCCATCATAACCTCCTTGCTCTTATATTCAATGCCTCGGCTAATGAAGGCAAGTATCCCATATGCCTTTTTTACCACCTTATCCACCTGTTCCGCCGCCTTCAGGGATCTGTGTTCTTGCACACCCAGATCCCTCTGACCCTCCGTCTTGCCTAGGGTCTTTCCATTCATTGTGTATTCCTTTGCCTTGTTAGTCCCCCCAAAGTGCATCACCTCGCACTTTTCCGGGTTAAATTCCATTTGCCACTGTTCCGCCCATCTGACCAACCCATCTATATCGTCCTGCAGACTGAGGCTACCCTCCTCGCTATTTACCACCCTACCAATTTTTGTATCATCCGCGAACTTACTGATCATACCCTTTACATTCATATCCAAGTCATTAATGTAGACCACAAACAGCAAGGGACCCAGCACCGATCCCTGTGGTACCCCACTGGCCACAGGCTTCCAGTCACAAAAACAACCTTCGACCATCACCCTCTGCCTTCTGCCACTAAGCCAGTTTTGTATCCAATGTGCCAAGGCACCCTGGATTCCATGGGCTCTTACCTTCTTGACCAGTCTCCTGTGCGGGACTTTATCGAAGGCCTTACTGAAATCCATGTATACCACATCCACTGCGTTACCCTCATCCACACACCTAGTCACCCCCTCAAAAAATTCAATCAAATTAGTCAGACATGATCTTCCCTTGACAAAGCCATGTTGACTATCCCTGATTAATCCTTGCCTCTCCAAGTGGAGACACATTTTGTCCCTCAGGATTTTTTCCAATAATTTTCCTACCACTGATGTTAGGCTCACTGGCCTGTAGTTCCCCGGTTTTTCCCTACTACCCTTCTTGAATAATGGTACTACATTAGCGGTTCTCCAGTCCTCTGGCACATCCCCTGTGGCCAGAGAGGTCCTGAATATATGTGTTAGAGCCCCCGCAATCTCCTCCTTTGCCTCACACAGCAGCCTGGGATACATTTCATCCGGGCCTGGGGATTTATCCATTTTTAGGCCAGCTAAAACCGCCAATACCTCCCCCCGCTCGATGTTAATATGTTCGAGCATATCACAGTCCCCCCGCCCTATTTCTATGTCTACATCGTCCTTCTCCATAGATAAAACAGACGCAAAAAATTCATTCAGAACCCCTCCTACATCTTCCGGCTCCACACACAGATTGCCACTTTTGTCCCTAATGGAGTGTAACAGTAACAGTTTTGGGTAGTGGAGTGTAACAGTAACAGTTTCGGGGCGTGGAGTGTAACAGTAACAGTTTGGGGGAGTGGAGAGTAACAGTAACAGTTCTGGGGAGTGGAGTGTAACTGTAACAGTTTTGGTGAGTGAGTGTAACGGTAACAGTTTTGAGGAGTGGAGAGTAACAGTAACAGTTTTGGGGAGTGAGAGTAACAGTAACAGTTTTGGGGAGTGGAGAGTAATGCTAACAGTTCTGGGGAGTGGAGTGTAACAGTAACAGTTTTGGGGAGTGGAAAGTAACGGTAACAGTTCTGGGGAGTGGAGTGTAACAGTAACAGTTTTGGGGAGTGGAGAGTAACAGTAACAGTTTTGGGGAGTGGAGTGTGACAGTAACAGTTTGGGGAGTGGAGTGTAACAGTAACAGTTTTGGGGAGTGGAGAGTAACAGTAACAATTTTGGTGGAGTGGAGTGCAATAGTAAAAGTTTTGGGGAGTGGAGAGTAACAATAACAGTTTTGGGGAGTGGAGAGTAACAGTAACAGTTTTGGGGAGTGGAGTGTGACAGTAACAGTTTTGGGGAGTGAAGTGTAACAGTAACAGATTTGGGGAGTGGAGTGTAGCAGTAACAGTTTTGGGGAGTGGAGTGTAACAGTGGCATTTTGGGGAGAGGAGAGTAACAGTTACAGTTTTGGGGAGTGGAGAGTAACGGTAACAGTTCTGGGGAGTGCAGTGTAACAGTAACAGCTTTGGGGAGTGGAAAGTAACGGTAACAGTTCTGGGGAGTGGAGTGTAACAGTAACAGTTTTGGGGAGTGGAGAGTAACAGTAACAGTTTTTGGGAGTGGAGTGTAACAGTAACAGTTTTGTGGAGTGTTGTGTGACAGTAACAGTTTGGGGAGTGGAGTGTAACATTAACAGTTTTGAGGAGTGGAGTGTAACAGTAACAGTTTTGGGGAGTGGAGTGTAACAGTAACAGTTTTGGGGAGTGGAGAGTAACAGTAACAGTTTTGGGGAGTGAGAGTAACAGTAACAGTTTTGGGGAGTGGAGTGTAACAGTAACAGTTTTGGGGAGTGGAGTGTAGCAGTAACAGTTTTGGGGAGTGGAGTGTAACAGTAGCAGTTTTGGGGAGAGGAGAGTAACAGTTACAGTTTTGGGGAGTGGAGAGTAACAGTAACAGTTTTGGGGATGGGGTGTAACAGTAACGGTTTTGGGGAGTGAGTGTAACAGTAACAGTTTTGGGGAGTGAGTGTAACAGTAACAGTTTTGGGGAGTGGAGTGTAACAGTACCAGTTTTGTGGAGTGGAGTGCAACAGTAACAGTTTTGGGGAGTGGAGTGTAACAGTAACAGTTTTGAGGAGTGGAGTGTAACAGTAACAGTTTTGGGGAGTGGAGAGTAACAGTAACAGTTTGGGGGAGTGGAGAGTAACAGTAACAGTTCTGGGGAGTGGAGTGTAACTGTAACAGTTTTGGGGAGTGAATGTAACGGTAACAGTTTTGTGGAGTGTTGTGTGACAGTAACAGTTTGGGGAGTGGAGTGTAACAGTAACAGTTTTGGGGAGTGGAATGTACCAGGAACAGTTTTGGGGAATGGAGTGTAACAGTAACGGTTTTGGGGAGTGGAGAGTAACAGTAACAGTTTTGCAGAGTGGAGTGTAACAGTAACAGTTTTGGGGAGTGGAGTGTAACAGTAACAGTTTTGAGGAGTGGAGTGTAACAGTAACAGTTTTGGGGAGTGGAGAGTAACAGTAACAGTTTTGCAGAGTGGAGTGTAACAGTAACAGTTTTGGGGAGTGGGGTGTAACAGTAACAGTTTTGTGAAGTGAGAGTAACAGTAACAGTTTTGGTGAGTGGAGTGTAACAGTAACAGTTTTGGGGAGTGGAGTGTAACAGTAACAGTTTTGGGGAGTGGAGTGTAACAGTAACAGTTTCGGGGCGTGGAATGTAACTGTAACAGTTTTGGGAGTGGAGTGCAACAGTAACAGTTTTGGGGAGTGGAGAGTAACAGTAACTGTTCTGGGGAGTGGAGTGTAACTGTAACAGTTTTGGGGAGTGAGTGTAACGGTAACAGTTTTGAGGAGTGGAGAGTAACAGTAACAGTTTTGGGGAGTGAGAGTAACAGTAACAGATTTGGGGAGTGGAGAGTAACGCTAACAATTCTGGGGAGTGGAGTGTAACAGTAACAGTTTTGGGGAGTGGAAAGTAACGGTAACAGTTCTGGGGAGTGGAGTGTAACAGTAACAGTTTTGGGGAGTGGAGAGTAACAGTAACATTTTTGGGGAGTGGAGTGTGACAGTAACAGTTTGGGGAGTGGAGTGTAACAGTAACAGTTTTGGGGAGTGGAGAGTAACAGTAACAGTTTTGGGGAGTGGAGTGCAATAGTAAAAGTTTTGGGGAGTGGAGAGTAACAATAACAGTTTTGGGGAGTGGAGAGTAACAGTAACAGTTTTGGGGAGTGGAGTGTAACAGTAACAGTTTAGGGGAGTGAGTGTAACGGTAACAGTTTTGAGGAGTGGAGAGTAACAGTAACAGTTTTGGGGAGTGAGAGTAACAGTAACAGTTTTGGGGAGTGGAGTGTAACAGTAACAGTTTTGGGGAGTGAAGTGTAACAGCAACAGATTTGGGGAGTGGAGTGTAGCAGTAACAGTTTTGGGGATGGAGTGTAACAGTAGCATTTTGGGGAGAGGAGAGTAACAGTTACAGTTTTGGGGAGTGGAGTGTAACGGTAACAGTTCTGGGGAGTGGAGTGTAACAGTAACAGTTTTGGGGAGTGGAAAGTAACGGTAACAGTTCTGGGGAGTGGAGTGTAACAGTAACAGTTTTGGGGAGTGGAGAGTAACAGTAACAGTTTTTGGGAGTGGAGTGTAACAGTAACAGTTTTGTGGAGTGTTGTGTGACAGTAACAATTTGGGGAGTGGAGTGTAACAGTAATAGTTTTGGGGAGTGGAGAGTAACAGTAACAGTTTTGGGGAGTGAGAGTAACAGTAACAATTTCGGGGAGTGGAGTGTAACAGTAACAGTTTTGGGGAGTGGAGTGTAACAGTAACAGTTTTGGGGAGTGGAGTGTAACAGTAACAGTTTCGGGGCGTGGAATGTAACTGTAACAGTTTTGGGAGTGGAGTGCAACAGTAACAGTTTTGGGGAGTGGAGAGTAACAGTAACAGTTCTGGGGAGTGGAGTGTAACTGTAACAGTTTTGGGGAGTGAGTGTAACGGTAACAGTTTTGAGGAGTGGAGAGTAACAGTAACAGTTTTGGGGAGTGAGAGTAACAGTTACAGATTTGGGGAGTGGAGAGTAACGCTAACAATTCTGGGGAGTGGAGTGTAACAGTAACAGTTTTGGGGAGTGGAAAGTAACGGTAACAGTTCTGGGGAGTGGAGTGTAACAGTAACAGTTTTGGGGAGTGGAGAGTAACAGTAACAGTTTTGGGGAGTGGAGTGTGACAGTAACAGTTTGGGGAGTGGAGTGTAACAGTAACAGTTTTGGGGAGTGGAGAGTAACAGTAACAGTTTTGGGGAGTGGAGTGCAATAGTAAAAGTTTTGGGGAGTGGAGAGTAACAATAACAGTTTTGGGGAGTGGAGAGTAACAGTAACAGTTTTGGGGAGTGGAGTGTAACAGTAACAGTTTAGGGGAGTGAGTGTAACGGTAACAGTTTTGAGGAGTGGAGAGTAACAGTAACAGTTTTGGGGAGTGAGAGTAACAGTAACAGTTTTGGGGAGTGGAGTGTAACAGTAACAGTTTTGGGAGTGAAGTGTAACAGCAACAGATTTGGGGAGTGGAGTGTAGCAGTAACAGTTTTGGGGATGGAGTGTAACAGTAGCATTTTGGGGAGAGGAGAGTAACAGTTACAGTTTTGGGGAGTGGAGAGTAACGGTAACAGTTCTGGGGAGTGGAGTGTAACAGTAACAGTTTTGGGGAGTGGAAAGTAACGGTAACAGTTCTGGGGAGTGGAGTGTAACAGTAACAGTTTTGGGGAGTGGAGAGTAACAGTAACAGTTTTTGGGAGTGGAGTGTAACAGTAACAGTTTTGTGGAGTGTTGTGTGACAGTAACAATTTGGGGAGTGGAGTGTAACAGTAATAGTTTTGGGGAGTGGAGAGTAACAGTAACAGTTTTGGGGAGTGATAGTAACAGTAACAATTTTGGGGAGTGGAGTGTAACAGTAACAGTTTTGGGGAGTGAAGTGTAACAGTAACAGTTTTGGGGAGAGAAGTGCAGCAGTAACAGTTTTGGGGAGTGGAGTGTAACAGTAGCAGTTTTGGGGAGAGGAGAGTAACAGTTACAGTTTTGGGGAGTGGAGAGCAACAGTAACAGTTTTGGGGAGTGGAGTGTAACAGTAACGGTTTTGGGGAGTGAGTGTAACAGTAACAGTTTTGGGGAGTGAGTGTAACAGTAACAGTTTTGGGGAGTGGAGTGTAACAGTACCAGTTTTGTGGAGTGGAGTGTAACAGTAACAGTTTTGGGGAGTGGAGTGTAACAGTAACAGTTTTGAGGAGTGGAGTGTAACAGTAACAGTTTTGGGGAGTGGAGTGTAACAGTAACAGTTTTGGGGAGTGGAGAGTAACAGTAACAGTTTTGCAGAGTGGAGTGTAACAGTAACAGTTTTGGGGAGTGGGGTGTAACAGTAACAGTTTTGTGAAGTGAGAGTAACAGTAACAGTTTTGGGGAGTGGAGTGTAACAGTAACAGTTTTGGGGAGTGGAGTGTAACAGTAACAGTTTTGGGGAGTGGAGTGTAACAGTAACAGTTTCGGGGCTTGGAGTGTAACTGTAACAGTTTTGGGGAGTGGAGTGCAACAGTAACAGTTTTGGGGAGTGGAGAGTAACAGTAACAGTTTGGGGGAGTGGAGAGTCACAGTAACAGTTCTGGGGAGTGGAGTGTAACTGTAACATTTTTGGGGAGTGGAGTGTAACAGTAACAGTTTTGGGGAGTGGAATGTACCAGTAACAGTTTTGGGGAATGGAGTGTAACAGTAACGGTTTTGGGGAGTGAGTGTAAAAGTAACGGTTTTGGGGAGTGAGTGTAAAAGTAACAGTTTTGGGGAGTGAGTGTAACAGTAACAGTTTTGGGGAGTGGAGTGTAACAGTACCAGTTATGTGGAGTGGAGTGAAACAGTAACAGTTTTGGGGAGTGGACTGTAACAGTAACAGTTTTGGGGAGTGGAGAGTAACAGTAACAGTTTTGCAGAGTGGAGTGTAACAGTAACAGATTTGGGGAGTGGGGTGTAACATTAACAGTTTTGTGAAGTGAGAGTAACAGTAACAGTTTTGGGGAGTGGAGTGTAACAGTAACAGTTTTGGGGAGTGGAGTGTAACAGTAACAGTTTTGGGGAGTGGAGTGTAACAGTAACAGTTTCGGGGCATGGAGTGTAACTGTAACAGTTTTGGGTAGTGGAGTGCAACAGTAACAGTTTTGGGGAGTGGAGAGTAACAGTAACAGTTTTGGGGAGTGGAGTGTAACTGTAACTGCTTTGGGGAGTGAGTGTAACGGTAACAGTTTTGAGGAGTGGAGAGTAACAGTAACAGTTTTGGGGAGTGAGAGTAACAGTAACAGTTTTGGGGAGTGGAGTGTAACTGTAACAGTTTTGTGGAGTGTTGTGTAACAGTAACAGTTTGGGGAGTGGAGAGTAACAGTAAAAGTTTTGGGGAGTGGAGAGTAACAGTAACAGTTTTGGGGAGTGGAGTGTAACAGCAACACTTTTGGGGAGTGAAGTGTAACAGTAACAGTTTTGGGGAGTGGAGTGTAACAGTAACAGTTTTGGGGAGTGGAGAGTAACAGTAACAGTTTTGCAGAGTGGAGTGTAACAGTAACAGTTTGGGGAGTGGAGAGTAACAGTAAAAGTTTTGGGGAGTGGAAAGTAACAGTAACAGTTTTGGGGAGTGGAGTGTAACAGCAACACTTTTGGGGAGTGGAGTGTAACAGTAACAGTTTTGGGGAGTGGAATGTACCAGTAACAGTTTTGGGGAATGGAGTGTAACAGTAACGGTTTTGGGGAGTGAGTGTAAAAGTAACGGTTTTGGGGAGTGAGTGTAAAAGTAACAGTTTTGGGGAGTGAGTGTAACAGTAACAGTTTTGGGGAGTGGAGTGTAACAGTACCAGTTATGTGGAGTGGAGTGAAACAGTAACAGTTTTGGGGAGTGGACTGTAACAGTAACAGTTTTGGGGAGTGGAGAGTAACAGTAACAGTTTTGCAGAGTGGAGTGTAACAGTAACAGATTTGGGGAGTGGGGTGTAACATTAACAGTTTTGTGAAGTGAGAGTAACAGTAACAGTTTTGGGGAGTGGAGTGTAACAGTAACAGTTTTGGGGAGTGGAGTGTAACAGTAACAGTTTTGGGGAGTGGAGTGTAACAGTAACAGTTTCGGGGCATGGAGTGTAACTGTAACAGTTTTGGGTAGTGGAGTGCAACAGTAACAGTTTTGGGGAGTGGAGAGTAACAGTAACAGTTTTGGGGAGTGGAGAGTAACAGTAACAGTTCTGGGGAGTGGAGTGTAACTGTAACTGCTTTGGGGAGTGAGTGTAACGGTAACAGTTTTGAGGAGTGGAGAGTAACAGTAACAGTTTTGGGGAGTGAGAGTAACAGTAACAGTTTTGGGGAGTGGAGTGTAACTGTAACAGTTTTGTGGAGTGTTGTGTAACAGTAACAGTTTGGGGAGTGGAGAGTAACAGTAACAGTTTTGGGGAGTGGAGTGTAACAGCAACACTTTTGGGGAGTGAAGTGTAACAGTAACAGTTTTGGGGAGTGGAGTGTAACAGTAACAGTTTTGGGGAGTGGAGAGTAACAGTAACAGTTTTGCAGAGTGGAGTGTAACAGTAACAGTTTGGGGAGTGGAGAGTAACAGTAAAAGTTTTGGGGAGTGGAAAGTAACAGTAACAGTTTTGGGGAGTGGAGTGTAACAGCAACACTTTTGGGGAGTGAAGTGTAACAGTAACAGTTTTGGGGAGTGGAGTGTAACAATAACAGTTTTGGGGAGTGGAGAGTAACAGTAACAGTTTTGCAGAGTGGAGTGTAACAGTAACAGTTTTGGGGAGTGGGGTTTAACAGTAACAGTTTTGTGAAGTGAGAGTAACAGTAACAGTTTTGGGGAGTGGAGAGTAACAGTAACAGTTTTGCAGAGTGGAGTGTAACAGTAACAGTTTTGGGGAGTGGAGTGTAACAGTAACAGTTTTGGGGCGTGGAGTGTAACTGTAACAGTTTTGGGGAGTGGAGTGCAACAGTAACAGTTTTGGGGAGTGGAGAGTAACAGTAACAGTTTTGGGGTGTGGAGTGTAACAGTAACGGTTTTGGGGAGTGAGTGTAACAGCAAAAGTTTTGGGGAATTTGAGTGTAACAGTAACAGTTTTGGGGAGTGAGTGTAACAGTAACATTTTTGGGGAGTGGAGTTTAACAGTAACAGTTTTGGGGAGAGAGTGTAACAGTAACAATTTTGTGGAGTGGAGTGTACCAGTAACAGTTTTGGGGAGTGGAGAGTAATAGTAACAGTTGTGGGGAGTGGAGAGTAATAGTAACCGTTTTGGGGAGTCGAGTGTATCTAACAGTTTTGGGGAGTGAGTGTAACAGTAACATTTTTGGGGAGTGGAGTGTAGCAGTAACAGTTTTGGGGAGTGAGTGTAACAGTAACTGTTTTGGGGAGTGGCGTGTAACTGTACCAGTTATGTGGAGTGGAGTGTACCAGTAACAGATTTGGGGAATGGAGTGTAACAGTAATAGTTTTGGGGAGTGGAGAGTAACAGTAACAGTTTTGCAGAGTGGAGTGTGACAATAACAGTTTTGGGGAGTGGGGTGTAACAGTAAAAGTTTTGGGGAGTGAAGTATAACAGTAACAGTTTTGGGGAGTGGAGTGTAGCAGTAACAGTTTTCGGGAGTGGAGTGTAACAGTAACGGTTTTGGGGAGTGAGTGTAACAGTAACAGTTTTGGGGAGTGAGAGTAACAATAACAGTTTTGGGGAGAGGAGAGTAACAGTTACAGTTTTGGGGAGTGACTGTAACAGTAACAGTTTTGGGGAGTGGAGAGTAACAGTAACAGTTTTGGGGAGTGGAGTGTAACAGTAACGGTTTTGGGGAGTGAGTGTAACAGTAACAGTTTTGGGGAGTGAGTGTAACAGTAACAGTTTTGGGGAGTGGAGTGTAACAGTACCAGTTTTGGGGAGTGGAGTGTAACAGTAACAGTTTTGGGGAGTGGAGTGTAACAGTAACAGTTTTGGGGAGTGGACTGTAACAGTAACAGTTTTGGGGAGTGGAGTGTAACAGTAACATTTTTGGGGAGTGGAGAGTAACAGTAACAGTTTTGCAGAGTGGAGTGTAACAGTAACAGTTTTGGGGAGTGGGGTGTAACAGTAACAGTTTTGGGGAGTGGATTGTAACAGTAACAGTTTCGGGGCGTGGAGTGCAACAGTAACAGTTTTGGGGAGCGGAGAGTAACAGTAACAGTTTGGGGGAGTGGAGAGTAACAGTAACAGTTCTGGGGAGTGGAGTGTAACAGTAACAGTTTTGTGGAGTGGAGTGTAACAGTAACAGTATTGGGGAGTGGAGTGTAACAGTACCAGTTATGTGGAGTGGAGTGTAACAGTAACAGTTTTGGGGAGTGGAGTGTAACACTAACAGTTTTGGGGAGTGGAGTGTAAAAGTAACAGTTTCGGGACGTGGAGTGTAACTGTAACAGTTTTGGGGAGTGGAGTGCAATAGTAACAGTTTTGGGGAGTGGAGAGTAACAGTAGCAGTTTTGGGGAGTGAGAGTAACAGTAACAGTTTTGGGGAGAGAAGTGTAACAGTAACAGTTTTGGGGAGTGAAGTGTAACAGTAACAGTTTTGGGGAGTGGAGTGTAGCAGTAACAGTTTTAGGGAGTGGAGTGTAACAGTAGCAGTTTTGGGGAGAGGAGAGTAACAGTTACAGTTTTGGGGAGTGACTGTAACAGTAACAGTTTTGGGGAGTGGAGAGTAACAGTAACAGTTTTGGGGAGTGAAGTGTAACAGTAACGGTTTTGGGGAGTGAGTGTAACAGTAACAGTTTTGGGGAGTGAGTGTAACAGTAACAGTTTTGGGGAGTGGAGTGTAACAGTACCAGTTTTGGGGAGTGGAGTGTAACAGTAACAGTTTTGGGGAGTGGACTGTAACAGTAACAGTTTTGGGGAGTGGACTGTAACAGTAACAGTTTTGGGGAGTGGAGTGTAACAGTAACAGTTTTGGGGAGTGGAGTGTAACAGTAACAGTTTCGGGGCGTGGAGTGTAACTGTAACAGTTTTGGGGAGTGGAGTGCAACAGTAACAGTTTTGGGGAGTGGAGAGTAACAGTAACAGTTTGGGGGAGTGGAGAGTAACAGTAACAGTTCTGGGGAGTGGAGTGTAACTGTAACAGTTTTGGGGAGTGAGTGTAACGGTAACAGATTTGAGGAGTGGAGAGTAACAGTAACAGTTTTGGGGAGTGAGAGTAACAGTAACAGTTTTGGGGAGTGGAGTGTAACAGTAACAGTTTTGGGGAGTGCAGTATAATGGTAACAGTTTTGGGGAGTGAGTGTAACAGTAACAGTTTTGGGGAGTGGAGAGTAACAGCAAAAGTTTTGGGGAGTGGAGTGTAACAGTAACAGTTTTGGGGAGTGGAGTGTAAAAGTAAAAGTTTCGGGTAGTGGAGTGTAACAGTAGCAGTTTTGGGGAGAGGAGAGTAACAGTTCCAGTTTTGGGGAGTGGAGAGTAACAGTAACAGTTTTGGGGAGTGGAGTGTAACAGTAACGGTTTTGGGGAGTGAGTGTAACAGTAAAAGTTTTGGGGAGTGAGTGTAACAGTAACAGTTTTGGGGAGTGGAGTGTAACAGTACCAGTTTTGTGGAGTGGAGTGTAACAGTAACAGTTTTGGGGAGTGGAGTGTAACAGTAACAGTTTTGAGAAGTGGAGTGTAACAGTAACAGTTTTGGGGAGTGGAGTGTAACAGTAACAGTTTTGGGGAGTGGAGAGTAACAGTAACAGTTTTGCAGAGTGGAGTGTAACAGTAACAGTTTTGGGGAGTGGGGTGTAACAGTAACAGTTTTGTGAAGTGAGAGTAACAGTAACAGTTTTGGTGAGTGGAGTGTAACAGTAACAGTTTTGGGGAGTGGAGTGTAACAGTAAAAGTTTTGGGGAGTGGAGTGTAACAGTAACAGTTTCGGGGCGTGGAGTGTAACTGTAAAAGTTTTGGGAGTGGAGTGCAACAGTAACAGTTTTGGGGAGTGGAGAGTAACAGTAACAGATTGGGGGAGTGGAGAGTAACAGTAACAGTTCTGGGGAGTGGAGTGTAACTGTAACAGTTTTGGGGAGTGAGTGTAACGGTAACAGTTTTGAGGAGTGGAGAGTAACAGTAACAGTTTTGGGGAGTGAGAGTAACAGTAACAGTTTTGGGGAGTGGAGAGTAATGCTAACAGTTCTGGGGAGTGGATTGTAACAGTAACAGTTTTGGGGAGTGGAAAGTAACGGTAACAGTTCTGGGGAGTGGATTGTAACAGTAACAGTTTTGGGGAGTGGAGAGTAACAGTAACAGTTTTGGGGAGTGGAGTGTGACAGTAACAGTTTGGGGAGTGGAGTGTAACAGTAACAGTTTTGGGGAGTGGAGAGTAACAGTAACAGTTTTGGGGAGTGGAGTGCAATAGTAAAAGTTTTGGGGAGTGGAGAGTAACAATAACAGTTTTGGGGAGTGGAGAGTAACAGTAACAGTTTTGGGGAGTGGAGTGTAACAGTAACAGTTTTGGGGAGTGAAGTGTAATAGTAACAGATTTGGGGAGTGGAGTGTATCAGTAACAGTTTTGGGGAGTGGAGTTTAACAGTAGCATTTTGGGGAGAGGAGAGTAACAGTTACAGTTTTGGGGAGTGGAGTGTAAAAGTAACAATTTTGGGGTGTGGAGTGTAACAGTAACAGTTTTGGCGAGTGAGTGTAACGGTAACAGTTTTGGGGAGAGGAGAGTAACAGTTACAGTTTTGGGGAGTGACTGTAACAGTAACAGTTTTGGGGAGTGGAGAGTAATAGTAACCGTTTTGGGGAGTCGAGTGTATCTAACAGTTTTGGGGAGTGAGTGTAACAGTAACATTTTTGGGGAGTGGAGTGTAGCAGTCACAGTTTTGGGGAGAGAGTCTAACAGTAAAAGCTTTGTGGAGTGGAGTGTAACATTACAGTTTTGGGGAGTGAGTGTAACAGTAACAGTTTTGGGGAGTGAGTGTAACAGTAACAGTTTTGGGGAGTGGCGTGTAACAGTACCAGTTATGTGGAGTGGAGTGTACCAGTAACAGATTTGGGGAATGGAGTGTAACAATAATAGTTTTGGGGAGTGGAGAGTAACAGTAACAGTTTTGTGAAGTGAGAGTAACAGTAACAGTTTTGGGGAGTGGAGTGTAGCAGTAACAGTTTTGTGGAGTGGAGTGTAAAAGTAACAGTTTCGGGACGTGGAGTGTAACTGTAACAGTTTTGGGGAGTGGAGTGCAATAGTAACAGTTTTGGGGAGTGGAGAGTAACAGTAACAGTTTTGGGGAGTGAGAGTAACATTAGTAGTTTTGGGGAGAGAAGTGTAACAGTAACAGTTTTGGGTAGTGAAGTGTAACAGTAACAGTTTTGGGGAGTGGAGTGTTGCAGTAACAGTTTTAGGGAGTGGAGTGTAACATTAGCAGTTTTGGGGAGAGGAGAGTAACAGTTACAGTTTTGGGGAGTGACTGTAACAGTAACAGTTTTGGGGAGTGGAGAGTAACAGTAACAGTTTTGGGGAGTGGAGTGTAACAGTAACGGTTTTGGGGAGTGAGTGTAACAGTAACAGTTTTGGGGAGTGAGTGTAACAGTAACAGTTTTGGGGAGTGGAGTGTAACATTACCAGTTTTGGGGAGTGGAGTGTAACAGTAACAGTTTTGGGGAGTGGAGTGTAACAGTAACAGTTTTGGGGAGTGGACTGTAACAGTAACAGTTTTGGGGAGTGGAGTGTAACAGTAACATTTTTGGGGAGTGGAGAGTAACAGTAACAGATTTGCAGAGTGGAGTGTAACAGTAACAGTTTTGGGGAGTGGGGTGTAACAGTAACAGTTTTGAGAAGTGAGAGTAACAGTAACAGTTTTGGGGAGTGGAGTGTAACAGTAACAGTTTTGGGGAGTGGAGTGTAACAGTACCAGTTTTGTGGAGTGGAGTGTAACAGTAACAGTTTTGGGGAGTGGAGTGTAACAGTAACAGTTTTGAGAAGTGGAGTGTAACAGTAACAGTTTTGGGGAGTGGAGTGTAACAGTAACAGTTTTGGGGAGTGGAGAGTAACAGTAACAGTTTTGCAGAGTGGAGTGTAACAGTAACAGTTTTGGGGAGTGGGGTGTAACAGTAACAGTTTTGTGAAGTGAGAGTAACAGTAACAGTTTTGGTGAGTGGAGTGTAACAGTAACAGTTTTGGGGAGTGGAGTGTAACAGTAAAAGTTTTGGGGAGTGGAGTGTAACAGTAACAGTTTCGGGGCGTGGAGTGTAACTGTAAAAGTTTTGGGAGTGGAGTGCAACAGTAACAGTTTTGGGGAGTGGAGAGTAACAGTAACAGTTTGGGGGAGTGGAGAGTAACAGTAACAGTTCTGGGGAGTGGAGTGTAACTGTAACAGTTTTGGGGAGTGAGTGTAACGGTAACAGTTTTGAGGAGTGGAGAGTAACAGTAACAGTTTTGGGGAGTGAGAGTAACAGTAACAGTTTTGGGGAGTGGAGAGTAATGCTAACAGTTCTGGGGAGTGGATTGTAACAGTAACAGTTTTGGGGAGTGGAAAGTAACGGTAACAGTTCTGGGGAGTGGATTGTAACAGTAACAGTTTTGGGGAGTGGAGAGTAACAGTAACAGTTTTGGGGAGTGGAGTGTGACAGTAACAGTTTGGGGAGTGGAGTGTAACAGTAACAGTTTTGGGGAGTGGAGAGTAACAGTAACAGTTTTGGGGAGTGGAGTGCAATAGTAAAAGTTTTGGGGAGTGGAGAGTAACAGTAACAGTTTTGGGGAGTGGAGTGTAACAGTAACAGTTTTGGGGAGTGAAGTGTAATAGTAACAGATTTGGGGAGTGGAGTGTATCAGTAACAGTTTTGGGGAGTGGAGTTTAACAGTAGCATTTTGGGGAGAGGAGAGTAACAGTTACAGTTTTGGGGAGTGGAGAGTAACGGTAACAGTTTTGGGGAGAGGAGAGTAACAGTTACAGTTTTGGGGAGTGACTGTAACAGTAACAGTTTTGGGGAGTGGAGAGTAATAGTAACCGTTTTGGGGAGTCGAGTGTATCTAACAGTTTTGGGGAGTGAGTGTAACAGTAACATTTTTGGGGAGTGGAGTGTAGCAGTCACAGTTTTGGGGAGAGAGTCTAACAGTAAAAGCTTTGTGGAGTGGAGTGTAACATTACAGTTTTGGGGAGTGAGTGTAACAGTAACAGTTTTGGGGAGTGAGTGTAACAGTAACAGTTTTGGGGAGTGGCGTGTAACAGTACCAGTTATGTGGAGTGGAGTGTACCAGTAACAGATTTGGGGAATGGAGTGTAACAATAATAGTTTTGGGGAGTGGAGAGTAACAGTAACAGTTTTGTGAAGTGAGAGTAACAGTAACAGTTTTGGGGAGTGGAGTGTAGCAGTAACAGTTTTGTGGAGTGGAGTGTAAAAGTAACAGTTTCGGGACGTGGAGTGTAACTGTAACAGTTTTGGGGAGTGGAGTGCAATAGTAACAGTTTTGGGGAGTGGAGAGTAACAGTAACAGTTTTGGGGAGTGAGAGTAACAGTAGTAGTTTTGGGGAGAGAAGTGTAACAGTAACAGTTTTGGGGAGTGAAGTGTAACAGTAACAGTTTTGGGGAGTGGAGTGTTGCAGTAACAGTTTTAGGGAGTGGAGTGTAACATTAGCAGTTTTGGGGAGAGGAGAGTAACAGTTACAGTTTTGGGGAGTGACTGTAACAGTAACAGTTTTGGGGAGTGGAGAGTAACAGTAACAGTTTTGGGGAGTGGAGTGTAACAGTAACGGTTTTGGGGAGTGAGTGTAACAGTAACAGTTTTGGGGAGTGAGTGTAACAGTAACAGTTTTGGGGAGTGGAGTGTAACATTACCAGTTTTGGGGAGTGGAGTGTAACAGTAACAGTTTTGGGGAGTGGAGTGTAACAGTAACAGTTTTGGGGAGTGGACTGTAACAGTAACAGTTTTGGGGAGTGGAGTGTAACAGTAACATTTTTGGGGAGTGGAGAGTAACAGTAACAGATTTGCAGAGTGGAGTGTAACAGTAACAGTTTTGGGGAGTGGGGTGTAACAGTAACAGTTTTGAGAAGTGAGAGTAACAGTAACAGTTTTGGGGAGTGGAGTGTAACAGTAACAGTTTTGGGGAGTGGAGTGTAACAGTAACAGTTTTGGGGAGTGGAGTGTAACAGTAACAGTTTTGGGGAGTGGAGTGTAACAGTAACAGTTTCGGGGTGTGGAGTGCAACAGCAACAGTTTTGGGGAGCAGAGAGTAACAGTAACAGTTTGGGGGAGTGGAGAGTAACAGTAACAGTTCTGGGGAGTGGAGTGTAACAGTAACAGTTTTGTGGAGTGGAGTGTAACAGTAACAGTTTTGGGGAGTGGAGTGTAACAGTAACAGTTTTGGGGAGTGGAGAGTAACAGTAACAGTTTTGCAGAGTGGAGTGTAACAGTAACAGTTTTGGGGAGTGGGGTGTAACAGTTACATTTTTGTGAAGTGAGAGTAACAGTAACAGTTTTGGGGAGTGGAGTGCAACAGTAACAGTTTTGGGGAGTGGGGTGTAACAGTAACAGTTTTGTGAAGTGAGAGCAACAGTAACAGTTTTGGGGAGTGGAGTGTAACAGTAACAGTTTGGGGAGTGAGTGTAACAGTAACAGTTTTCGGGAGTGGAGTGTAACAGTACCAGTTTTGTGGAGTGGAATGTACCAGTAACAGTTTTGGGGAATGGAGTGTAACAGTAACGGTTTTGGGGAGTGAGTGTAAAAGTAACAATTTTGGGTAGTGGAGTGTAACAGTACCAGTTATGAGGAGTGGAGTGTAACAGTAACAGTTTTGCAGAGTGGAGTGTAACAGTAACAGTTTTGGGGAGTGGGCTGTAACAGTTACAGTTTTGTGAAGTGAGACTAACAGTAACAGTTTTGGGGAGTGGAGTGTAACAGTAACAGTTTTGGGGAGTGGAGTGTAACAGTAACAGTTTTGGGGAGTGGAGTGTAACAGTAACAGTTTGGGGAGTGGATTGTAACTGTAACAGTTTTGGGTAGTGGAGTGCAACAGTAACAGTTTTGGGGAGTGGAGAGTAACAGTAACAGTTTTGGGGAGTGGAGAGTAACAGTAACAGTTCTGGGGAGTGGAGTGTAACTGTAACTGCTTTGGGGAGTGAGTGTAACGGTAACAGTTTTGAGGAGTGGAGATTAACAGTTATAGTTTTGGGGAGTGAGAGTAACAGTAACAGTTTTGGGGAGTGGAGAGTAACGGTAACAGTTCTGGGGAGTGGAGTGTAACAGTAACAGTTTTGGGGAGTGGAGAGTAACAGTAACAGTTTTGGGGAGTGGAGTGTAACAGTAACAGTTTTGTGGAGTGTTGTGTAACAGTAACAGTTTGGGGAGTGGAGAGTAACAGTAAAAGATTTGGGGAGTGGAGAGTAACAGTAACAGTTTTGGGGAGTGGAGTGTAACAGTCACAGTTTTGGGGTGTGGAGTGTAACAGTAACGGTTTTGGGGATTGAGTGTAACAGCAAAAGTTTTGGGGAATTTGAGTGTAACAGTAACAGTTTTGGGGAGTGAGTGTAACAGTAACATTTTTGGGGAGTGGAGTGTAACAGTAACAGTTTTGGGGAGTGGAGTGTAACAGTAACAGTTTGGGGAGTGAGTGTAACAGTAACAGTTTTCGGGAGTGGAGTGTAACAGTAGCAGTTTTGTGGAGTGGAATGTACCAGTAACAGTTTTGGGGAATGGAGTGTAACAGTAACGGTTTTGGGGAGTGAGTGTAAAAGTAACAATTTTGGGGAGTGAGTGTAACAGTAACAGTTTTGGGGAGTGGAGTGTAACAGTACCAGTTTTGTGGAGTGGAGTGTAACAGTAACAGTATTGGGGAGTGGAGTGTAACAGTAACAGTTTTGGGGAGTGGAGAGTAACAGTAACAGTTTTGCAGAGTGGAGTGTAACAGTAACAGTTTTCGGGAGTGGGCTGTAACAGTTACAGTTTTGTGAAGTGAGACTAACAGTAACAGTTTTGGGGAGTGGAGTGTAACAGTAACAGTTTTGGGGAGTGGAGTGTAACAGTAACAGTTTTGGGGAGTGGAGTGTAACAGTAACAGTTTCGGGGCGTGGATTGTAACTGTAACAGTTTTGGGTAGTGGAGTGCAACAGTAACAGTTTTGGGGAGTGGAGAGTAACAGTAACAGTTTTGGGGAGTGGAGAGTAACAGTAACAGTTCTGGGGAGTGGAGTGTAACTGTAACTGCTTTGGGGAGTGAGTGTAACGGTAACAGTTTTGAGGAGTGGAGATTAACAGTAATAGTTTTGGGGAGTGAGAGTAACAGTAACAGTTTTGGGGAGTGGAGAGTAACGGTAACAGTTCTGGGGAGTGGAGTGTAACAGTAACAGTTTTGGGGAGTGGAGAGTAACAGTAACAGTTTTGGGGAGTGGAGTTTAACAGTAACAGTTTTGTGGAGTGTTGTGTAACAGTAACAGTTTGTGGAGTGGAGAGTAACAGTAAAAGATTTGGGGAGTGGAGAGTAACAGTAACAGTTTTGGGGAGTGGAGTGTAACAGTCACAGTTTTGGGGTGTGGAGTGTAACAGTAACGGTTTTGGGGATTGAGTGTAACAGCAAAAGTTTTGGGGAATTTGAGTGTAACAGTAACAGTTTTGGGGAGTGAGTGTAACAGTAACATTTTTGGGGAGTGGAGTGTAATAGTCACAGTTTTGGGGTGTGGAGTGTAACAGTAACGGTTTTAGGGATTGAGTGTAACAGTAACAGTTTTGGGGAGTGAGTGTAACAGTAACAATTTTGTGGAGTGGAGTGTACCAGTAACAGTTTTGGGGAGTGGAGTGTAACAGTAACAGTTTTGGGGAGTGGAGAGTAATAGTAACAGTTGTGGGGAGTGGAGAGTAATAGTAACCGTTTTGGGGAGTGGAGTGTATCTAACAGTTTTGGGGAGTGAGTGTATCAGTAACATTTTTGGGGAGTGGAGTGTAGCAGTAACAGTTTTGGGGAGTGTGTCTAACAGTAAAAGTTTTGTGGAGTGCAGTGTAACCTTACAGTTTTGGGGAGTGAGTGTAACAGTAACAGTTTTGGGGAGTGGAGTGTAACAGTACCAGTTATGTGGAGTGGAGTGTACCAGTAACAGATTTGGGGAATGGAGTGTAACAGTAATAGTTTTGGGGAGTGGAGAGTAACAGTAACAGTTTTGCAGAGTGGAGTGTGACAGTAACAGTTTTGGGGAGTGGGGTGTAACAGTAACAATTTTGTGAAGTGAGAGTAACAGTAACAGTTTTGGGGAGTGGAGTGTAACACTAACAGTTTTGGGGAGTGGAGTGTAACAGTAACAGTTTTGGGGAGTGGAGTGTAAAAGTAACAGTTTCGGGACGTGGAGTGTAACTGTAACAGTTTTGGGGAGTGGAGTGCAATAGTAACAGTTTTGGGGAGTGGAGAGTAACAGTAACAGTTTTGGGGAGTGAGAGTAACAGTAACAGTTTTGGGGAGAGAAGTGTAACAGTAACAGTTTTGGGGAGTGAAGTGTAACAGTAACAGTTTTGGGGAGTGGAGTGTAGCAGTAACAGTTTTAGGGAGTGGAGTGTAACAGTACCAGTTTTGGGGAGAGGAGAGTAACAGTAACAGTTTTGGGGAGTGGACTGTAACAGTAACAGTTTTGGGGATTGGAGTGTAACAGTAACATTTTTGGGGAGTGGAGAGGAACAGTAACAGTTTTGCAGAGTGGAGTGTAACAGTAACAGTTTTGGGGAGTGGGGTGTAACAGTAACAGTTTTGTGAAGTGAGAGTAACAGTAACAGTTTTGGGCAGTGGAGTGTAACAGTAACAGTTTTGGGGAGTGGAGTGTAACAGTAACAGTTTTGGGGAGTGGAGTGTAACAGTAACAGTTTTGGGGAGTGGAGTGTAACAGTAACAGTTTCGGGGCGTGGAGTGTAACTGTCACAGTTTTGGGAGTGGAGTGCAACAGTAACAGTTTTGGGGAGTGGAGAGTAACAGTAACAGTTTGGGGGAGTGGAGAGTAACAGTAACAGTTCTGGGGAGTGGAGTGTAACTGTAACAGTTTTGGGGAGTGAGTGTAACGGAAACAGTTTTGAGGAGTGGAGAGTAACAATAACAGTTTTGGGGAGTGAGAGTAACAGTAACAGTTTTGGGGAGTGGAGAGTAACGCTAACAGTTCTGGGGAGTGGAGTGCAACAGTAACAGTTTTGGGGAGTGGAAAGTAACGGTAACAGTTCTGGGGAGTGGAGTGTGACAGTAACAGTTTGGGGAGTGGAGAGTAACAGTAACAGTTTTGGGGAGTGGAGTGCAATAGTAAAAGTTTTGGGGAGTGGAGAGTAACAATAACAGTTTTGGGGAGTGGAGAGTAACAGTAACAGTTTTGGGGAGTGGAGTGTAACAGTAACAGTTTTGGGGAGTGAGTGTAACGGTAACATGTTTGACGAGTGGAGAGTAACAGTAACAGTTTTGGGGAGTGAGAGTAACAGTAAAAGTTTTGGGGAGTGGAGTGTAACAGTAACAGTTTTGGGGAGTGAAGTGTAACAGTAACAGATTTGGGGAGTGGAGTGTAGCAGTAACAGTTTTGGGGAGTGGAGTGTAACAGTAGCATTTTGGGGAGAGGAGAGTAACAGTTACAGTTTTGGGGAGTGGAGAGTAACGGTAACAGTTCTGGGGAGTGGAGTGTAACAGTAACAGTTTTGGGGAGTGGAGAGTAACGGTAACAGTTCTGGGGAGTGGAGTGTAACAGTAACAGTTCTGGGGAGTGGAGTGTAACAGTAACAGTTTTGGGGAGTGGAGAGTAACAGTAACAGTTTTGGGGAGTGGAGTGCAATAGTAAAAGTTTTGGGGAGTGGAGAGTAACAATAACAGTTTTGGGGAGTGGAGAGTAACAGTAACAGTTTTGGGGAGTTGAGTGTGACAGTAACAGTTTGGGGAGTGGAGTGTAACAGTAACAGTTTTGGGGAGTGGAGAGTAACAGTAACAGTTTTGGGGAGTGGAGAGTAACAGTAACAGTTTTGAGGAGTGGAGAGTAACAGTAACAGTTTTCGGGAGTGAGAGTAACAGTAACAGTTTTGGGGAGTGGAGTGTAACAGTAACAGTTTTGGGGAGTGAAGTGTAACAGTAACAGATTTGGGGAGTGGAGTGTAGCAGTAACAGTTTTGGGGAGTGGAGTGTAACAGTAGCATTTTGGGGAGAGGAGAGTAACTGTTACAGTTTTGGGGAGTGGAGAGTAACGGTAACAGTTCTGGGGAGTGGAGTGTAACAGTAACAGTTTTGGGGAGTGGAAAATAACGGTAACAGTTCTGGGGAGTGGAGTGTAACAGTAACAGTTTTGGGGAGTGGAGAGTAACAGTAACAGTTTTTGGGAGTGGAGTGTAACAGTAACAGTTTTGTGGAGTGTTGTGTGACAGTAACAGTTTGGGGAGTGGAGTGTAACAGTAACAGTTTTGGGTAGTGGAGAGTAACAGTAACAGTTTTGGGGAGTGGAGTATAATGGTAACAGTTTTGGGGAGTGAGTGTAACAGTAACAGTTTTGGGGAGTGGAGAGTAACAGCAAAGGTTTTGGGGAGTGGAGTGTAACAGTATCAGTTTTGGGGAGTGGAGTGTAACAGTAACAGTTTTGGGGAGTGAGTGTAACAGTAACAGTTTTGGGGAGTGAGTGTAACAGTAACAATTTTGTGGAGTGGAGTCTACCAGTAACAGTTTTGGGGAGTGGAGTGTAACAGTAACAGTTTTGGGGAGTGGAAAGTAATAGTAACAGTTGTGGGGAGTGGAGTGTAACAATAACAGTTTTGGGGAGTGGATTGTAACAGTAACAGTTTTGGGGAGTGGAGAGTAATAGTAACAGTTTTGGGGAGTGGAGAGTAATAGTAGCCGTTTTGGGGATTGGAGTGTAACTAACAGTTTTGGGGAGTGAGTGTAACAGTAACATTTTTGGGGAGTGGAGTGTAACATTAACAGTTTTGGGGAATGAGTCTAACAGTAAAAGTTTTGGGGAGTGGAGTGTAACTGTAACAGTTTTGGGGAGCGGAGTGTAACATTACAGTTGTGGGGAGTGAGTGTAACAGTAACAGTTTTGGGGAATGAGTGTAACAGTATCAGTTTTGGGGAGTGGAGTTTAACAGTACCAGTTTTGTGGAGTGGAGTTTACCAGTAACAGTTTTGGGGAGTGGAGTGCAATAGTAACAGTTTTGGGGAGTTGAGAGTAACAGTAACAGTTTTGGGGAGTGGAGAGTAACAGTAACAGTTTTGTGGAGTGGAGTGTAACAGTAACAGTTTTGGGGAGTGAGTGTAACGGTAAAAGTTTTGAGGAGTGGAGAGTAACAGTAACAGTTTTGGGGAGTGAGAGTCACAGTAACAGTTTTGGGGAGTGGAGTGTAACAGTAACAGTTTTGGGGAGTGAAGTGTTACAGTAACAGTTTTGGGGAGTGGAGTGTAGCAGTAACAGGTTTGGGGAGTGGAGTTTAACAGTAACAGTTTTGGGGAGAGGAGAGTAACAGTTACAGTTTTGGGGAGTGAGTGTAACAGTAACAGTTTTGGGGAGTGGAGAGTAACAGTAACAGTTTTGGGGAGTGGAGTGTAATAGTAACGGTATTGGGGAGTGAGTGTAACAATAACAGATTTGGGGAGTGAGTGTAACAGTACCAGTTTTGTGGAGAGTAACAGTAACAGTATTGGGGAGTTGAGTGTAACAGTAACAGTTTTGTGAAGTGAGAGCAACAGTAACAGTTATGGGGAGTGGAACTTAACAGTAACAGTTTTGGGGAGTGGAGTGTAACAGTAACAGTTTTGGGGAGTGGAGTGTAACAGTAACAGTTTTGTGAAGTGAGAGTAACAGTAACAGTTTTGGGGAGTGGGGTGTAACAGTAACAGTTTTGTGAAGTGAGTGTAACGGTAAAAGTTTTGAGGAGTGGAGAGTAACAGTAACAGTTTTGGGGAGTGAGAGTAACAGTAACAGTTTTGGGGAGTGGAGAGTAATGGTAACAGTTCTGGGGAGTGTAGTGTAACAGTAACAGTTTTGGGGAGTGGAGAGTAACGGTAACAGTTCTGGGGAGTGGAGTGTAACTGTAACAGTTTTGGGGAGTGAGTGTAACGGAAACAGTTTTGAGGAGTGGAGAGTAACAATAACAGTTTTGGGGAGTGAGAGTAACAGTAACAGTTTTGGGGAGTGGAGAGTAACGCTAACAGTTCTGGGGAGTGGAGTGCAACAGTAACAGTTTTGGGGAGTGGAAAGTAACGGTAACAGTTCTGGGGAGTGGAGTGTGACAGTAACAGTTTGGGGAGTGGAGAGTAACAGTAACAGTTTTGGGGAGTGGAGTGCAATAGTAAAAGTTTTGGGGAGTGGAGAGTAACAATAACAGTTTTGGGGAGTGGAGAGTAACAGTAACAGTTTGGGGGAGTGGAGAGTAACAGTAACAGTTCTGGGGAGTGGAGTGTAACTGTAACAGTTTTGGGGAGTGAGTGTAACGGAAACAGTTTTGAGGAGTGGAGAGTAACAATAACAGTTTTGGGGAGTGAGAGTAACAGTAACAGTTTCGGGGCGTGGAGTGTAACTGTCACAGTTTTGGGAGTGGAGTGCAACAGTAACAGTTTTGGGGAGTGGAGAGTAACAGTAACAGTTTGGGGGAGTGGAGAGTAACAGTAACAGTTCTGGGGAGTGGAGTGTAACTGTAACAGTTTTGGGGAGTGAGTGTAACGGAAACAGTTTTGAGGAGTGGAGAGTAACAATAACAGTTTTGGGGAGTGAGAGTAACAGTAACAGTTTTGGGGAGTGGAGAGTAACGCTAACAGTTCTGGGGAGTGGAGTGCAACAGTAACAGTTTTGGGGAGTGGAAAGTAACGGTAACAGTTCTGGGGAGTGGAGTGTGACAGTAACAGTTTGGGGAGTGGAGAGTAACAGTAACAGTTTTGGGGAGTGGAGTGCAATAGTAAAAGTTTTGGGGAGTGGAGAGTAACAATAACAGTTTTGGGGAGTGGAGAGTAACAGTAACAGTTTTGGGGAGTGGAGTGTAACAGTAACAGTTTTGGGGAGTGAGTGTAACGGTAACATGTTTGACGAGTGGAGAGTAACAGTAACAGTTTTGGGGAGTGAGAGTAACAGTAAAAGTTTTGGGGAGTGGAGTGTAACAGTAACAGTTTTGGGGAGTGAAGTGTAACAGTAACAGATTTGGGGAGTGGAGTGTAGCAGTAACAGTTTTGGGGAGTGGAGTGTAACAGTAGCATTTTGGGGAGAGGAGAGTAACAGTTACAGTTTTGGGGAGTGGAGAGTAACGGTAACAGTTCTGGGGAGTGGAGTGTAACAGTAACAGTTTTGGGGAGTGGAGAGTAACAGTAACAGTTTTGGGGAGTGGAGTGTGACAGTAACAGTTTGGGGAGTGGAGTGTAACAGTAACAGTTTTGGGGAGTGGAGAGTAACAGTAACAGTTTTGGGGAGTGGAGTGCAATAGTAAAAGTTTTGGGGAGTGGAGAGTAACAATAACAGTTTTGGGGAGTGGAGAGTAACAGTAACAGTTTTGGGGAGTTGAGTGTGACAGTAACAGTTTGGGGAGTGGAGTGTAACAGTAACAGTTTTGGGGAGTGGAGAGTAACAGTAACAGTTTTGGGGAGTGGAGAGTAACAGTAACAGTTTTGAGGAGTGGAGAGTAACAGTAACAGTTTTCGGGAGTGAGAGTAACAGTAACAGTTTTGGGGAGTGGAGTGTAACAGTAACAGTTTTGGGGAGTGAAGTGTAACAGTAACAGATTTGGGGAGTGGAGTGTAGCAGTAACAGTTTTGGGGAGTGGAGTGTAACAGTAGCATTTTGGGGAGAGGAGAGTAACTGTTACAGTTTTGGGGAGTGGAGAGTAACGGTAACAGTTCTGGGGAGTGGAGTGTAACAGTAACAGTTTTGGGGAGTGGAAAATAACGGTAACAGTTCTGGGGAGTGGAGTGTAACAGTAACAGTTTTGGGGAGTGGAGAGTAACAGTAACAGTTTTTGGGAGTGGAGTGTAACAGTAACAGTTTTGTGGAGTGTTGTGTGACAGTAACAGTTTGGGGAGTGGAGTGTAACAGTAACAGTTTTGGGTAGTGGAGAGTAACAGTAACAGTTTTGGGGAGTGGAGTATAATGGTAACAGTTTTGGGGAGTGAGTGTAACAGTAACAGTTTTGGGGAGTGGAGAGTAACAGCAAAGGTTTTGGGGAGTGGAGTGTAACAGTATCAGTTTTGGGGAGTGGAGTGTAACAGTAACAGTTTTGGGGAGTGAGTGTAACAGTAACAGTTTTGGGGAGTGAGTGTAACAGTAACAATTTTGTGGAGTGGAGTCTACCAGTAACAGTTTTGGGGAGTGGAGTGTAACAGTAACAGTTTTGGGGAGTGGAAAGTAATAGTAACAGTTGTGGGGAGTGGAGTGTAACAATAACAGTTTTGGGGAGTGGATTGTAACAGTAACAGTTTTGGGGAGTGGAGAGTAATAGTAACAGTTTTGGGGAGTGGAGAGTAATAGTAGCCGTTTTGGGGATTGGAGTGTAACTAACAGTTTTGGGGAGTGAGTGTAACAGTAACATTTTTGGGGAGTGGAGTGTAACATTAACAGTTTTGGGGAATGAGTCTAACAGTAAAAGTTTTGGGGAGTGGAGTGTAACTGTAACAGTTTTGGGGAGCGGAGTGTAACATTACAGTTGTGGGGAGTGAGTGTAACAGTAACAGTTTTGGGGAATGAGTGTAACAGTATCAGTTTTGGGGAGTGGAGTTTAACAGTACCAGTTTTGTGGAGTGGAGTTTACCAGTAACAGTTTTGGGGAGTGGAGTGCAATAGTAACAGTTTTGGGGAGTTGAGAGTAACAGTAACAGTTTTGGGGAGTGGAGAGTAACAGTAACAGTTTTGTGGAGTGGAGTGTAACAGTAACAGTTTTGGGGAGTGAGTGTAACGGTAAAAGTTTTGAGGAGTGGAGAGTAACAGTAACAGTTTTGGGGAGTGAGAGTCACAGTAACAGTTTTGGGGAGTGGAGTGTAACAGTAACAGTTTTGGGGAGTGAAGTGTTACAGTAACAGTTTTGGGGAGTGGAGTGTAGCAGTAACAGGTTTGGGGAGTGGAGTTTAACAGTAACAGTTTTGGGGAGAGGAGAGTAACAGTTACAGTTTTGGGGAGTGAGTGTAACAGTAACAGTTTTGGGGAGTGGAGAGTAACAGTAACAGTTTTGGGGAGTGGAGTGTAATAGTAACGGTATTGGGGAGTGAGTGTAACAATAACAGATTTGGGGAGTGAGTGTAACAGTACCAGTTTTGTGGAGAGTAACAGTAACAGTATTGGGGAGTTGAGTGTAACAGTAACAGTTTTGTGAAGTGAGAGCAACAGTAACAGTTATGGGGAGTGGAACTTAACAGTAACAGTTTTGGGGAGTGGAGTGTAACAGTAACAGTTTTGGGGAGTGGAGTGTAACAGTAACAGTTTTGTGAAGTGAGAGTAACAGTAACAGTTTTGGGGAGTGGGGTGTAACAGTAACAGTTTTGTGAAGTGAGTGTAACGGTAAAAGTTTTGAGGAGTGGAGAGTAACAGTAACAGTTTTGGGGAGTGAGAGTAACAGTAACAGTTTTGGGGAGTGGAGAGTAATGGTAACAGTTCTGGGGAGTGTAGTGTAACAGTAACAGTTTTGGGGAGTGGAGAGTAACGGTAACAGTTCTGGGTAGTGGAGTGTAACAGTAACAGTTTTGGGCAGTGGAGTGTAACAGTAACAGTTTTGTGGAGTGTTGTGTAACAGTAACAGTTTGGGGAGTGGAGTGTAACAGTAACAGTTTTGGGGAGTGGAGAGTAACAGTAACAGTTTTGGGGAGTGGAGTATACTGGTAACAGTTTTGGGGAGTGAGTGTACCAGTAACAGTTTTGGGGAGTGGAGAGTAACAGTAACAGTTTTGGGGAGTGGAGTGCAACAGTAACAGTTTTGGGGAGTGAGTGCAACAGTAACAGTTTTGGGGAGTGGAGTGTAACAGTAACAGTTTTGGGGAGTGAGTGTAACAGTAAAAGTTTTGGGGAGTGAGTGTAACAGTAACAGTTTTGGGCAGTGGAGAGTAACAGTAACAATTTTGGGGAGTGGAGAGTAACAGTAACAGTTTAGGGGCATGGAGAGTAACAGTAACAGTTTTGGGGAGTGGAGTGTAACAGTAACATTTTTGGGGAGTGGAGATTAACAGTAACAGTTTAGGGGCATGGAGAGTAACAGTAACAGTTTTGGGGAGTGGAGTGTAACAGTAACAATTTTGGGGAGTGGAGAGTAACAGTAACAGTTTAGGGGCGTGGAGAGTAACAGTAACAGTTTTGGGGAGTGGAGTGTAACAGTAACAGTTTTGGGGAGTGAGTGTAACAGTAAAAGTTTTGGGGAGTGGAGTGTAACAGTAACGGTTTTGGGGAGTGAATGTAACAGTAAATGTTTTGGGGAGTGGAGTGTAACATTACAGTTTTGGGGAGTGTGTGCAACAGTAACTGTTTTAGGGAGTGGAGTGTAACAGTATCAGTTTTGGGTAGTGGAGTGTAACAGTAACTGTTTTGGGGAGTGAGTGTAACAGTAACATTTTTGGGGAGTGGAGTGTAACAGGAACGGTTTTGGGGAGTGAGTGTAACAGTAACAATTTTGTGGAGTGGAGTGTACCAGTAAAAGTTTTGGGGAGTGGAGTGTAATAGTAACAGTTTTGGGAGTGGAGTGTAACAATAACAGTTTTGGGGAGTGGAGTGTAACAGTAACAGTTTTGGGGAGTGGAGAGTCATAGTAACAGTTTTGGGGAGTGGAGAGTAATAGTAACCGTTTTGGGGAGTGGAGTTTAACTAACAGTTTTGGGGAGTGAGTGTAACAGTAACATTTTTGGGGAGTGAATGTAACAGTAACAGTTTTGGGGAGTGTAGTGTAACAGTAACAGTTTTGGGGAGTGGAGTGTAGCAGTAACAGTTTTGGGGAGTGGAGTGTAACAGTAACAGTGTTGGGGAGTGGAGTGTAGCAGTAACAGTTTTGGGGAGTGGAGTGTAACAGTAACAGTGTTGGGGTGTGGAGAGTAACAGTTACAGTTTTGAGGAGTGGAGTGTAGCATTAACAGTTTTGGGGAGTGGAGTGTAACAGTAACAGTTTTGGGGAGTGGAGTGTAGCAGTAACAGTTTTGGGGAGTGGAGTGTAACAGTAACAGTGTTGGGGAGTGGAGAGTAACAGTTACAGTTTTGGGGAGTGGAGTGTAACAGTAACAGTTTTGGGGAGTGGGATGTAACAGTAACAGTTTTGTGAAGTGAGAGTAACAGTAACAGTTTTGGGGAGTGGAGTGTAACAGTAACAGTTTTGGGGAGTGGAGTGTAACTGTAACCGTTTTGGGGAGTGGAGTGCAACAGTAACATTTTTGGGGAGTGGAGTGTAACAGTAACAGTTATGGGGAGTGGAGTGTAACAGTAACAGTTTTGGGGAGTAGAGTGTAAGTGTAACAGTTATGGGGAGTGGAGTGTAACAGTAACAGTTTTGGGGAGTGGAGTGTAAGTGTAACAGTTTTGGGGAGTGGAGTGTAACTGTAACAGTTTTGGGGAGTGG
This sequence comes from Somniosus microcephalus, assembly GCF_052327205.1. Classification (NCBI taxonomy): domain Eukaryota; kingdom Metazoa; phylum Chordata; class Chondrichthyes; order Squaliformes; family Somniosidae; genus Somniosus; species Somniosus microcephalus. The sequence continues at coordinate 107,972,105 of NC_140997.1, forward strand.
AGTGCAACTGTAACATTTTTGGGGAGTGGAGTGTAACAGTAACAGATATGGGGAGTGGAGTGTAACAGTAACAGTTTTGGGGAGTGGAGTGTAAGTGTAACAGTTTTGGGGAGTGGAGTTTAACAGTAACAATTTTGGGGAATCAGTGTAACAGTAACAGTTTTGGGGAGTGGAGTGTAACAGTAAAAGTTTTGTGGAGTGGAGAGTAACAGGAGCAATTTTGGGGAGTGGAATGTAACGATAACAGTTTTTGGGAGTGGAGTGTATCGGTAACAGTTTTGGGGAGTGGAGAGTAACAGTAACAGTTTTGGGGAGTGGAGTATAACGGTAACAGTTTTGGGGAGTGAGTGTAACAGTAACAGTTTTGGGGAGTGGAGAGTAACAGTAACAGTTTTGGGCAGTTTAGGGTAACAGTAACAGTTTTGGGGAGTGGAGTGTAACAGTAACAGTTTTGGGGAGTGGAGAGTAACAGTAACAGTTTTGGGGAGTGGAGAGTAACAGTAACAGTTTTGGGGAGTGGAGAGTAACAGTAACAGTTTTGGGGTGTGGAGTGTAACAGTAACAGTTTTGGGGAGTGGTGAGTACCAGTAACAGTTTTGGGGAGTGGAGTGTAACAGTATCAGTTTTGGGGAGTGGAGTGCAACAGTAACAATTTTGGGGAGTGGAATGTAACAGTAACAGTTTTGGGGAGTGAGTGTAAGTAACAGTTTGGGGGAGTGGAGAGTAACAGTAACAGTTTTGGGCAGTGGAGTGTAACAGTAACAGTTTTGGGGAGTGGAGTGTAACAGTAACAGTTTTGGGGAGTGGAGAGTAACAGTAACACTTTTGGGCAGTGAGTGTAACAGTAAAAGTTTTGGGGAGTGGAGTGTAAATGTAACAGTTTTGGGGAGTGGAGTGTAACATTACAGTTTTGGGGAGTGAGTGTAACAGTAACAGTTTTGGGGAGTGAGTGTAACAGTAACAGTTTTGGGGAGTGGAGTGTAACAATACCAGTTTTGGGGAATGAGTGTAACAGTAGCAGTTTTGGGGAGTGGAGTGTAACAGTAAAAGATTTGGGGAGTGGAGAGTAACAGTAACAGTTTTGGGGAGTGGAGAGTAACAGTAACATTTTTGGGGAATGCAGTATAACGGTAACAGTTTTGGGGAGTGAGTGTTACAGTAACAGTTTTGGGGAGTGGAGTGTAACAGTAACAGTTTTGGGCAGTGAGTGTAACAGTAATAGTTTTGGGGAGTGGAGTGTAACAGTAACAGTTTTGGGGAGTGAGTGTAACAGTAACAGTTTTGGGGAGTGGAGTGTAACAGTAACAGTTTTGGTGAGTGGAGTGTAACAGTAACAGTTTTGGGGAGTGGAGTGTAACAGTAACAGTTTTGGGGAGTGGAGTGTAACAGTAACAGTTTTGGGGGGTGGAGAGTAACAGTAACAGTTTTGGGGAGTGGAGTGTAACAGTAACAGTTTTGGGGAGTGTGTGTAACAGTAACAGTTTTGGGGTGTGGTGTGTAACAGTAACGGTTTTGGGGAGTGGAGTGTAACTGTAACGGTTTTGGGGAGTGGAGTGTAACAGTAACAGTTTTTGGGGAATGAGTGTAACAGTAACAGTTTTGGGGAGTGGAGTGTAACAGTAAAGGTTTTGGGAAGTGGAGAGTAACAGTAACAGTTTTGGGGAGTGGAGTATAACGGTAACAGTTTTGGGGAGTGAGTGTAAACAGTAACAGTTTTGGGGAGTGGAGAGTAATAGTAACAGTTTTGGAGAGTGGAGAGTAACAGTAACAGTTTTGGGCAGTGCGTGTAAACAGTAACAGTTTTGGGGAGTGGAGTGTAACAGTAACAGTTTTGGGGAGAGAGTGTAACAGTAACATTTTTGGGCAGTGGAGAGTAACAGTAACAGTTTTGGGGACTGGAGAGTAACAGGAACAGTTTTGGGGAGTGGAGAGTAACAGTGACAGTTTTGGGGAGTGGAGTGTAACTGTAACGGTTTTGGGGAGTGGAGTGTAACAGTAACAGTTTTTGGGCAATGAGTGTAACAGTAACAGTTTTGCGGAGTGGAGTGTAACAGTAAAAGTTTTGGGGAGTGGAGAGTAACAGTAACAGTTTTGGGGAGTGGAGTATAACGGTAACAGTTTTGGGGAGTGAGTGTAACAGTAACAGTTTTGGGGAGTGGAGAGTAACAGTAACAGTTTTGGGCAGTGAGAGTAACAGTAATAGTTTTGTGGAGTGGAGTGTAAAAGTAACAGTTTTGGGGAGTGAGTGTAACAGTAACAGTTTTGGGGAGTGGAGTGTAACAGTAACAGTTTTGGGGAGCGGAGAGTAACAGTAACAGTTCTGGGCAGTGAGTGTAACAGTAACAGTTTTGGGGAGTGGAGTGTACCAGTAACAGTTTTGGGCAGCGAGTGTAACAGTAATAGTTTTGGGGAGTGGAGTGTAACGAACAGTTTTGGGAAGTGAGTGTAACAGTAACAGTTTTGGGGACTGGAGTTTAACAGTAACAGTTTTGGGGAGTGAGTGTAACAGTAACAGTTTTGGGGAGTGAGTGTAACAGTAACATTTTTGGGCAGTGGAGAGTAACAGCAACAGTTTTGGGGAGTGGAGAGTAACAGTAACAGTTTTGGGGAGTGGAGTGTAACAGTAATATTTTTGGGGAGTGAAGTGTAACAGTATCAGTTTTGGGGAGTGGAGTGTAACAGTAACAGTTTTCGGGTGTGGAGTGTAACAGTAACGGTTTTGGGGAGTGAGTGTAACAGTAAAAGTTTTGGGGAGTGGAGTGTAACAGTAACAGTTTTGGGGCGTGGAGTGTAACAGTAACAGCTTTGGGGGTTGGAGTGTAACATTAACAGTTTTGGGGAGTGGAGTGTAACAGTAACTGTTTTGGGGCGTGGAGTGTAACAGTATCAGTTTTGGGGAGTGGAGTGTAACAGTAACAGTTTTGGGGAGTGATTGTAACAGTAACATTTTTGGGGAGTGGAGTATACCAGTAACAGTTTTGGGGAGTGCAGTGTAACAGTAACAGTTTTGGGGAGTGGAGAGTAATAGTAACGGTTTTGGGTGTGGAGTGTAACAATAACAGTTTTGGGGAGTGGATTGTAACAGTAACAGTTTTGGGGAGTGGAGAGTAATAGTAACAGTTTTGGGGAGTGGAGTGTAATAGTAACCGTTTCGAGGAGTGAAGTGCAACAGTAACAGTTTTGGGGAGTGGAGTGTAACAGTAACAGTTTTGGGCAGTGAGTGTTACAGTAATAGTTTTGAGGAGTGGAGTGTAACAGTAACAGTTTTGGGGAGTGAGTGTAACAGTAACAGTTTTGGGGAGTGGAGTGTAACAGTAACAGTTTTGGGGAGTGAGTGTAACAGTAACAGTTTTGTGGAGTGCAGAGCAACAGTAACAGTTTTGGGGAGTGGAGTGTAACAGTAACAGTTTTGGGAAGAGATTGTAACAGTAACAGTTTTGGGGAGTGGAGTGTAACAGTAACAGTTTTGGGGAGTGAGTGCAACAGTAACAGTTTTGGGGAGTGGAGTGTAACAGTAACAGTTTTGGGCAGTGGAGAGTAACAGTAACAGGTTTGGGGAGTGGAGTGTAACAGTAACAGTTTTGGGGAGTGGAGTGTAACAGTAAGTTTTGGGGAGTGAGTGTAACAGTAACAGTTTTGAGGAGTGGAGAGTAACAGTAACTGTTTCGGGGAGTGGAGTGTAACAGTAACTGTTTTGGGGAGTGGAGAGTAACAGTAACAGTTTTGGGCAGTGAGTGTAACAGTAATAGTTTTGGGGAGTGGAGTGTAACAGTAACAGTTTTGGGGAGTGAGTGTAACAGTAACAGTTTTGGGGAGTGGAGTGTTACAGTAACAGTTTTGGGGAGTGGAGTGTCACAGTAACAGTTTTGGGGAGTGGAGTGTAACAGTAACAGTTTTGGGGAGTGGAGTGTAACAGTAACAGTTTTGGGGAGTGGAGAGTAACAGTAACAGTTTTGGGGAGTGGAGTGTAACAGTAACAGTTTTGGGGAGTGAGTGTAACAGTAACAGTTTTGGGGAGTGATTGTAACAGTAACAGTTTTGGGGAGTGGAGTGGACCAGTAACAGTTTTGGGGAGTAAGTGTAACAGTCACAGTTTGGGGGAGTGAGTGTAACAGTAATAGATTTGGGGAGTGGAGAGTAACAGTAACAGTTTTGGGGAGTGGAGAGTAACAATAACAGTTTTGGGGCGTGGAGTGTAACAGTAACACTTTTGGGGAGTGAGTGTAACGGTAACAGTTTTGAGGAGTGGAGAGTAACAGTAACAGTTTTGGGGAGTGGAGTTTAACAGTAACAGTTTTGGGGAGTGGAGAGTAACAGTAACAGTTTTGGGGAGTGAGAGTAACAGTAACAGTTTTGGGGAGTGGAGTGTAACAGTAACAGTTTTGGGGAGTGGAGTGTAACAGTAACAGTTTTGGAGAGTGGAGTGCAACAGTAACAGTTTTGAGGAGTGGAGTCTAACAGTAACAGTTTTGGGGAGTGAGTGTAACTGTTACAGTTTTGGGGAGTGGACAGTAACAGTTTTGGGGAGTGGCGTGTACAGCTGAATCTAAGGGCTCGATTTTAACGCAGCCGATAGGCGGGCTTTTAGGCGTGCTGGAGGTTAAAATTGCAAAACCTGGGTGTCGGGACTCCCCCCACACCCCCCCCCCGCCTGGCTCCCACCTCCATGCCGTTTTAACCTAGCTGTGTCTGATTGACCCGAATCAGTGCTGCCTGCAACAGGCGGGCCCTTAAACTGCACTGATTGGCCTTTATAATCCCATTTTAACAGGTTCTTGCCTGTTTAACCCTTTTCCCACATAAATCGCCCCTGGTGGGGATGACGCCTGTGAAACCTTGTGTGAACACTATTGGCTTGCTGACTATCAGCTGCAGGTCCAACATTAAAGAGGATATTAGATCAGTCATCATTTGCAGGTGGCAGGACTTTGTTGTCTCAGGTCTGGGGCAACTTTTACCAGGCCTAACCACACCTGTGGAAGGTTGGAGCCTCACACACTCTCCAGTGTGACCTCCTGCGAGACCCCTCTCGCCAGCCGCACTCAGTGCTTCCTCAACTGGGGCACCTACCAGAAGCATGGGAGGCCTTTTTTTCCTTCCCCTCTTGGCATTCGAGGACCTCCAGCCCCATTTGCGAAATGACACACGCCGCAACTGCAGAAGTTGCCATCAGAATTTTTATGGAAAATAAACAACTGATGGCATTTTTACAAAATACACAGCATTTCACCCAAGTTACTACCGTTGTGACTATTTGTGCTTTAGTATCCTCTTACGCGTGCTCCATGTAGTGGCTCCACTGTGGCTTCAGCAGATGTTGAGGCCCCTTGCTCACTTTCCTGCTGCTCCTGTCTCGACACCTTTGGCAGGCATCCTCTGGGATGGCGAGCCTGTGAGGGCTCGCCAGCAGTCTGCTGCTCCTGCGGCTGTGCAGGGGTTGAGACCTCTATCTCCATTGGGTGTGGACTCCGGCGGGGCTCTGGCCGAGGGCTCTGCAGTCGCATGGAAGTGTGAGCGCTTGGAGAGGAGCCCCCATTTCCTTGAGGTCTGCCACCAGCCTCCCTCTCATGGGTCATCTCCCCCTCAGTGCCTGAAAGTGGCTTGAGAGCAGCTTGTTGCACATCAGGGGGGCCTTGGGGACCCGTATCTACATTGGCAGTCCTACTCAGAAGGACTTCCATGAAGGTCTGGTATTTCTCTGTTCAATAGATGCCCATCGCCCCTCAAGAGATGTCATTCTATTCTGAACACTCACCATGTTTTCCATACCCTGGCGACTAACCTCCTCCATGGTCGTAGCCCTCCTCTCCTCTACCATTGCCCTCCTCTCCTCTACCATAGCCATCCTCTCCTCTACAGTAGCCAGCCTTACCATGGAGGCAGCAATCATTTCCACGTAGGTAGCCATCCTTTCCGTGTTGATGCATTCATGCTCCAATGACTCCACTAAGGCTCTGTTCATGGTCGCTATGGACTCCTCCATTCGCTCCACACTCGCAGTGACCCTGGAGACAAAGCCTGCCAGAAACTCCTGCATCTGTGCATGGAGTTCCATCACCTCTGATCTTGCGGATGGACCCAGAGGCAGAGGGTCGACATGCAGCTGAGCTGAGCTGGCAGAGTCCTGCACCCTCCGACGAGGACTCTCCACTGCTGTCACTGTCTCCACAATCTGCTGATGCTCACTTGTGAGCTGTGATACACCAGGTGACAACTCTACTCTATGTCTCGACGGTCCCACCGAGGTGTGAGTGTCTGAGCTGGTGCTGGGTGCGCTTATTTCTGCTGACGCTGCGCCCTCAGAGGTTGCAGATACCTCTGAGGAGTGTGGCTGCTCAGGCTCTTCCTCCTGCACAGTGGGGAAGGGGCTCTCGATGGTCCTGTGGGGGAGTCAAGGAAAAAGTTAGAGATGTGATGCCAAGGTTACATGCACATTGCATTTTGCAGATGATCATAAGACCATATGATGTAGCTTCAGAATCATTATCAGTGACTCATGCAATGCCAATGAGAGAGTTGGAAAACTATTCTGTCACCTGCTTGCGGGGATGCTCCTGTCTGTCCTTCCCCAACGTCCACATCTCGGTCAGCCCCGGCAATCTCCAGGACGCCTTCCACCCAGGGGGTGAGCTGGGCTAATGAGGGTGGCCCTCCTCCTGTCCTGGCTTGCTCTCTCCTGTTGTGAGCTTTCTTTTCCTGCAATGAGAGAGACAAGTGGAGGTTGAGTGAGAATGAAGGAGTGAGTGCAGAGATTGCATAGCATAGATACTTAGAAGGAGACAAAGATGGAGTGAGGTTGCAATACCAAGGGCCCTCCCTGTGTGTTGTCAGTTGTGTTCAAAGCATCAGAGTGAGAGGGAGTGTGAGGGTGGCATAGTTCTGTGAATGTGAGCATAGAGAGAGAGAGGGAATGGGTAAGGGTGCATGGATATGAGTGTCTAGTGGGATGTGCAGGAAGAGATTGCTAAAGCTGAGTGCTGGTGAGGAAAGGCAATGGGGATCAGATTGAGGGTGATGGAAATATCATACAGTACTTACTTTTCCAGTGCGAAGAAGGTCATGGAATCTTTTCCTGCACTGCAACCACATTCTTCGTGTGAGCCCCAAGCAGTTGACTTGACCTGCCACCTGTAGCCACACAGCCTTGATCTGACTAGGGGGCCTCTTCCTCCCTGAGGAAGGGAACAGGACCTCCCTTTGGGCCCTAGCACCATCCAGTAATGCCTGCAGTGAAGCCTCATCAAATTTGGGGGCAGATCTGGCCCTTCCGCTGGCCATTGCTCCTGCAGGCTCCTGTGCCATCTTAATGCTGAAGTTTGGGAGCCTGCAGAGGAAGCAAGGCTTGCTGTGGACATTAAAAGCAGCAGCAATAATGACGTCATATTCTGCGACTTTCTGGCTGGAAATACTCAATTGCCAAGGCTTCCCACACGCTGGAAATCAATTGGGCAATTGAGTTAAAATTGCATCAATCTCATAGACCCATTTAGAATCGTGTGGGAATCACTAAATTCGGGGAACCCGGCAATTCCCCGCACCTGAGATAAAATCAAACCCTAAGTGTTTATTCACTTTCTTCTAGAGTGACAAGGAGCTTGAAGCATATCACATTGCAAAATTAATGATGACTTCAGAAAGAGCGTAAGTACAAACCCTGACCTAAAATGTCTTTTTGAAATGTGGCTTATGACACCATGTTTTCTTACAAATTTGATCATTCTACTCCTTTCCCTCTGACTCCCACAGATATGTCAATGTCCTGAAGCTCCTCCACACAGTGAGTAGCTGTTTGTTTTTAATCAGTTTGCCTTTGGTGCGGTGATGTTCCTGTGCAGAGTAAGAGCTCAGTGTGAAATGTGCATAGAGCAGGGTCTTGGTGCTTTCCAATAGCTAGCTGATAATCACAGCTCCAGTCTGCTGAGCTTTCAGAACAAACATAACAAAGCTCTTTCTATAGAACAATGAACGGGAATGAATTGCAGGAAAAGCAGCTTCTGATGAAGGGTCCAGACCCTAGATGTTGACCCCTCATAACTTTCTCCAGACACTGGTGGAGAGCCTCCAGCATTTCCTATGTCTTTGTAGAAATGTCCTGTTGTGTAAGTGGGCCCTCTTCCTGCTCCTGTGAAGTAACTGCAGACACCTCTCCACCCACACACAGATCCATCAGCCCTCACTTTATTCCCAGCAGCTAATTCACCAGTGAATTGGGTAGAAGCTTTCCTGCCAGTTTTCTGCCCAGTTTGATTTATCCCCCAATTTCTGCAGTCCCATCCCATTAAGCCTCCTTCTTGCTAATGTACATATATGTAAATGAAGCAATGTGATGCTGCAGCCCCGAGATTCCTGGCCACGCAGAGAGAATGGCGGGGGGTAGGCGGGGAGAATGGCGGGGGGTGGGCGGAGTCGAATGAGGGGGCCTGGGCGGGGGGCAGGGGTCACGGAGTGAATGGCGAGTGGGGGTCAGGCAGGGAGCAGGGGTCACGGAGTGAATGGCAAGTGGGGGTCGGGCAGAGAGCAGGGGTCACGTAGTGAATGGCGATGGGGGTCGGGCAGGGAGCAGGGCACATTTTACGATGTTAAAGACGCTGTATAAATACAAGTTGTTTGTCATTGTACTCTGAGCCACCTCCATACGTTGGCCTTCCCACACCGTGTGCTGCACATTACCAGCCTCCCTGACGCAGCTCATTGTCGGTTTCTGCTCCTTCCAATGAGCTTCTATATCAATTTTTTATAACGAGTACATTTGTCCGAACCTCTCTCCACTCTCAATTTGAAGTTAATCACCTCTCCTTCACTTCCATACCTCTCTGTACATCTCTTTTGGTTATGGGATGGCCTGTGCAGTGTTTATATTACGATTTGGCCTATTTTTCTTCCAACAGGATTTCAGACAAGCAGCCACGAGGGCTGTTGGTGGTGAAGCTTGCCCTGTGCTGGACCAGGAGGGAGTGGCTCGAATCCTGTGCGAAGTATCTGAACTGCACCAGCTCCACGAGGATATACTGAGAGAGCTGGAGCACAGCATCACAGAATGGTACTTCAATAATCCTGTGTATAGTCTCAGTTCCAGTGGAAGCCACTCAGTGGGTGACTTTAAATCAAAGTTTGTGATAATCGAGGCTGTCGGGAACAAACTGTTGCGTCTGTATTAAGCAAAGACTTTGCATTTTATTGAAAGCTGTCTGTCAGGGATTAGAGATATCATCAACCAATGGGTGAGGCAACCAGATCAATCAAAGGGACCAGAACAAGCTGTAATGCCGATCGAAGCCACTCCTTCTGGTAATTTAACACTCCCATCAGAGCCCCTCCCTCTGGTACATTAATACGCCCATCAGAACCCCTCCCTCTGGTACATTAACACTACCATCAGAGCCCCTTCCTCTAGTACATTAACACTCCCATCGTAGCACCTCCCTCTGGTACATTAACACCCCCATTGAAGCGCCTCCTTCTGGTACATTATCAGTCCCATCAAAGCTCCTCCCTCTGGTATAGTAACACTCCCATTTGTTAAATCCGTGAATCTTGATGTATGGTGTCCTTCAAGAAATAGACAGAGACTGCAGAGGAACAATCAACAGGTGTTTACTGGAGGAGGGTTACTCTAAAACTAACAGTACAGATCCCTACTCAGGGTTTATATACAGGTGTGGTCACTGCCGGTACTACAGTATACAGGAGCTGCAAAAAGTAGTTCTCCCCTTAAAGGTACATACACTACAATTCCTCCCCTTTTAGATTAACAGTACCATAACATTCATTTAACAATTAACACTTTTAACATACAACATTAACTGAAAATAGTCCATTTATAAATTCAGTCTTTGGGGCGGCTTCCTGATCCTTTCTGGATAGCGCCTTTCCTGAGTGTCTTGCTCTTGATGCAGATGCGATTCTGGCCCCCTGTCGTCGGTTGGTTCATCAGCTTCCGATGCTACTGTTTCTGGGGTAGATGCTACCTGTATATCGGATTCATCACCAGGTACGCGAGACGTGGGGTTGACTCGTTCCTGTGACTCTAGGATCTGGTCGACATGGCATCTCACAATGTTCTCCCCAACATCCACTGTGTACATTAGTGGCCCCTGCTGTGTGCATATCATTCCTGGTTGCTATTTCTCTGTTCGGTAGTCACGGGCCAAGACTGGTTGCCCTACATTGAAGCTCCTTGTCGGCTTCTCATTGATGTGCTGGAATTGCTTATTCTCAACATCTCTTCGTACATTTGGTCTGAGCAAATCCAGACGAGATCTCAACTTTCGGTTAAAGAACATTATGGCCGAGGTCTGGTTGGTGACTGCATGTGTCGCATTTCTGTAGGCTAACAGGAAATTGTCCACCTTATGCTGCAGTGGAATGTCATCATCGCACATGGCCCTTACTGCCTTTTTAAAGGTTTGTACGAACCTCTCAGCCAATCCATTTGTGGCTGGATGATACGGGGCGGATGTGTAATGCCTTACCCCATTCCTTTTCATAAATTTCTGAAAATCTTCGGACACGAACTGTGGTCCGTTACCAGAGCAAATCTGCTCTGGCAAGCCATTCCTGGCAAATATGGTCCGTAGGACTGCAATCGTTTTCTCCGTGGTGGTGGAGGACATTTTGATCACCTCAGGCCATTTCGAGTGCGCATCCACGGCTATTAAAAACATTGAGTCCATGAATGGACCAGCAAAATCAATATGCACCCGTTGCCATGGAGAGGAGGGCCACTCCCATTAGTGTAGAGGGGCATGTGGTGGTGCATTTTGGACCTTCTTGCATCCTGAGCAGCTCTTTGTCAGGTCCTCGATTTGCTGATCGATCCCCGGCCACCACACATAAGCCCTAGCAAGGCTTTTCATTTTCACCCCTCCCAGATGGCCTTCGTGAAGCTCATTGAGCACTCTCTCCCTTAACTTGGGTGGAATTACCACTCGGGATCCACACATCAAGGTTCCCTGGCATACTGACAGCTGCTCTCTTCTGGATGAGAATGCTGGCAACAGTGAGTCGCCATGTGTTGGCCATCCCTTCACCATCAAGTCATATACCCGAGACAGTGTCGGGTCATTTCGGGTCTCCTTCTCTATATCCGCGTTAGTTACTGGCAAGCGTTCAATTATAGTTGAATAAAATATTTTGACAGGGTCCACTGCTGGTGCTTCCTCCGCTGTAGGCAGTGGCAGGCGTGATAGCCCATCAGCGTTTCCATGCTGTTTCGTGCCCTTATACTCTATTTCATATTGGTTCAGCCCTAGAAAAAGGGACCATCTTTGTAGCCATTGCGCAGTCATCACCAGAACGCCCTTCTTTGGATTAAAGATGGAGACAAGTGGTTGGTGGTCAGTTAGCAAGGTGAACTTCTGCCCGTGCAGATAGTGGTTGAACTTTTTCACTCCCCACACTAGGCTGAGGGCCTCCCTGTCAATCTGGGCGTAGTTACGCTCGGCTGAAGTTAGTGACCAAGACGCAAAGGCTACTGGCCTCTCCGAGCTGTCCAGGAATTTGTGCGACAGCACCGCTCCAATACCATAGGGTGATGCATCACACGCCAACCGAATTGGTAGTGCTGGGTTGAAATGAGCCAACACCTCTTTCGATGTGATCAATTCTTTGCACTTCTGGAAAGCTCATTTACATTCGTCATTCCACTTCCATGGTACCCCCATTTGCAGTAGGGTGTTCAGTGGGTGTAGTACTGTAGACAAATTCGGCAAGAACTTATGGTAGTAGTTCACCAGCCCGAGGAACGACCTCAGTTGTGACACATTTTCCGGTGCTGGAGCCTTGACTACTGCCTCAATCTTTTCAGGGGACTTATGTAACCCCTCTTCATCAATAACGTGGCCACAATACGAGATCTGCTTCTGGAAAAACTCACATTTGTGGCGATTAGCTCGGAGCCCATATTCCTTCAATCTAGTGAGCACCTGCTCCAGGTTGGCGAGGTGATCACTGTCATTTTCGCCCGTGACCAGGATGTCGTCCAAATAACACTGGGTCCCTGGAATCCCTTGCAGGACTTGTTCCATTGCCCTTTGCCAAATAGCCGGAGCTGATGCTACCCCGAACACCAGCCGGTTGTATTGGTAGAGACCTGTATGAGTGTTGATCGTGAGGTACTGTTTCGAGGCTTCTTCTACCTCCATTTGCAGGTACGCCTGGGCCAGATCAATCTTAGTGAAGCGTTTTCCTCCAGATAGCGAGGCGGAAATATCTTCAATCCGCGGAAGCGGATATTGTACCATGTGAAAGACTGGGTTCACTGTCACCTTAAAGTCCCCACAGATGCGAACCTTCTTTGGTTCCCCAGGCGTATTACTCAACGACCTCTTCATTACAGGAACGATGGGTGTAGCCCACTCGCTCCAGTCCACTTTGGACAGTACTCCAGAATGTACCAAACCTTCCAGCTCTGCTTCGACGGCTGGGCGGATCGCATAAGGCACCGGTTGCACCCATGGAATTCAACAATACCAGTGCTTTCCTGGCATCTGGCACTTCATTCGCCTTGCAGTACACTTCTATGCTTTCTGCATATGTCGCCTAATCTTCGACTTCATTTTCAAACGCTGTGACACTGCCACTATTCGGCATCCCTGGGTGTGGTTAGACTGGCTAAAAATGGCGTCTCCCGCGCTCTCCCTTCTCCGCTGTGGCTCAAAATAGCGTCTCCCGCGCTCTCCCTTCTTCTCCGCTGCGGCTCAAAAATGGCGTCTCCCGCGCTCTCCCTTCTTCGCTGCGGCTCAAATGGCATCTTCCGCACTTTCCTTTCTTCCCCCATGGACGCTGCTCAGCCCTTGAACACCGGCCGCGCTCTGCGCGTTTTCCTGCGTGACTCTCTCATTGATGCCGCTCGGTCCTGAACCCCGGCTGCGCCCTGTGCGCTTTACCCTCTCTCTCTGCTCCCGCCGATGCTGCTCGGCCTTTTCCTGTGCCGTCGGTCGGCTCTAGCTGCCGCTGTGCGGGAAGGGTCTGCGCCGTACCTGTTGCCAGCCTGCCTCACTGGAGTCCCAGCCGGATGGTTGACTCCCGTGCCTCTGAAATCGGCCTTCCTCTGCAGAGTTGCAGGTAGGTTCGAATCCCATCCTCGTCGCCTATGTTAAATCCGTGAATCTTGATGTATGGTGTCCTTCAAGAAATAGACAGAGACTGCAGAGGAACAATCAACAGGTGTTTACTGGAGGAGGGTTACTCTAAAACTAACAATACAGATCCCTACTCAGGGTTTATATACAGGTGTGGTCACTGCCGGTACTACAGTATACAGGAGCTGCAAAAAGTAGTTCTCCCCTTAAAGGTACATACACTACACCATTCGAGCCCCTCCCTCTATTACATTGACACTCCCATCGAAGCCCTTCCCTCTGCTTTATTAACACTCCCATCAGAGCCCCCCTCACTGGTACATTAACACTCCCATCGAAGCCCCTGCCTCTGGTACCTGACCACTGATTTAGTTTAAAGCCTCCTTTATTTGACTGCTCTTAGGTAGCTCCAGATAATCTCTCAGTTTCTACATGGCAATCTATATGACCCAGAGATTGCACAATGCACAAAGAATAAAAGACAGCAAACGTGCTTTCAAGTCTGTAATAACTCACAAAAGCAGTGAATATGGAAGAGACAGAACCTCAAGTAAACTTCATCCTTGCAGCAGTAAACTGCATCAGCAAAATAGATGTTGGAAGATGCACCATCATCTTGATGAATGTAACCGAGGGTTGCCCCTTGTCCATGAGTCAGAAGTTCACACCAGGATTGAGCGCAGAATCCAGACTGATACTGCTGTGAGGGGGGGTGGTCACAGTGAGTGAGTGAGGGGGGGTCACAGTGATTGCGTGAGGAGGGAGGTCACAGTGAGTGAGGGGGTCACAGTGAGTGAGTGAGGGGGGCTCACAGTGAGTGAGTGAGGGAGGTCACAGTGAGTGAGTGAGGGGGGCCACAGTGAGTGGGGAGTCACAGTGAGTGAGGGGCATCACAGAGGGTGAGTGAGGGGGCTCACAGTGAGTGAGTGAGGGGGTCAGAGTGAGTGGGTGAAGGGGGTCACAGTGAGTGGGTGAGGGTGGTCACAGTGAGTGAGTGAGGGGGTAACAGTGAATGAGTGAGGGGGGTCACAGTGAGTGAGTGAATAAGGGCATGGTCGCAGTGAGTGGGTGAGAGGTGTCACAGTGAGTGAGGGGGGGTCACAGTGAGTGAGGGGGGTTCACGGTGAGTGGGTGAGGGGGGGTCACGGTGAGCTGGTGATTTGGTGACGGGGGTCACGGTGAGGGGTTTCCGTGGTGAGGCAGTGCCACAGTGTGGGGCGTGCTATGGAGAAGGAGTGCCGTAATTTCCAGCTCAAATACTCGCAGTTACATCTGCACCATCTTAGACCTGGCCATGGATCCCCTCTATAATTCTTAACATAAGAGTTCAGTTTTATGAGCTTCTTCATAATTTAGACCTTGTCTCCTGCATTCTATCTTGTATATTAGCAAGGATTAGGAGGACAAGTGTCTGTAAAGTTATGGAGTGACATAACAGAGCTGGCTTCACCAGTGAATTGTAAAAGGGTAAATAAATTTTGTCCACATACTGCAAAAACCCTCCTGTTACCCAGGACAGGTACAGCACGTGATAGATACAGAGTAAAGCGCTCTCTACATTATCCCATCAAATACTCCCAGGGCAGGTACAGTACAGGTTACATACAAAGTAAAGCTCCCTCTACACTGTCCCATCAAACACTCCCAGGGCAGGTACAGCACGGGTTAGATACAGAGTAAAGCTCCCTCTACACTGTCCCGTCAAACACTCCCAGGGCAGGTACAGCACGGGAGAGATACAGAGTAAAGCTCCCTCTACACTGTCCCATCAAACACTCCCAGGGCAGGTACAGCATGGGTTTGATACAGAGTAAAGCTCCCTCTACACTGTCCCATCAAACACTCCCAGGGCAGGTACAGCATGGGTTAGATACAGAGTAAAGCTCCCTCTACACTGTCCCGTCAAACACTCCCAGGGCAGGTACAGCACGGGAGAGATACAGAGTAATGCTCCCTCTACACTGTCCCATCAAACACTCCCAGGGCAGGTACAGCATGGGTTAGATACAGAGTAAAGCTCCCTCTACACTATCCCATCAAACACTCCAAAGGCAGGTACAGCATGGGTAAGATACAGAGTAAAGCTCCCTCTACACTGTCCCATCAAGCACTCCCAAGGCAGGTACAGCATGGGTTCGATACAGAGTAAAGCTCCCTCTACACTTTCCCATCAAACACTCCCAGGGCAGGCACAGCATGTGTTAGATACAGAATGAAGCTCCCTTCACACTGTCCTGACAAAGTATCTCAGCCTCAGAGTGCATGCTGGGTGGGGTTCAGGGGGGTGAGGAGTGAATGAAGAGTGCGGGCCGGGTGGGGAGTGAATGAAGAGTGCGGGCTGGGTTGGGGGGTGAATGAAGAGTGCAGGCTGGGTGGGGAGTGAATGAAAAGTGCGGGCTGGGTGGGGAGTGAATGAAGAGTGCGGGCTGGGTGGGGGGGTGAATGAAGAGTGCGGGCTGGGTGGGGAGTGATTGAAGAGTGCGGGCTGGGTGGGGAGTGAATGAGGAGTGCGGGCTGGGTGAGGAGTGAATGAAGAGTGCGGGCTGGGTGAGGAGTGAATGAAGAATGCGGGCTGGGTGCGGAGTGAATGAAGAGTGCGGGCTGGGTGGGGGGGTGAATGAAGAGTGCGGGCTGGGTGGGGGGTGAATGAAGAGTGCGGGCTGGGTGAGGAGTGAATGAAGAGTGCAGGCTGGGTGGGGGGTGAATGAAGAGTGCGGGCTGGGTGGGGAGTGAATGAAGAGTGCGGGCTGGGTGGGGAGTGAATGAAGAGTGCGGGCTGGGTGGGGGAGTGAATGAAGAGTGCGGGCTGGGTGGGGAGTGAATGAAGAGTGCGGGCTGGGTGGGGGAGTGAATGAAGAGTGCGGGCTGGGTGGGGAGTGAATGAAGAGTGCGGGCTGGGTGGGGGGTGAATGAAGAGTGCGGGCTGGGTGGGGGGTGAATGAAGAGTGCGGGCTGGGTGAGGAGTGAATGTAGAGTGCGGGCTGGGTGGGGGGTGAATGAAGAGTGCGGGCTGGGTGGGGGGTGAATGAAGAGTGCGGGCTGGGTGGGGAGTGAATGAAGAGTGCGGGCTGGGTGAGGAGTGAATGAAGAGTGCGGGCTGGGTGGGGAGTGAATGAAGAGTGCGGGCTGGGTGGGGGGGTGAATGAAGTGTGACTGACTCCATACCTTTCTATCATCAGGGAGCAGACGGGTCCAAGGTTGGCTCATGTGATCTTAGCACGAGGGCCCAGGCTGAAAGTGTACTTCAGGTATATCGAGCAGTTTGAGTTTAACCTGGCACTCCTGGATCAATGCTGCTGCAGGTCACCGGAGTTCTCCACAGCGCTGCATGAGTTCGAGGTAATGTTCTGCAAATTCTCCCTCAAGTGTGTGAGGCAGGGATCGTAATTCACTCAAATCCTCCACCTAAACATTAATTTTTTTCTCTCTCAAAAGTGTTATCTGTTTTAGCAGCCTTATCAACCTCAGGTGCTGCCTTTAATGTCCTGTGAATCTGTTTCCCCAAATCACTCTGCTCTTACCCAGCCCCGAGCCGAGTCACATTCACAGTATAATTACTACTGTTATTTTTACCAAACTGTATCACCTCCCTCTTACTGACATTGAATTCCACCTGTCCCGTTTTAGCCCATTCCACCAGCTTAGCAATATCCCTTTGTAGCTGCCTTTGGTCTTGTAAAGAATTAACTGTTTCTCATATTTTGGTATCGCTTGCAAACTTTGAGTGCACTGGCTGCGGTTTGTGGGTAGAGGAATGAAGAGCGCTGGCTCGGGTTTGGGGGTAGATGAGTGAAGAGTGCTGTCTGGAGTTTGGGGGTAGAGGAATGAAGAGTGGGGGCTGGGGTTTGGGGGTAGATGAGTGAAGAGTGCTGGCTGGGGTTTGGGGTTGGATGAGCGAAGAGTGCTGTCTGGAGTTTGGGGGTAGAGGAGTGAAGAGTGCTGGCTGGGGTTTGGGGGTAGATGAGCGAAGAGTGCTGGCTGGGGTTTGGGGGTAGATGAATGAAGAGTGCTGTCTGGAGTTTGGGGGTAGGGGAATGAAGAGTGGGGGCTGGGGTTTGGGGGTAGATGAGTGAAGAGTGCTGGCTGGGGTTTGGGGTTGGATGAGTGAAGAGTGCTGGCTGGGGTTTGGGGGTAGATGAGCGAAGAGTGCTGGCTGGGGTTTGGGGGTAGATGAATGAAGAGTGCTGTCTGGAGTTTGGGGGTAGAGGAGTGAAGAGTGCTGGCTGGGTTTTGGGGGTAGATGAGTGAAGAGTGCTGGCTGGGGTTTGGGGGAATATGAGTGAAGAGTGCTGGCTGGGGTTTGGGGGTAGATGAATGAAGAGTGCTGTCTGGAGTTTGGGGGTAGATGAGTGAAGAGTGCTGGCTGGTGTTTGGGGGTAGATATGTGAAGAGTGCTGGCTGGGGTTTGGGGGTAGAGCAATGAAGAGTGCTGGCTGAGGTTTGTGTTAGATGAGTGAAGAGTGCTGGCTGGGGTTTGGGGGTAGATGAGTGAAGAGTGCTGGCTGGTGTTTGGGGGTAGATATGTGAAGAGTGCTGGCTGGGGTTTGGGGGTAGAGCAATGAAGAGTGCTGGCTGAGGTTTGTGTTAGATGAGCGAAGAGTGCTGGCTGGTGTTTGGGGGTTGATGAGTGAAGCGTGCTGGCTGGGGTTGGGGGTAGATGAGTGAAGAGTGCTGGCTGTGGTTTTTGGGTAGGTGAGTGAAGAGTGCTGGCTGGGGTTTGTGTTAGATGAGTGAAGAGTGCTGGCTGGGGTTTGGGGTAGAGGAATGAAGAGTGCTGGCTAGGGTTTGTGTTGGATGAGTGAAGAGTGCTGGCTGGGGTTTGGGTTTCAATTTCAAAATTGTGCCCTGAACCCCCAAGTCCAGCATGGCTTCAATACCTCCATTTTTGTCCAAGACCGTTTTGGTCTTGTCCTTGTTTCCATGTTCGAGGGTGTGCCTCTGAGTTTCTGTGTCTATACCCACCTGCTGACTACCTTCTTCACAACATTCAGTCTGGTCTGGGATCCTGTTCCCTCATGTCCTTTCCACCACCTCTCTCCACCTGTCCCATTTAAGAAATTCTTCATTACTGACTCAACCTTCCTCGGTTCACTGTCCCTTCTTGGTTTAAGTGTTTAGACGTCTCTCCTGTTTCCATCTCCCGATGTCATTTACCCCTACATGGACCTACCTCCACCAGCACCCTTTAGTATCCCTTCTAACCTTTCCTCAGTATGTACTGCTCTAGCTCCTGGTAAGCAGCGCACCATTCATAAGGTATTGGGCCAGAATTTGCTGGAGTGGGGCTTCTCATGGCATGCCGCATGAGTTTGATTTTTTTCCTCAGCTTCAGCTTGAAAAAAATTTGCGCTGCAAGTTGCTGGAAGTTCAAATGAATAAGGTCAATGAGGCATCTGGGACCTTGGTGAATGACAGGGCCAACAATCTCTCACCTTAACCAATAATGTTTAAAGATAGAGAAAGGAACAGAGGAACAAAAGAGAAGGAAATGGGGTGAATTTGAGTCATATTAGATGCAGAAAGACAAATAGAGAGGGATAGAATATATAGCACAGAAAAGGCCATTTGGCCCATCTAGCCTGCTGGTGTTTATGCTCCACATCAGTCTCCTCCCATTCCATCAGCCTTTCAGCATATCTTTCTATTCCCTTTTCTCTCATGTACTCATCTAGTTTCCTTTTGAACGCATCCAAGCTATTTGCCTCAACCACTTCCTGTGGCAGAGAGTTACACATTCTGATCACTCTCTGAGTAAAGACATTTCTCCTTATTTCCCTATTGGATTTATTAGTAACTATCTTGTATTTATGGCCCCTAGTTTTGGATTCTCCCACAAGTGGAATCATTCTCTCCACATCTACCCTGCCCAACCCATTCATAATGTTAAAGACCTCTGTCAGGTCACCTCTAAGTCTTCTCTTTTCTAAAGAAAAAAAGCCCCAACCTGTTTAATCTTTCCCAATAGCTGGAATTTCTCAGCTCTGGTACCGTTCTTGTAAATCATTTTTGCACTTTCTCCAGTGCTTCTATGTCCTCTTTATAGTATGGAGACCCGAACTGTGCACAGTACGGCCTGACCAGGGTCTTGTACAAGTTTAACAGAACTTAACCACTATTGAATTCTGTACCCCAGAAATAAATCCCAGTACTTTGTTTGCATTTTTAATTTTGTTGACCTGCGATGCTGCTTTAATGATTTGTTCACCTGTATACCTAGATTGCTTTTCTGTTCTACCCTATTGGATTGAGAGAGATAAAAAAAAGAGACAGAAAAAAGTAAGAAAAAAATTAAAAATTAAAAAATCCTCTCAGAACAATTTACTATCTGCAGGAATGAACTCCACATTTTGAACTTTTCCCTTTCTGGGCAGAGATGTTGAAGGGCATTGCAGGAAGATAAATCTCCTCATTAAGACTCTTGATTCTGACTGCAAGGGACCTATGCTTGACTTCACCAATCTTTTTCTCTTCACATAACTATAAAAGCTTTTACAGTCAGTTTTTATGTCCCCTGAAAGCTTACTCTCATACTCTATTTTCCCCCTCTTAATTAATCCCTTTTTCCTCCTTTGTTGGATCATAAACTGCTCCCAATCCTCAGGTTTACTGCTTTTTCTGGCCAATTTATATGTCCTCTCCTTGGATCTTATACTATCCCTAATTTCCCCTGTTAGCCACGGTTGAGTCACCTTTTTTGTTTTATTTTTATGCCAAACTGGGATGAACAAATTCTGTAGTTCATCCATGCGATCTTTGAACGTTTGCCATTGCCCATCCACCGTCAACCCTTTGAGTGACATCCCCAATCAATCCTACCCAACATGCACCTCATACCATCGTAGTCTCCTTTATTTAAATTCAGGACCCTAGTCTCTGAGTCAACTATTTCACTCTCCATCTTAATGAAGAATTCTATCATATTATGATCGCTCCGTGACTGGGGTACTGCAGGGATTGGTGCTGGGTCCCTTGTTGTTTGTGGTCTACATTAATGATTTGGATGTGAATGTAAAAGGTATGATCAGTAAGTTCGCAGAGGACATGAAAATTAGTGGGGTGGTAAATAGCGAGGAGATAGCCTCAGTCTGCAGGACGATATAGATGGGTTGGTCAGATGGGCGGAACAGTGGCAAATGGAATTTAACCCTGAAAAGTGTGAGGTGATGCATTTTGGAGGGACTAACAAGGCAAGGGAATACACAATGAATGGTAAGACCTTAGGAAAGACAGAGGATCAGAGGGACCTTGTTGTGCATGTACATAGATCCCTGAAGGCAGCAGAACAGGTGGATAAGGTGGTTAAAAAGGCATATGGGATACTTGCCTTCATTAGCCGAGGCATAGAATATAAGAGCAGGGAGGTTATGATGGAGCTGTACAAAACGCTGGTTAGGCCACAGCTGGAATACTGTGCGCAGTTCTGGTCGCCACACTATAGGAAGGATATGATTGCTTTGGAGAGGGTGCAGAGGAGATTCACCAGGATGTTACCTGGGCTGGAGCGCTTCAGCTATGAAGAAAGACTGGACAGGCTGGGGTTGTTTTCCTTGGAGCAGAGAAGACTGCGGGGGGACCTGATTGATGTGTACAAAATTATGAGGGGCATAGATAGGGTAGATAGAAAGGAACTTTTTCCTTAGTAGAGGGGTCATTAACAAGGGGACATAGATTCAAGGTAAGGGGCAGCAGGTTTAGAGGGGGTTTGAGGAAGAACTTTTTCATCCAGAGGGTGGTTGGAATCTGGAACTCACTGCCTGAAAAGGTGGTAGACATTCAAGAAGCATTTGAATGAGCACTTGAAATGCCATAGCATACAAGGCTATGAACCAAATGCTGGAAAATGGGATTAGATTAGACAGGGCTTGATGGCCGGCGCGGACACGATGGGCCGAAGGGCCTCTTTCTGTGCTGTATAACTCTATGACTCTATGACTCCGGCCCAAGGGGCCTCGCACAACAAGATTGCTAATTTATCCTTTCTCATTACATAATACCCAGTCTAAGATGACCCGATCTCTAGTTGGCTCCTCGACATATTGGTCCAGGAAACCATCCCGTATACACTCCAGGAATTCCTCCTCCACAGTATTGTTACTAATTTGGTTAGCCCAATCTATATGTAGATTAAAGTCACCCATGATAACTGCTGTGCCCTTATTGCACGCTTCTCTAATTTTCTGTTTAATGCCATCCCCGACCTCCGCATTACTGTTTGGAGGTCTATATACCACTCCCACTAACTTTTTCTGCCCCTTGGTATTTCTCAGTTCTACCCATACAGATTCCACATCATCAGAGCTAATATCCTTCCTTTCAATTGTGTTAATCCCCTCTTTAACCAGCAATGCTACCCCACCTGCTTTTCCTTTCTGCCTATCTTTCCTGAATATTGAATACCCCTGGATGTTGAGTTCCCAGCCTTGGCCTTCCTGGAGCCATGTTTCTGTAATCCCAATCATATCATATTCATTTACCTCTGTTTGCATAGCTAATTCATCCACCTTATTACGAATGCTCCTCGCATTAAGACACAAAGCCTTCAGGCTTGTTTTTTTAATGCTCTTAGATCTTTTTGAATTATTATTTACTGTGGCCATGTTTGATTTAAATCCTTGATTTCTCTGCTTGTCACCTTTGTTTTTCTCTTTCCTGTCTTTTGCTTTTATCCTTGCTTCCCTTTCCTCTGTTTCCCTGCTCAGGTTCCCAACCCCCTGCCATTTTAGTTGAAACCCTCCCCCAGAGCACTAGCAAACACTCCCCCTAGGATATCGGTCCCGGCCCTGCCCAGGTGCAAACCGTCCGGTTTGAACTGGTCCCACCTCCCCCAGATCGGTTCCAATGTCCCAGGAATTTGAATCCCTCCCCCTGGCACCATTCCTCTAGCCACATATTCATCTGAAATTTCCTTCTATTTCTACTCTGACTAGCACGTGGCACTGGTAACAATCCTGAGATTACTACCTTTGAGGTCCTGTTTTTTAATTTACCTCCTAACTCCCTATATTCAGCTTTTAGGACCTCATCCCATTTTTTACCTATATCGTTGGTACCTATATGCACCACGACAACTGGCTGTTCACCCTCCCCCTCCAGAATGCCCTGCAGCCGCTCCGAGACAACCTTGACCCTTGCACCAGGGAGGCAACACACATCAGCTCCCGACTCCAACCACTGTTGTTTGTGTTGATTTTTTTGTGACTGTGTTGCTTGTGTTGGTGTTTCTTGGTCTATGTTGATTGTGTTGGTGATTCTGTGGATCTGTTGCTTGTGTTGGTGTTTCTGTGTCTGTGTTAATTGTGATGGGGTTACTGAGGGATTGTTGATGGTGTTGGCATTTCTGTGGGTTTGTGTTTACTGTGTTTGTGTTTCTGTGGGTCGCTGTTGATTGTGTTGATTTTTCTCTCAATCTGTTTCTTGTGTTGGTGTTTCTGTGGGTCTGTGTTGATTGAGTTGGTGTTTCTGTGCGTCTGTGTTTCTTGTGTTGGTGTTTCTGTGTCTGTGTTGAATATGTTGGTGTTTCTGTGGGTCTATGTTGATTATGTTGCTGTTTCTCGGTCAGTGTTGATTGTGTTGGTGTTTCTCTGGGTCTCTTGATGATGTTGTTGTTTCTGTGGGTCTGTGTTGATCTTTCTGGGTCTTATTTGATTGTGTTGTTGTTTCTGTGGGTCTGTGTTGGTTGTGTTGTTGTTTCTGTGGGTCTGTGTTGATTGTGTTGGTGTTTCTGTGGTTCCGTGTTGATTATGTTGGTGTTTATGTGGGTCTCTGTTGATTGTGTGGTGTTTCTGTGGGACTGCGTTGATTATGTTGTTGTTTCTGTGGGTCTCGCTTGATTGTGTTGAAGTTTCTGTTGGTGTTTCTGTGGGTTGGTGTTGGTGTTTCTGCGTCTGTTGATTGTGTTGATGTTTCTGGATCACTGTTGATTGTGTTGGTGGTGATGGGTCTGTGTTGATGTTTCTGGGTCTGTGTTGATTGTGTTGGTGTTTCTGTGGGTCTGTGCTTATTGTGTTGGTGTTTTTGTGGGTCTGTGTTTATTGTGTTGATGTATCTGTGGGTTGCTGTTGATTGTCTTGATTTTTCTGTGGATCTGCTGCTTGTGTTGGTGTTTCTGGGCCTGTGTTTATTGTGTTTGGGTTTCTGTGGGTTTGTGTTTCTGTGGATCCTTGTTGATTGTGTTGGTGTTTCTGGGTCTTTGGTGATTGTGTTGGTGTTTCTGGGTCTGTGTTGATTGTGTTGTGAATCGTTGGGTCTGTTGATTGTGGTGGTGTTTCTGTGGGTCTGTGTTGATTGTGTTGGTGTTTCTGTGTCTGTGTTGATTGTGTTGGTGTTTCTGGGTCTGTGTTGATTGTGTTGGCTTTGCTGTGCCTGTGTTGATTGTGTTCGTGTCTCTGTGGCTCTCTGCTGATTATGTTGCTGTTTCTGGGTCAGTGTTTGTTTGTGTTGTTTCTGTGGGTCTCTTGGTCTCTTGGATTGTTGTTGGCGTTTCTGTTGGTCTGTGTTTATTGTGTTGGTGTTTCTGTGGGTCTATGTTTATTGTGTTGGTGTTTCTGTGGGTCGCTGTTGATAGTCTT
The DNA here is from genome assembly GCF_052327205.1 of Somniosus microcephalus. NCBI lineage: Eukaryota > Metazoa > Chordata > Chondrichthyes > Squaliformes > Somniosidae > Somniosus > Somniosus microcephalus. The sequence continues at coordinate 107,995,755 of NC_140997.1, forward strand.
GATTTTTCTGTGGATCTGCTGCTTGTGTTGATGTTTCTGGGTCTGTGTTGATTGTGTTGGGGATTCTGTTGAACTGTGTTGATTGTGTTGGTGTTTCTGTGAGTCTGTTGATTGTGCTGATGTTTCTGTGTTGATTGTGTTGGTGTTTCTAGGTCTGTGTTGATTGTGTTGATGTTTCTGTGTGTCTGTGTTGATTGTGTTGGTTTTACTGGGTCAGTGTTGATTATGTTGGTGTTTCTGTTTGTCTCTGTTGATTGTGTTGGTGTTTCTTTGGGGCTGTGTTGATTGTGCTGGTGTTTCTGGGACTATGTTGATTGTGTTGGTGTTTCTGTGGGTTTGTGTTGGTGTTTCTGTGGGACTGTTGGTTTTGTTGGCACTTCTGTGTGTTTGTGTTGATTGTGTTGATGTTTCTGGGTCTGCGTTGATTGTTGGTGTTTCTGGGTCTGTGTTGATTGTGTTGGTGTTTTTGGGTCTATGTTCATTGTATTTATGTTTCATGTGTCTGTGGTGATTGTGTTGATGTTTCTGTTGGTCTATGTTTATTGTGTTGGTGTTTCTGTGTCTGTGTTGAATGTGTTGGTGTTTCTGTGGGTCTATGTTCATTATGTTGCTGTTTCTGGGTCAGTGTTGATTGTGATGGTGTTTCTATGTGTCTCTTGATTGTGTTGGTGTTTCTGTTGGTATGTTTATTGTGTTGGTGTTTCTAGGTCTGTGTTGATTGTGTTGATGTTTCTGTGTGTCTGTGTTGATTGTGTTGGTGTTACTGGGTCAGTGTTGATTATGTTGGTGTTTCTGTTTGTCTCTGTTGATTGTGTTGGTGTTTCTTTGGGACTGTGATTGTGCTGGTGTTTCTGGGACTGTGTTGATTGTGTTGGTGTTTCTGTGGGTTTATGTTGGTGTTGCTGTGGGTCTGTGTTTATTGCGTTTGTGTTACTGTGGGTCTGTGTTGATTGTGTTGGTGTTTCTGGGTCTGTGTTGATTGTGTTGGTGTTTCTGGGTCTGTGTTGATTGTATTTATGTTTCGTGTGTCTGTGGTGATTGTGTTGATGTTTCTGTTGGCCTATGTTTATTCTGTTGATGTTTCTGTGTCTGTGATGAATGTGTTGGTGTTTCTGTGGGTCTATGTTGATTATGTTGCTGTTTCTGGGTCAGTGTTGACTGTGTTGATTATGTTGTTGTTTCTGTGGGTCTCCCTTGATTGTATTGATGTTTCTGTTGGTGTTTCTGTGGGTTGGTGTTTCTGTGTATGTTGATTGTGTTGATGTTTCTGATCACTGTTGATTGTGTTGGTGTTGATGGAGCTGTGTTGATTGTGTTGATGTTTCTGGGTCTGTGTTGATTGTGTTGGTGTTTCTGTGGGTCTGTGTTGATTGTCTTGGTGTTTCTGTGGGTCTGTGCTTATTGTGTTGGTGTTTCTGTGGGTCTGTGTTTATTGTGTTGGTGTATCTGTGGGTCGCTGTTGATTGTTTTGATTTTTCTGTGGATCTGCTGCTTGTGTTGTTGTTTCTGTGTCTGTGTTGATTGTGTTGGTGTTTCTATGGGTCTCTGTTGATTGTGTTGGTGTTTCTGAGTCTGTGTTGATTGTGTTCATGTTTCTGTGGGTCTGGGTGGATTGTGTTGATGTTTCTGTTGGCCTGTGTTGATTATGTTGATGTTTCTGTGGGTCTGTGTTGATTGTGTTGGTATTTCTGTGTGTTTGTGTTGATTGTGTTGATGTTTCTGTTGGTCTATGTTTATTGTGTTGCTGTTTCTAGGTCTGTGTTGATTGTGTTGGTGTTTCTGTGTGTCTGTGTTGATTGTGTTGGTGTTACTGGGTCAGTGTTGATTATGTTGGTGTTTCTGTTTGTCTCTGTTGATTGTGTTGGTGTTTCTTTGGGACTGTGTTGATTGTGCTGGTGTTTCTGGGACTGTGTTGATTGTGTTGGTGTTTCTGTGGGACTGTTGATTGTGTTGCTGTTTGTGGGTCCGTGTTGATTGTGTTGGTTTTTCTGGGTCTGTGTTGATTGTGTTGGTGTTTCTGGGTCTGTGTTTATTGTATTTATGTTTCGTGTGTCTGTGGTGGTTGTGTTGATGTTTCTGTTGGTCTATGTTTCATGTGTTGGTGTTTCTGTGTCTGTGTTAAATGTGTTGGTGTTTCTGTGGGTCTATGTTGATTATGTTGCTGTTTCTGGGTCAGTGTTGATTGTGTTGGTGTTTCTATGGGTCTCTTGATTGTGTTGGTGTTTCTGTTGGTCTATGTTTATTGTGTTGGTGTGTCTGTGTTGATTGTGTTGATGTTTCTGTGTGTCTGTGTTGATTGTGTTGGTGTTTCTGGGTCTGTGTTGATTGAGTTGGTATTTCTGGGTCTGTGTTGATTGTATTTATGTTTCGTGTGTCTGTGGTGAATGTGTTGATGTTTCTGTTGGTCTAAGTTTATTGTGTTGGTGTTTCTGTGTCTGTGTTGTATGTGTTGGTGTTCCTGTGGCTCTGTGTTGATTATGTTGCTGTTTCTGGGTCAGTGTTGATTGTGTTGGTGTTTCTATGTGTCTCTTGATTGTGTTGGTGTTTCTGTGGGTCTCTTGATTGTGTTGGTGTTTCTGTGGGTCTGTGTTGATTATGTTGGTGTTTATTTGGGTCTGTTTTGATTGTGTGGTGTTTCTGTGGGACTGTGTTGATTATGTTGTTGTTTCTGTGGGTCTCCCTTGATTGTGTTGATGTTTCTGTTGGTGTTTCTGTGGGTTGGTGTTGGTGTTTCTGTGTCTGTTGATTGTGTTGATGTTTCTGGATCACTTTATTGTGTTGGTGTTGATGGGGCTGTGTTGATTGTGTTGACGTTTCTGGGTCTGTGTTGATAGTGTTGGTGTTTCTGTGGGTCTGTGTTGATTGTGTTGGTGTTTCTGTGGCTCTGTGCTTATTGTGTTGGTGTTTCTGTGGGTCTGTGTTTATTGTGTTGGTGTATCTGTGGGTCGCTGTTGATTGTTTTGATTTTTCTGTGGATCTGCTGCTTGTGTTGTTTCTGGGTCTGTGTTGATTGTGTTGGGGTTTCTGTGGGACTGTGTTGATTGTGTTGGAGTTTCTGTCGGACTGTGTTGATTGTGTTGGGGTTATTGTGAGCCTTTGTTTATTCTGTTGGTGTTTCTGTGGGTCTGTGTTGATTGTGTTGGTGTTTCTGGGGTTGTGTTGATGTTTTTGGGTCTGTGTTGATTGTGCTCAGCTTTCTGTTGCACTGTTTTGAGTGTGGATGTTTCTGGATCTCAATTGATTGTGTTGATGTTGCTGTTGATCTGTTGTTTTAGTGTTTCTGGGTCTGTGTTAATTGTGTTTGGGTTTCTGTGCTACTGTTGATTGTGTTGGCGTTTCTGTGGGTTTGTGTTGATTGTGGTTTTGTTTCTGGGTCAGTGTTGATTATGTGGGTGTTTCTGTGGTTTTGTGTTGATGTTTCTGTGGGTCTGTGTTTATTGTGTTTGTGTTTCAGTGCGACTCTGTTGATTGAGTTGATTTTTCTCTGAATCTGTTGCTTGTGCTGGTGTTTCTTGGTCTGCGTTGATTGTCTTAATTTCTCTGTGGATCTGCTGCTTGTGTTGATGTTTCTGGGTCTGTGTTGATTGTGTTGGTTTTTCTGTGAGTCTGTGTTTAATATCTTGTTGTTTCTGTGGGTCTGTTGATTGTGTTGATGTTTCTGTGTTGATTGTGTTTGTGTTTCCATGGGTCTGTGTTGATTGTGTTGGTGTTTCTGTGTCTGTGTTGATTGTGTTGATGTTTCTGTTGGCCTGTGTTGATTGTGTTGATGTTTCTGTGGGTTTGTGTTGATTGTGTTCATGTTTGTGTGGGTCTGTGTTGATGGTGTTGGTGTTTCTGTGGGTCTATGTTGATTGTATTGGTGTTTCTAGGTCTGTGTTGATTGTGTTCGTGTTTGTGTGGGTCTGTGTTGATGGTGTTTGGGTTTCTGTGGGACTGTTGATTGTGTTGGCGTTTCTGTGGGTTTGTGTTGATTGTGTTTTTGTTTCTGGGTCAGTGTTGATTATGTGGGTGTTTTTGTGGTTTTGTGTTGATTGTGCTGATGTTTCTGTGGGTCTGTGTTTATGTTTCTGTGGGACTGTTGATTGAGTTGATCTGCGTTGATGTGTTGGTGTTTCTGTGGGTCTGTGTTGATTGTGTTGGTGTTACTCTGAGTCTGTTTTATTTCTGTTGGTGGATCTGTTGCTTGTGTTGGTGTTTCTGGGCCTGTGTTTATTATGTTTGTGTTTCTGTCGGACTTTGTTGATTGTTTTTGTGTTTCTGTGGGTTTGTGTTGATTGTGTTCATGTTTGTGTGGGTCTGTGTTGATGGTGTTGGTGTTTTTGTGTTTGTGTTGATTGTGTTCAAATTTCTGAATCTCTCTTGATTATGGTGTGGAGATGCCAGTGTTGGACTGGGGTGGACAAATGTACGAAATCACACAACACCAGGTTATATTCCAACAGCTTTATTTGAAATCACAAGCTTTCGGAGCACTGCTCCTTCATCAGGTGGTTTCTGTAGTTTTGTGTTGATGTTTCTGTGATTCTCTGTTTATTGTGTTTGTGTTTCTGTGGGATTGTTGATTGTGTTGGTTTTTCTGTGGGTCTGTGTTGATTGTGTTGGTGTTACTCTGAATCTGTGTTATTTCTGTTGGTGTTTCTGTTGGTCTCTGTTGATCATATTGATTTTCCTGTGGATCTGTTTCTTGTGATGGTGTTTCTGGGCCTGTGTTTATTGTGTCGGTGTTTCTGAGGGTCTGTGTTGATTGTTTTGGTGTTTCTGTGGGTCTGTGTTGATTGTGTTGGAGTTTCTTGGTCTGTGTTGATTGTGTTGTGAATTGTTGGGTCCGTTGATTGTGTTGGTGCTTCTGTGCGTCTGTGTTGATTGTGTTGGTGTTTCTGTGTTGATTGTGTTGGTGTTTCTGTGTTGAGTGTGTTGGTGTTTCTTGGTCTGTGTTGATTGTGTTGCTGTTTCTGACTCAGTGTTTGTTTGTGTTGTTGCTTCTGTGGGTCTCTTGATTGTGTCGGTGTTTCTGTGGTTCTGTGTTGTTTGTGTTGGTGTTTCTGTGGGTCTGTGTTTATTGTGTTGGCATTTCTGTGGGTCGCTTTTGATTGTCTTGATTTTTCTGTGGATCTGCTGCTTGTGTTGATGTTTCTGGGTCTGTGTTTATTGTGTTTGTGTTTCAGTGCGTCCCTTTTGATTGAGTTGATTTTTCTCTGAATCTGTTGCTTGTGTTGGTGTTTCTTGGTCTGCGCTGATTGTGTTGGTGTTTCTGTGGGTCTGTTTTGATTGTGTTGGTGTTTCTGTTGGACTGTGTTGATTGTTTTGGTGTTTTTGTGGGACTGTGTTAATTGTGTTGATTTTACTGTGAGTCTTTTTTTATTCTGTTGGTGTTACTGTGGGTCTCTGTTGAATGTGTTGGTGTTTCTGTGGTCTGTGTTGATTGTGTTCCTGTTTCTGTGTGTCTGTGTTGATTGTGTTGGTGTTTCTGGGTCTGTGTTGATTGTGTTCGCGTTCCTGCCTGTCTGTGTTGATTGTGTTGGTGTTTCTTTGTCTGTGTTGATTGTGTTGTTGTTCCTGTGGGTCTGTGTTGATTGTGTTGGTGTTTCTAGCCCTGTGTTGATTGTGTTCATATTTGTGTGTGTCTGTGTTGATGGTGTTTGGGTTTCTGTGGGACTGTTGATTGTGATGGCGTTTCTGTGGGTTTGTTTTGATTGTGTTTTTGCATCTGGGTCAGTGTAGATTATGTGGGTGTTTCTGTGGTTTTGTGTTGATTGTGTTGATGATTCTTTGGGTCTCTGTTTATTGTGTTTGTGTCTCAGTGTGTCTCTTTTGATTGAGTTGATTTTTCTCTGAATCTGTTGCTTGTGTTGGTGTTTCTGGCTCTGCGCTGATTGTGTTGATGTTTCTGTGGGTCTGTGTTGATTGTGTTGGTGTTACTCTGAGCCTGTGTTATTTCTGTTTGTGTTTCAGTTGCTCTGCATTGATCGTGTTGATTTTCCTGTGGATCTGTTGCTTGTGTTGGTGTTTCTGGCCCTGTGTTTACTGTGTTTGAGTTTCTGTGGGACTGCGTTGATTGTGTTTGTGTTTCTGTGCATCTTTGTTGATTGTGTTGGTGTTCCTGGGTCTTTGTTGATTGTGTTGGTGTATCTGTGGGTCGCTGTTGATTGTTTTGATTTTTCTGTGGATCTGCTGCTTGTGTTGTTGTTTCTGGGTCTGTGTTGATTGTGTTGGGGTTTCTGTGGGACTGTGTTGATTGTGTTGGAGTTTCTGTCGGACTGTGTTGATTGTGTTGGTGTTATTGTGAGTCTTTGTTTATTCTGTTGGTGTTTCTGTGGGTCTGCGTTGATTGTGTTGGTGTTTCTGGAGTTGTGTTGATGTTTCTGAGTCTGTGTTGATTGTGTTCAGCTTTCTGTTGGACTGTTTTGAGTGTGGATGTTTCTGGATCTCAATTGATTGTGTTGATGTTGCTCTCGATCTGTTGTTTTGGTGTGTCTGGGTCTGTGTTAATTGTGTTTGGGTTTCTGTGCGACTGTTGATTGTGTTGGCGTTTCTGTGGGTTTGTGCTGATTTTGGTTTTGTTTCTGGGTCAGTGTTGATTATGTGGGTGTTTCTGTGGTTTTGTGTTGATTGTGTTGATGTTTCTGTGGGTCTGTGTTTATTGTGATTGTGTTTCAGTGCGACTCTGTTGATTGAGTTGATTTTTCATTGAATCTGTTGCTTGTGCTGGTGTTTCTTTGTCTGCGTTGATTGTGTTGATTTTCCTGTGGATCTGTTGCTTGTGTTGGTGTTTCTGTGGGTCGCTGTTGATTGTCTTGATTTTTCTGTGGATCTGCTGCTTGTGTTGATGTTTCTGGGTCTGTGTTGATTGTGTTGGGGATTCTCTTGAACTGTGTTGATTGTGTTGGTGTTTCTGTGAGTCTGTGTTTAATATCTTGTTGTTTCTGTGGGTCTGTTGATTGTGTTGATGTTTCTGTGTTGATTGTGTTGGTGTTTCTATGGGTCTGTGTTGATTGTGTTGCTGTTTCTGTTGGCCTGTGTTGATTGTGTTGATGTTCTGTGGGTTTGTGTTGATTGTGTTCATGTTTGTGTGGGTCTGTGTTGATGGTGTTGGTGTTTCTGTGGGTCTGTGTCGATTGTGTTGGTGTTACTCTGAGTCTGTGTTACTTCTGTTGGTGGATCTGTTGCTTGTGTTGGTGTTTCTGGGCCTGTGTTTATTATGTTGGTGTTTCTGTCGGACTTTTTTGATTGTTTTTGTGTTTCTGTGGGTTTGTGTTGATAGTGTTCATGTTTGTGTGGGTCTGTGTTGATGGTGTTGGTGTTTTTGTGTTTGTGTTGATTGTGTTCAAATTTCTGGATCTCCCTTGATTGTGGTGTGGAGATGCCAGTGTTGGACTGGGGTGGACAAATGTACGAAATCACACAACACCAGGTTATAGTCCAACAGCTTTATTTGAAATCACAAGCTTTCAGAGCACTGCTCCTTCGTCAGGTGGTTTCTGTGGTTTTGTGTTGATGTTTCTGTGAGTCTCTGTTTATGGTGTTTGTGTTTCTGTGGGTCTGTGTTGATTGTGTTGGTGTTACTCTGAATCTGTGTTATTTCTGTTGGTGTCTCTGTTGATCATGTTGATTTTCCTGTGGATCTGTTTCTTGTGTTGGTGTTTCTGGGCCTGTGTTTATTGTGTTGTTGTTTCTGAGGGTCTGTGTTGATTGTGTTGCTGTTTCTGTGGGTCTGTGTTTCTTGTGTTGGTGTTTCTGGGCCTGTGTTTATTGTGTTGGTGTTTCTGAGGGTCTGTGTTGATTGTGTTGCTGTTTCTGTGGGTCTGTGTTGATTGTGTTGGTGTTTCTTGGTCTGTGTTGATTGTGTTGTGAATCGTTGGGTCCGTTGATTGTGTTGGTGCTTCTGTGGGTCTGTGTTGGTGTTTCTGTGTTGATTGTGTTGGTGTTTCTGTGTCTGTGTTGAGTGTGTTGGTGTTTCTAGGTCTGTGTTGATTGTGTTGCTGTGTCTGACTCAGTGTTTGTTTGTGTTGTTGCTTCTGTGGGTCTCTTGATTGTGTCGGTGTTTCTGTGGTTCTGTGTTGTTTGTGTTGGTGTTTCTGTGGGTCTGTGTTTATTGTGTTGGCATTTCTGTGGGTCGCTTTTGATTGTCTTGATTTTTCTGTGGATCTGCTCTGGGTTGATTATGTTAGTTGTTCTGTGGGTTTGTGTTGATTGTGTTGGTGTTTCTGGGAATGTCTTGATTTGTGTTGGTGTTTCTGTGGGTTTGTCTTGGTATTTTTGTGGGTCTGTGTTTAATGTGTTTGTATCTCTGTGGGACTGTTGATTGTGTTGATGTTTCTGTGGGTCTGTGTTGATTGTGTTGGTTTTTCTGTTGATGTTTGTTGATTGCATTGGTGTTTCTGGGACTGAGTTGATTGTGTTGATGTTTCTGTGGGTCTGTGTTGATTGTGTTGGTGTTACTGGGTCATTGTTGATTATGTTGGTGTTTCTGTTTGTCACTCTGGATTGTGTTGGTGATTCTCTGGGACTGTGTTGATTGTGTTGATGGTTCTCTGTTGCATGTGTTGGTGTTTCTGTGGGTCTGTTGATTGTGTTCCCCGACAGCTCTGGGAGATTATTTGTGTCCTCCTTTGTGAAGACAGAACCAAAGTATGTATTTAATTGGTCTGCCATTTCTTTGTTCCCCATTATAAATTCCCCTGATTCTGACTGCAAGGGACCTACCCTTGACTTCACCAATCTATTTCTCTTCACATATCTATAGAAGCTTTTACAGTCAGTTTTTATGTTCCCTGAAAGCTTACTCTCATACTCTATTTTCCCCTCTTAATTAATCCCTTTGTCCTCCTTTGTTGAATCTTAAACTGCTCCGAATCTACAGGTTTACTGCTTTTTCTGGCCAATTTATATGTCCTCTCCTTAGATCTTATGCTATCCCTAATTTCTCTTATTAGCCACGGTTGATTCACCTTTTTTGCTTTATTTTTATGCCAAACAGAGGTGAACAAATTATGTAGTTCATCCATGCGATCTTTAAATGTTTCCCATTGCCTATCCACCGTCAACCCTTTGAGTAACATTCCCCAATCAATCCTATCCAACTCGCACCTCATACCATCATAGTTTCCTTTATTTAAATTCAGGACCCTAGCCTCAGACTCAAATACTTCACTCTACATCTTAATGAAGAATTCTATCATATTATGATTGCTCCACCCCAAGGGGTCTCGCACAACAAGATTGCTAATTAATCCTTTCTCATTACATAATACCCAGCCTAAGATGGCCTGATCTCTAGTTGGTTCCTCAACATATTGGTCCAGGAAACCATCCCGTAAACAATCCAGGAATTCCTCCTCCACAGTATTGTTACTAATTTGGTTAGCCCAATCTATATGTAGCTTAAGGTCACCCATGATACCTGCTGTGCCCTTATTGCACGCTTCTCTAATTTCCCATTTAATGCCATCCCCAACCTCCGCATTACTGTTTGGGTGTCTGTATATAACTCCCACCAATGTTTTCCGTCCCTTGGTATTTCTCAGCTCTACCCATACAGATTCTACATCCTCAGAGCTAATATCCTTCCTTAAAATTGTGTTAATCTCTTTAACCAGCAATGATACCCCACCTCCTTTTCCTTTTTGCCTGTCTTTCCTGAATATTGAATACCCCTGGATGTTGAGTTCCCAGCCCTGGTCAGCCTGGAGCCATTTTTCCATAATTCCAATCATATCATATCCATTTACATCTATTTGCGCAGCTAATTCATCCAACTTATTACGAATGTTCCTCGAATTAAGACACAAAGCCTTTAGGTTTGTTTTTTTTAACACTTTTTGACCTTTTAGAATTATTATTTACTGTGGCCATGTTAGATTTAAACCCTTGATTACTCTGAATGCCACTTTTGCTTTTCTCCTTCCTGTCTTTTGCTTCTATCCTTGTTTCTCTTTCCACTGTCTCCCTGCACAGGTTCCAAACCCCCTGCCATTTTAGTTTATACCCTCCCCCACAGCACTAGCACACACTCCCCCTAGGACATCGATCCCAGTCCTGCCCAGGTGCAAACCATCCATTTTGTACTGGTCCCACCTCCCCCAGAACCGGTTCCAATGTCCCAGGAATTTGAATCCCTCCCCCTTGCACCATTCCCCTAGCCATGTATTTGTCTGAAATATCTTTCTATTTCTACTCTGACTAGCACATGGCACTGGTAGCAATCCTGAGATTACTACCTTTGAGGTCCAATTTTTTAATTCACGTCCTAAGTCCCTATATTCAGCTTTTAGGACCTCATCCCGGTTTTTACCTATATCATTGGTACCTTGATGCACCATGACAACTGGCTGTTCACCCTCTCCTTCCAAAATGCTCTGTAGCCATTCTGAGACATCCTTGGCCCTTGCACCAGGGAGGCAACATACCATCCTGGAGTCTTTTTTGCAGCCGCAGAAATGCCTATCTATTCCCCTTAAAATAGAAACCCCTCTCACTATAGCTCTCCCACTCTTTTCCCTCCCGTCCTGTGCAGCAGAACCACCCACGGTGCCAGGAAGCTGACTGCTGCTGCCTTCCCCTGTTAAGCCATCTCCCTCACCAATATCCAAAGCAGTATATCTGAGAGGGGGATGGTCACAGGGGACCCCTGCACTACCTGCCTGCGCCTATTACTCTGCCTGGTGGTCACCCACTCTCTTCCTGCCTGTGCAGCCTTTACCTGCGGTGTGACCAACTCCCTAAATGTGCTATCCATGATGTCCTCGTGAGTGCTCCCGTTTGTATCCACTCGCAGCTCCAGCACCGCAATGCAGTCTGTCAGTAGCTGCAGCTGGATACAATTCCTGCACACATGGTCGTCAGGGACACAGGAATTGTCCCTGATTTCCCACATAGTGCAGGAGGAGCATACCATGACGCCGAGCTGTCCTGCCATGACTTACCCTTTAATTAATTCAAATTAAATTAAATCAAATCAATCCCACCAATTACACTCCAATTGAATGATATACTCAAGGGCCCTTGTTTAACAGTAGTCCTCGCTACACAACAGAGACCCTAGAAACTATAAACCACAAAATTTAAGTTTGGAAAAAATGAGAAAGAGAGAAATACTCACCAACTAATCACTTACCTGCTTTCTGGTGACGTCACACTTCGATTACTTTTTACTTCTCTCTCCCGCTCTCGGAGCTCTGAGACTGGTAAGCCTACCTGCGCCTTGGGCTCTCCTTTTATCACCGGCGCCGCTCCTCCCAGGTCCGCACTGCCGCCGCCGCTGCTGCTGTGAGGCCTACCTGTGCCTCGGGCTTGCCTTTTATCACCGCCGCCGCTCCTCCCAGGTCCGCACTGCCGCCACTGCTGCTGCTGTGCGGCCTACCTGTGCCCCGGGCTTGCCTTTTATCACCGGCGCCGCTCCTCCCAGGTCCGCACTGATGCCGCCGCTGCTGCTGTGGGGCCTACCTGTGCCTCGGGCTTGCCTTTTATCACCAGCGCCGCTCCTCCCAGGTCCGCACTGCCGCCGCCGCTGCTGCTGTGAGGCCTACCTGTGCCTCAGGCTTGCCTTTAATCACCACCGCCGCTCCTCCCTGGTCCACACTGCTGCTGCTTTGGGGCCTTCCTGCGCCTCGGTCTCACCTTTTATTACTGCCGCCGCTCCTCCCAGGTCCGCACTGCCACTGCTGCTGCTGTGGGGCCTACCTGTGCCCCGGGCTTGCCTTTTATCACCGGCGCCGCTCCTCCCAGGTCCGCACTGATGCCGCCGCTGCTGCTGTGGGGCCTACCTGTGCCTCGGGCTTGCCTTTTATCACCAGCGCCACTCCTCCCAGGTCCGCACTGCCGCCGCCGCTGCTGCTGTGAGGCCTACCTGTGCCTCAGGCTTGCCTTTAATCACCACCGCCGCTCCTCCCTGGTCCACACTGCTGCTGCTTTGGGGCCTTCCTGCGCCTCGGTCTCACCTTTTATTACTGCCGCCGCTCCTCCCAGGTCCGCACTGCCACTGCTGCTGCTGTGGGGCCTACCTGCACCTCGGGCTCACCTTTTAGCGACACCACCACTCCTCCCAGGACCGCACTGCCGCTGCTGGTGTGGGGCATACCTGCGCCAAGGGCTCGCCTTTTATCACCGCCGCCGCTCGCCCCAGGTCCGCACTGCCCCTGCTGCTACTCTGGGGCCTACCTGCACCTCCAGCTTGCCTTTTATCGCCACCGTCGCTGCTCCCAGTTCCGCACTGCCGCTGCTGCTATCCACTTTGGTGGCAAAAACATGAAGGCAGATTATTACCTGAATGGCAATAGATTGGGAGAAGGGGAATTGCAACGAGACCTGGGTGTCCTTGTGCACCAGTCGCTGAAGGTAAGCATGCAGGTGCAGCAGGCGGTTAAGAAGGCAAATGGTATGTTGGCCTTCGTAGCGAGAGGGTTTGAATACAGGAACAAGGATGTCTTGCTGCAGTTGTACAGGGCCTTGGTGAGACCACATCTTGAGTATTGTGTGCAGTTTTGTTCGCCTTATCTGAGGAAGGATGTTCTTGCCATGGAGGGAGTGCAGCGAAGATTCACCAGACTGATACCTGGGATGGCAGGAATGATGTATGAGGAGAGATTGGGTCGATTGGGCTGGAGTTTAGAAGAATGAGAGGGGATCTCATTGAAACTTATAAAATTCTAACAGGACTAGACAGACTAGATGCAGGAAGGATGTTCCCGATGGCCGGGGAGTCCAGAACCAGGGGTTACAGTCTAAGGATAAGGGGTAAGCCATTTAGGACAGAGATGAGGAGGAATTTCTTCACCCAGAGAGTGGTGAACCTGTAGAATTCTCTACCACAGAAGACAGTTGAGGCCAATTCACTAAATATATTCAAGAAGGAGTTAGATATACTTCTTAAGGCTAAAGGTATCAAGGGATATGGGGAGAAGGCAGGGACAGGGTACTGAATTTGGATGATCAGCCATAATCTCATTGAATGGCGGAGCAGGCTCGAGGGGCCGAATGGCCTACTCCTGCTCCTATCCTGCGATTGTGTTGGTGTTTCTGTGGGTCTGTGTTGATTGTATTTATGTTTTTGTGGGTCTGTGTTGATTGTGTAGGTGTTTCTGTGGGTCTGTGGTGATTGGGCTGGTGTTTCTCTGGGTCTGTGTTGATTCTGGTGCTGTTTCTGTGGGTCTGTTGATTGTGTTAGTGTTTCTGTGGGTCTGTGTTGATTGTGTTGGTTTTTCTGTGGGTCTGTGTTGATTGTGTTGGTGTTTCTGGGTCTGTGTTTATTGTGTTGATATTTCTGGGTCTCTGTTGATTGTGTTGGTGTTTCTATGGGTCTCTCTTGATTATGTTGGTGTTTCTGGCTCAGTGTTGTTTGTGTTGGTGTTTCTGTTGGCCTGTTGATTATGTTGGTGTTTCTGTGGGTCTGTCTTGTTTATGTTGGTGTTTCCAGGTCTGTATTGATTGTGTTGGTGTTTCTGTGGGTCTGTGTTGATTTTGTTTGTGTCTCTGTGGGTCTGTGTTGTTTGTGTTGGTGTTTCTGGGTCTGTGTTGATTGTGTTGGCTTTTCTGTGGGTAGGCGTTGATTGTGTTGTTTCTGTGAGTCTGTTTTGATTGTGTTGGTGTTTCTGTGTCTGTGTTGATTGTGTTGATGTTTCTGTGGGTCTGTGTTGATTGTGTTGGTGTTTCTGTGGGTCTGTGTTGATTGTGTTTGTGTTTCTGAGTCTGTGTTGATGGTGTTGGTTTTTCTGTGGGTCTGTGTCGATTGTGTTGGTGTTACTCTGAGTCTGTGTTACTTCTGTTGGTGGATCTGTTGCTTGTGATGGTGTTTCTGGGCCTGTGTTTATTATGTTGGTGTTTCTGTCGGACTTTTTTGATTGTTTTTATGTTTCTGTGGGTTTGTGTTGATAGTGTTCATGTTTGTGTGGGTCTGTGTTGATGGTGTTGGTGTTTTTGTGTTTGTGTTGATTGTGTTCAAATTTCTGGATCTCCCTTGATTGTGGTGTGGAGATGCCAGTGTTGGACTGGGGTGGACAAATGTACGAAATCACACAACACCAGGTTATAGTCCAACAGCTTTATTTGAAATCACAAGCTTTCGGAGCACTGCTCCTTTGTCAGGTGGTTTCTGTGGTTTTGTGTTGATGTTTCTGTGAGTCTCTGTTTATGGTGTTTGTGTTTCTGTGGGTCTGTGTTGATTGTGTTGGTGTTACTCTGAATCTGTGTTATTTCTGTTGGTGTTTCTGTTGGTCTCTGTTGATCATGTTGATTTTCCTGTGGATCTGTTTCTTGTGTTGGTGTTTCTGGGCCTGTGTTGGTGTTTCTGAGGGTCTGTGTTGATTGTGTTGCTGTTTCTGTGGGTCTGTGTTGATTGTGTTGGTGTTTCTTGGTCTGTGTTGATTGTGTTGTGAATTGTTGGGTCCGTTGATTGTCTTGGTGCTTCTGGGTCGGTGTTGATTGTGTTGGTGTTTCTGTGAGTCTGTTGATTGTGTTGGTGTTTCTCCGGGTCTGTGTTGATTGTTTTCATTTTTCTGCCTCTGTGTTGATTGTGTTGGTGCTTCTGTGGCTCTGTGTTGATTGTAATGTTGTTTCTGTGGGTCTGTGTTGATTGTGTTGTTTTTTCTGTGTTGGTGTTGATTGTGTTGTTTCTGTGTGTCTGTTGATTGTGTTGGTGTTTTTGTGGTTCTGTCTTGATTATTTTGGTGTTCCTGCTTCTGTTTTGATTGTGCTGGTGTTTTTCTGGGTCTGTGTTGATTGTGTTGGTGTTTCTGTGGGTTTGTGTTGATTGTGTTGGCGTTTCTGTGCGTCTGTTTTGATTGTGTTGCTATTTCTTTGAGTCTGTTTTGAATCTGTTGATGTTTCTGTGAGCCTGTGTTGATTGTGCTGGTGTTTCTGTGGGTCTGTGTTGAGTATGTTGATGTTTCTGTGGGTCTCTTGATTGTGTTGATGATCCTGTGTGCCTGCATTGATTGTGTTGGAGTTTCTGTGGTCTGTGTTGATTGTGTTGGTGTTTCTGCGGGGGTGTGTTGATTGTGTTGGTCTTTCTGTGTCTGTGTTGATTGTGTTGGATTTTCTGTGTCTGTTTTGATTGGGTTGGTTTTTCTGGGTCTGTGTTGATTTTACTGGTGTTTCTGTGGGTCTGTTGATTTTGTTGATTGTTTTGTGGGTCAGTGTAGATTTTGTTGGTTTTTCCTGAGAGTCTGTGTTGATTGTGTTGGTGTTTCTGTGGGTCTATATTGATTATGTTGCTGTTTCTGGGTCAGTGTTGATTGTGTTTTTGTTTCTGTGGGTTCTCTTGGTTGTGTTGATATTTCTGTGGTTCTGTGTTGATTGTGTTGGTGTTTCTGTGGGTCTGTGTTTATTGTGTTGGTGTTTCTCTGGGTCTGTGTTTATTTTGTTGGTGTTTCTGTGGGTCGCTTTTGACTGTCTTCATTTTTCTGTGGATGTGTTGCTTGTGTTGGTGTTTCTGGGTCGGTGTTGATTGTGTTGGGGTTTCTGTGGGTCTGTGTTGATTGTGTTGGTGTTACTCTGAGTTGTTATTTATTCTGTTGATGTTTATGTTGGTCTGTGTTGACCGTGTTGATTTTCCAGTGGATCTGTTGCTTGTGTTGGTGTTTCTGGGTCTGTGTTAATTGTGTTGGGGTTTCTGTGGGACAGTGTTGATTGTGTTTGTGTTTCTGTGGGACTTTGTTGATTGTGTAGGTGTTTCTGAGACTGTGTTGATTGTGTTGTGAATATTTCGGTCTGTTGATTGTGTTGGTGTTTCTGTGGGTCTCTCTTGATGTTTCTGTGTGTCTGTGTTGATGTTTCTGGATCACTTTATTGTGTTGGTGTTGATGGGGCTGTGTTGATTGTGTTGACGTTTCTGGGTCTGTGTTGATAGTGTTGGTGTTTCTGTGGGTCTGTGTTGATTGTGTTGGTGTTTCTGTGGCTCTGTGCTTATTGTGTTGGTGTTTCTGTGGGTCTGTGTTTATTGTGTTGGTGTATCTGTGGGTCGCTGTTGATTGTTTTGATTTTTCTGTGGATCTGCTGCTTGTGTTGTTTCTGGGTCTGTGTTGATTGTGTTGGGGTTTCTGTGGGACTGTGTTGATTGTGTTGGAGTTTCTGTCGGACTGTGTTGATTGTGTTGGGGTTATTGTGAGCCTTTGTTTATTCTGTTGGTGTTTCTGTGGGTCTGTGTTGATTGTGTTGGTGTTTCTGGGGTTGTGTTGATGTTTTTGGGTCTGTGTTGATTGTGCTCAGCTTTCTGTTGCACTGTTTTGAGTGTGGATGTTTCTGGATCTCAATTGATTGTGTTGATGTTGCTGTTGATCTGTTGTTTTAGTGTTTCTGGGTCTGTGTTAATTGTGTTTGGGTTTCTGTGCTACTGTTGATTGTGTTGGCGTTTCTGTGGGTTTGTGTTGATTGTGGTTTTGTTTCTGGGTCAGTGTTGATTATGTGGGTGTTTCTGTGGTTTTGTGTTGATGTTTCTGTGGGTCTGTGTTTATTGTGTTTGTGTTTCAGTGCGACTCTGTTGATTGAGTTGATTTTTCTCTGAATCTGTTGCTTGTGCTGGTGTTTCTTGGTCTGCGTTGATTGTCTTAATTTCTCTGTGGATCTGCTGCTTGTGTTGATGTTTCTGGGTCTGTGTTGATTGTGTTGGTTTTTCTGTGAGTCTGTGTTTAATATCTTGTTGTTTCTGTGGGTCTGTTGATTGTGTTGATGTTTCTGTGTTGATTGTGTTTGTGTTTCCATGGGTCTGTGTTGATTGTGTTGGTGTTTCTGTGTCTGTGTTGATTGTGTTGATGTTTCTGTTGGCCTGTGTTGATTGTGTTGATGTTTCTGTGGGTTTGTGTTGATTGTGTTCATGTTTGTGTGGGTCTGTGTTGATGGTGTTGGTGTTTCTGTGGGTCTATGTTGATTGTATTGGTGTTTCTAGGTCTGTGTTGATTGTGTTCGTGTTTGTGTGGGTCTGTGTTGATGGTGTTTGGGTTTCTGTGGGACTGTTGATTGTGTTGGCGTTTCTGTGGGTTTGTGTTGATTGTGTTTTTGTTTCTGGGTCAGTGTTGATTATGTGGGTGTTTTTGTGGTTTTGTGTTGATTGTGCTGATGTTTCTGTGGGTCTGTGTTTATGTTTCTGTGGGACTGTTGATTGAGTTGATCTGCGTTGATGTGTTGGTGTTTCTGTGGGTCTGTGTTGATTGTGTTGGTGTTACTCTGAGTCTGTTTTATTTCTGTTGGTGGATCTGTTGCTTGTGTTGGTGTTTCTGGGCCTGTGTTTATTATGTTTGTGTTTCTGTCGGACTTTGTTGATTGTTTTTGTGTTTCTGTGGGTTTGTGTTGATTGTGTTCATGTTTGTGTGGGTCTGTGTTGATGGTGTTGGTGTTTTTGTGTTTGTGTTGATTGTGTTCAAATTTCTGAATCTCTCTTGATTATGGTGTGGAGATGCCAGTGTTGGACTGGGGTGGACAAATGTACGAAATCACACAACACCAGGTTATATTCCAACAGCTTTATTTGAAATCACAAGCTTTCGGAGCACTGCTCCTTCATCAGGTGGTTTCTGTAGTTTTGTGTTGATGTTTCTGTGATTCTCTGTTTATTGTGTTTGTGTTTCTGTGGGATTGTTGATTGTGTTGGTTTTTCTGTGGGTCTGTGTTGATTGTGTTGGTGTTACTCTGAATCTGTGTTATTTCTGTTGGTGTTTCTGTTGGTCTCTGTTGATCATATTGATTTTCCTGTGGATCTGTTTCTTGTGATGGTGTTTCTGGGCCTGTGTTTATTGTGTCGGTGTTTCTGAGGGTCTGTGTTGATTGTTTTGGTGTTTCTGTGGGTCTGTGTTGATTGTGTTGGAGTTTCTTGGTCTGTGTTGATTGTGTTGTGAATTGTTGGGTCCGTTGATTGTGTTGGTGCTTCTGTGCGTCTGTGTTGATTGTGTTGGTGTTTCTGTGTTGATTGTGTTGGTGTTTCTGTGTTGAGTGTGTTGGTGTTTCTTGGTCTGTGTTGATTGTGTTGCTGTTTCTGACTCAGTGTTTGTTTGTGTTGTTGCTTCTGTGGGTCTCTTGATTGTGTCGGTGTTTCTGTGGTTCTGTGTTGTTTGTGTTGGTGTTTCTGTGGGTCTGTGTTTATTGTGTTGGCATTTCTGTGGGTCGCTTTTGATTGTCTTGATTTTTCTGTGGATCTGCTGCTTGTGTTGATGTTTCTGGGTCTGTGTTTATTGTGTTTGTGTTTCAGTGCGTCCCTTTTGATTGAGTTGATTTTTCTCTGAATCTGTTGCTTGTGTTGGTGTTTCTTGGTCTGCGCTGATTGTGTTGGTGTTTCTGTGGGTCTGTTTTGATTGTGTTGGTGTTTCTGTTGGACTGTGTTGATTGTTTTGGTGTTTTTGTGGGACTGTGTTAATTGTGTTGATTTTACTGTGAGTCTTTTTTTATTCTGTTGGTGTTACTGTGGGTCTCTGTTGAATGTGTTGGTGTTTCTGTGGTCTGTGTTGATTGTGTTCCTGTTTCTGTGTGTCTGTGTTGATTGTGTTGGTGTTTCTGGGTCTGTGTTGATTGTGTTCGCGTTCCTGCCTGTCTGTGTTGATTGTGTTGGTGTTTCTTTGTCTGTGTTGATTGTGTTGTTGTTCCTGTGGGTCTGTGTTGATTGTGTTGGTGTTTCTAGCCCTGTGTTGATTGTGTTCATATTTGTGTGTGTCTGTGTTGATGGTGTTTGGGTTTCTGTGGGACTGTTGATTGTGATGGCGTTTCTGTGGGTTTGTTTTGATTGTGTTTTTGCATCTGGGTCAGTGTAGATTATGTGGGTGTTTCTGTGGTTTTGTGTTGATTGTGTTGATGATTCTTTGGGTCTCTGTTTATTGTGTTTGTGTCTCAGTGTGTCTCTTTTGATTGAGTTGATTTTTCTCTGAATCTGTTGCTTGTGTTGGTGTTTCTGGCTCTGCGCTGATTGTGTTGATGTTTCTGTGGGTCTGTGTTGATTGTGTTGGTGTTACTCTGAGCCTGTGTTATTTCTGTTTGTGTTTCAGTTGCTCTGCATTGATCGTGTTGATTTTCCTGTGGATCTGTTGCTTGTGTTGGTGTTTCTGGCCCTGTGTTTACTGTGTTTGAGTTTCTGTGGGACTGCGTTGATTGTGTTTGTGTTTCTGTGCATCTTTGTTGATTGTGTTGGTGTTCCTGGGTCTTTGTTGATTGTGTTGGTGTATCTGTGGGTCGCTGTTGATTGTTTTGATTTTTCTGTGGATCTGCTGCTTGTGTTGTTGTTTCTGGGTCTGTGTTGATTGTGTTGGGGTTTCTGTGGGACTGTGTTGATTGTGTTGGAGTTTCTGTCGGACTGTGTTGATTGTGTTGGTGTTATTGTGAGTCTTTGTTTATTCTGTTGGTGTTTCTGTGGGTCTGCGTTGATTGTGTTGGTGTTTCTGGAGTTGTGTTGATGTTTCTGAGTCTGTGTTGATTGTGTTCAGCTTTCTGTTGGACTGTTTTGAGTGTGGATGTTTCTGGATCTCAATTGATTGTGTTGATGTTGCTCTCGATCTGTTGTTTTGGTGTGTCTGGGTCTGTGTTAATTGTGTTTGGGTTTCTGTGCGACTGTTGATTGTGTTGGCGTTTCTGTGGGTTTGTGCTGATTTTGGTTTTGTTTCTGGGTCAGTGTTGATTATGTGGGTGTTTCTGTGGTTTTGTGTTGATTGTGTTGATGTTTCTGTGGGTCTGTGTTTATTGTGATTGTGTTTCAGTGCGACTCTGTTGATTGAGTTGATTTTTCATTGAATCTGTTGCTTGTGCTGGTGTTTCTTTGTCTGCGTTGATTGTGTTGATTTTCCTGTGGATCTGTTGCTTGTGTTGGTGTTTCTGTGGGTCGCTGTTGATTGTCTTGATTTTTCTGTGGATCTGCTGCTTGTGTTGATGTTTCTGGGTCTGTGTTGATTGTGTTGGGGATTCTCTTGAACTGTGTTGATTGTGTTGGTGTTTCTGTGAGTCTGTGTTTAATATCTTGTTGTTTCTGTGGGTCTGTTGATTGTGTTGATGTTTCTGTGTTGATTGTGTTGGTGTTTCTATGGGTCTGTGTTGATTGTGTTGCTGTTTCTGTTGGCCTGTGTTGATTGTGTTGATGTTCTGTGGGTTTGTGTTGATTGTGTTCATGTTTGTGTGGGTCTGTGTTGATGGTGTTGGTGTTTCTGTGGGTCTGTGTCGATTGTGTTGGTGTTACTCTGAGTCTGTGTTACTTCTGTTGGTGGATCTGTTGCTTGTGTTGGTGTTTCTGGGCCTGTGTTTATTATGTTGGTGTTTCTGTCGGACTTTTTTGATTGTTTTTGTGTTTCTGTGGGTTTGTGTTGATAGTGTTCATGTTTGTGTGGGTCTGTGTTGATGGTGTTGGTGTTTTTGTGTTTGTGTTGATTGTGTTCAAATTTCTGGATCTCCCTTGATTGTGGTGTGGAGATGCCAGTGTTGGACTGGGGTGGACAAATGTACGAAATCACACAACACCAGGTTATAGTCCAACAGCTTTATTTGAAATCACAAGCTTTCAGAGCACTGCTCCTTCGTCAGGTGGTTTCTGTGGTTTTGTGTTGATGTTTCTGTGAGTCTCTGTTTATGGTGTTTGTGTTTCTGTGGGTCTGTGTTGATTGTGTTGGTGTTACTCTGAATCTGTGTTATTTCTGTTGGTGTCTCTGTTGATCATGTTGATTTTCCTGTGGATCTGTTTCTTGTGTTGGTGTTTCTGGGCCTGTGTTTATTGTGTTGTTGTTTCTGAGGGTCTGTGTTGATTGTGTTGCTGTTTCTGTGGGTCTGTGTTTCTTGTGTTGGTGTTTCTGGGCCTGTGTTTATTGTGTTGGTGTTTCTGAGGGTCTGTGTTGATTGTGTTGCTGTTTCTGTGGGTCTGTGTTGATTGTGTTGGTGTTTCTTGGTCTGTGTTGATTGTGTTGTGAATCGTTGGGTCCGTTGATTGTGTTGGTGCTTCTGTGGGTCTGTGTTGGTGTTTCTGTGTTGATTGTGTTGGTGTTTCTGTGTCTGTGTTGAGTGTGTTGGTGTTTCTAGGTCTGTGTTGATTGTGTTGCTGTGTCTGACTCAGTGTTTGTTTGTGTTGTTGCTTCTGTGGGTCTCTTGATTGTGTCGGTGTTTCTGTGGTTCTGTGTTGTTTGTGTTGGTGTTTCTGTGGGTCTGTGTTTATTGTGTTGGCATTTCTGTGGGTCGCTTTTGATTGTCTTGATTTTTCTGTGGATCTGCTCTGGGTTGATTATGTTAGTTGTTCTGTGGGTTTGTGTTGATTGTGTTGGTGTTTCTGGGAATGTCTTGATTTGTGTTGGTGTTTCTGTGGGTTTGTCTTGGTATTTTTGTGGGTCTGTGTTTAATGTGTTTGTATCTCTGTGGGACTGTTGATTGTGTTGATGTTTCTGTGGGTCTGTGTTGATTGTGTTGGTTTTTCTGTTGATGTTTGTTGATTGCATTGGTGTTTCTGGGACTGAGTTGATTGTGTTGATGTTTCTGTGGGTCTGTGTTGATTGTGTTGGTGTTACTGGGTCATTGTTGATTATGTTGGTGTTTCTGTTTGTCACTCTGGATTGTGTTGGTGATTCTCTGGGACTGTGTTGATTGTGTTGATGGTTCTCTGTTGCATGTGTTGGTGTTTCTGTGGGTCTGTTGATTGTGTTCCCCGACAGCTCTGGGAGATTATTTGTGTCCTCCTTTGTGAAGACAGAACCAAAGTATGTATTTAATTGGTCTGCCATTTCTTTGTTCCCCATTATAAATTCCCCTGATTCTGACTGCAAGGGACCTACCCTTGACTTCACCAATCTATTTCTCTTCACATATCTATAGAAGCTTTTACAGTCAGTTTTTATGTTCCCTGAAAGCTTACTCTCATACTCTATTTTCCCCTCTTAATTAATCCCTTTGTCCTCCTTTGTTGAATCTTAAACTGCTCCGAATCTACAGGTTTACTGCTTTTTCTGGCCAATTTATATGTCCTCTCCTTAGATCTTATGCTATCCCTAATTTCTCTTATTAGCCACGGTTGATTCACCTTTTTTGCTTTATTTTTATGCCAAACAGAGGTGAACAAATTATGTAGTTCATCCATGCGATCTTTAAATGTTTCCCATTGCCTATCCACCGTCAACCCTTTGAGTAACATTCCCCAATCAATCCTATCCAACTCGCACCTCATACCAGCATAGTTTCCTTTATTTAAATTCAGGACCCTAGCCTCAGACTCAAATACTTCACTCTACATCTTAATGAAGAATTCTATCATATTATGATTGCTCCACCCCAAGGGGTCTCGCACAACAAGATTGCTAATTAATCCTTTCTCATTACATAATACCCAGCCTAAGATGGCCTGATCTCTAGTTGGTTCCTCAACATATTGGTCCAGGAAACCATCCCATAAACAATCCAGGAATTCCTCCTCCACAGTATTGTTACTAATTTGGTTAGCCCAATCTATATGTAGCTTAAGGTCACCCATGATACCTGCTGTGCCCTTATTGCACGCTTCTCTAATTTCCCATTTAATGCCATCCCCAACCTCCGCATTACTGTTTGGGTGTCTGTATATAACTCCCACCAATGTTTTCCGTCCCTTGGTATTTCTCAGCTCTACCCATACAGATTCTACATCCTCAGAGCTAATATCCTTCCTTAAAATTGTGTTAATCTCTTTAACCAGCAATGATACCCCACCTCCTTTTCCTTTTTGCCTGTCTTTCCTGAATATTGAATACCCCTGGATGTTGAGTTCCCAGCCCTGGTCAGCCTGGAGCCATTTTTCCATAATTCCAATCATATCATATCCATTTACATCTATTTGCGCAGCTAATTCATCCAACTTATTACGAATGTTCCTCGAATTAAGACACAAAGCCTTTAGGTTTGTTTTTTTTAACACTTTTTGACCTTTTAGAATTATTATTTACTGTGGCCATGTTAGATTTAAACCCTTGATTACTCTGAATGCCACTTTTGCTTTTCTCCTTCCTGTCTTTTGCTTCTATCCTTGTTTCTCTTTCCACTGTCTCCCTGCACAGGTTCCAAACCCCCTGCCATTTTAGT
The DNA here is from genome assembly GCF_052327205.1 of Somniosus microcephalus. Lineage (NCBI taxonomy): Eukaryota > Metazoa > Chordata > Chondrichthyes > Squaliformes > Somniosidae > Somniosus > Somniosus microcephalus. Next base: position 108,018,741 of record NC_140997.1, read on the forward strand.
TTATACCCTCCCCCACAGCACTAGCACACACTCCCCCTAGGACATCGATCCCAGTCCTGCCCAGGTGCAAACCATCCATTTTGTACTGGTCCCACCTCCCCCAGAACCGGTTCCAATGTCCCAGGAATTTGAATCCCTCCCCCTTGCACCATTCCCCTAGCCATGTATTTGTCTGAAATATCTTTCTATTTCTACTCTGACTAGCACATGGCACTGGTAGCAATCCTGAGATTACTACCTTTGAGGTCCAATTTTTTAATTCACGTCCTAAGTCCCTATATTCAGCTTTTAGGACCTCATCCCGGTTTTTACCTATATCATTGGTACCTTGATGCACCATGACAACTGGCTGTTCACCCTCTCCTTCCAAAATGCTCTGTAGCCATTCTGAGACATCCTTGGCCCTTGCACCAGGGAGGCAACATACCATCCTGGAGTCTTTTTTGCAGCCGCAGAAATGCCTATCTATTCCCCTTAAAATAGAAACCCCTCTCACTATAGCTCTCCCACTCTTTTCCCTCCCGTCCTGTGCAGCAGAACCACCCACGGTGCCAGGAAGCTGACTGCTGCTGCCTTCCCCTGTTAAGCCATCTCCCTCACCAATATCCAAAGCAGTATATCTGAGAGGGGGATGGTCACAGGGGACCCCTGCACTACCTGCCTGCGCCTATTACTCTGCCTGGTGGTCACCCACTCTCTTCCTGCCTGTGCAGCCTTTACCTGCGGTGTGACCAACTCCCTAAATGTGCTATCCATGATGTCCTCGTGAGTGCTCCCGTTTGTATCCACTCGCAGCTCCAGCACCGCAATGCAGTCTGTCAGTAGCTGCAGCTGGATACAATTCCTGCACACATGGTCGTCAGGGACACAGGAATTGTCCCTGATTTCCCACATAGTGCAGGAGGAGCATACCATGACGCCGAGCTGTCCTGCCATGACTTACCCTTTAATTAATTCAAATTAAATTAAATCAAATCAATCCCACCAATTACACTCCAATTGAATGATATACTCAAGGGCCCTTGTTTAACAGTAGTCCTCGCTACACAACAGAGACCCTAGAAACTATAAACCACAAAATTTAAGTTTGGAAAAAATGAGAAAGAGAGAAATACTCACCAACTAATCACTTACCTGCTTTCTGGTGACGTCACACTTCGATTACTTTTTACTTCTCTCTCCCGCTCTCGGAGCTCTGAGACTGGTAAGCCTACCTGCGCCTTGGGCTCTCCTTTTATCACCGGCGCCGCTCCTCCCAGGTCCGCACTGCCGCCGCCGCTGCTGCTGTGAGGCCTACCTGTGCCTCGGGCTTGCCTTTTATCACCGCCGCCGCTCCTCCCAGGTCCGCACTGCCGCCACTGCTGCTGCTGTGCGGCCTACCTGTGCCCCGGGCTTGCCTTTTATCACCGGCGCTGCTCCTCCCAGGTCCGCACTGATGCCGCCGCTGCTGCTGTGGGGCCTACCTGTGCCTCGGGCTTGCCTTTTATCACCAGCGCCGCTCCTCCCAGGTCCGCACTGCCGCTGCCGCTGCTGCTGTGAGGCCTACCTGTGCCTCAGGCTTGCCTTTAATCACCACCGCCGCTCCTCCCTGGTCCACACTGCTGCTGCTTTGGGGCCTTCCTGCGCCTCGGTCTCACCTTTTATTACTGCCGCCGCTCCTCCCAGGTCCGCACTGCCACTGCTGCTGCTGTGGGGCCTACCTGCACCTCGGGCTCACCTTTTAGCGACACCACCACTCCTCCCAGGACCGCACTGCCGCTGCTGGTGTGGGGCATACCTGCGCCAAGGGCTCGCCTTTTATCACCGCCGCCGCTCGCCCCAGGTCCGCACTGCCCCTGCTGCTACTCTGGGGCCTACCTGCACCTCCAGCTTGCCTTTTATCGCCACCGTCGCTGCTCCCAGTTCCGCACTGCCACTGCTGCTATCCACTTTGGTGGCAAAAACATGAAGGCAGATTATTACCTGAATGGCAATAGATTGGGAGAAGGGGAATTGCAACGAGACCTGGGTGTCCTTGTGCACCAGTCGCTGAAGGTAAGCATGCAGGTGCAGCAGGCGGTTAAGAAGGCAAATGGTATGTTGGCCTTCGTAGCGAGAGGGTTTGAATACAGGAACAAGGATGTCTTGCTGCAGTTGTACAGGGCCTTGGTGAGACCACATCTTGAGTATTGTGTGCAGTTTTGTTCGCCTTATCTGAGGAAGGATGTTCTTGCCATGGAGGGAGTGCAGCGAAGATTCACCAGACTGATACCTGGGATGGCAGGAATGATGTATGAGGAGAGATTGGGTCGATTGGGCTGGAGTTTAGAAGAATGAGAGGGGATCTCATTGAAACTTATAAAATTCTAACAGGACTAGACAGACTAGATGCAGGAAGGATGTTCCCGATGGCCGGGGAGTCCAGAACCAGGGGTTACAGTCTAAGGATAAGGGGTAAGCCATTTAGGACAGAGATGAGGAGGAATTTCTTCACCCAGAGAGTGGTGAACCTGTAGAATTCTCTACCACAGAAGACAGTTGAGGCCAATTCACTAAATATATTCAAGAAGGAGTTAGATATACTTCTTAAGGCTAAAGGTATCAAGGGATATGGGGAGAAGGCAGGGACAGGGTACTGAATTTGGATGATCAGCCATAATCTCATTGAATGGCGGAGCAGGCTCGAGGGGCCGAATGGCCTACTCCTGCTCCTATCCTGCGATTGTGTTGGTGTTTCTGTGGGTCTGTGTTGATTGTATTTATGTTTTTGTGGGTCTGTGTTGATTGTGTAGGTGTGTCTGTGGTGATTGGGCTGGTGTTTCTCTGGGTCTGTGTTGATTCTGGTGCTGTTTCTGTGGGTCTGTTGATTGTGTTAGTGTTTCTGTGGGTCTGTGTTGATTGTGTTGGTTTTTCTGTGGGTCTGTGTTGATTGTGTTGGTGTTTCTGGGTCTGTGTTTATTGTGTTGATATTTCTGGGTCTCTGTTGATTGTGTTGGTGTTTCTATGGGTCTCTCTTGATTATGTTGGTGTTTCTGGCTCAGTGTTGTTTGTGTTGGTGTTTCTGTTGGCCTGTTGATTATGTTGGTGTTTCTGTGGGTCTGTCTTGTTTATGTTGGTGTTTCCAGGTCTGTATTGATTGTGTTGGTGTTTCTGTGGGTCTGTGTTGATTTTGTTTGTGTCTCTGTGGGTCTGTGTTGTTTGTGTTGGTGTTTCTGGGTCTGTGTTGATTGTGTTGGCTTTTCTGTGGGTAGGCATTGATTGTGTTGTTTCTGTGAGTCTGTTTTGATTGTATTGGTGTTTCTGTGTCTGTGTTGATTGTGTTGATGTTTCTGTGGGTCTGTGTTGATTGTGTTGGTGTTTCTGTGGGTCTGTGTTGATTGTGTTTGTGTTTCTGAGTCTGTGTTGATGGTGTTGGTTTTTCTGTGGGTCTGTGTCGATTGTGTTGGTGTTACTCTGAGTCTGTGTTACTTCTGTTGGTGGATCTGTTGCTTGTGATGGTGTTTCTGGGCCTGTGTTTATTATGTTGGTGTTTCTGTCGGACTTTTTTGATTGTTTTTATGTTTCTGTGGGTTTGTGTTGATAGTGTTCATGTTTGTGTGGGTCTGTGTTGATGGTGTTGGTGTTTTTGTGTTTGTGTTGATTGTGTTCAAATTTCTGGATCTCCCTTGATTGTGGTGTGGAGATGCCAGTGTTGGACTGGGGTGGACAAATGTACGAAATCACACAACACCAGGTTATAGTCCAACAGCTTTATTTGAAATCACAAGCTTTCGGAGCACTGCTCCTTTGTCAGGTGGTTTCTGTGGTTTTGTGTTGATGTTTCTGTGAGTCTCTGTTTATGGTGTTTGTGTTTCTGTGGGTCTGTGTTGATTGTGTTGGTGTTACTCTGAATCTGTGTTATTTCTGTTGGTGTTTCTGTTGGTCTCTGTTGATCATGTTGATTTTCCTGTGGATCTGTTTCTTGTGTTGGTGTTTCTGGGCCTGTGTTGGTGTTTCTGAGGGTCTGTGTTGATTGTGTTGCTGTTTCTGTGGGTCTGTGTTGATTGTGTTGGTGTTTCTTGGTCTGTGTTGATTGTGTTGTGAATTGTTGGGTCCGTTGATTGTCTTGGTGCTTCTGGGTCGGTGTTGATTGTGTTGGTGTTTCTGTGAGTCTGTTGATTGTGTTGGTGTTTCTCCGGGTCTGTGTTGATTGTTTTCATTTTTCTGCCTCTGTGTTGATTGTGTTGGTGCTTCTGTGGCTCTGTGTTGATTGTAATGTTGTTTCTGTGGGTCTGTGTTGATTGTGTTGTTTTTTCTGTGTTGGTGTTGATTGTGTTGTTTCTGTGTGTCTGTTGATTGTGTTGGTGTTTTTGTGGTTCTGTCTTGATTATTTTGGTGTTCCTGCTTCTGTTTTGATTGTGCTGGTGTTTTTCTGGGTCTGTGTTGATTGTGTTGGTGTTTCTGTGGGTTTGTGTTGATTGTGTTGGCGTTTCTGTGCGTCTGTTTTGATTGTGTTGCTATTTCTTTGAGTCTGTTTTGAATCTGTTGATGTTTCTGTGAGCCTGTGTTGATTGTGCTGGTGTTTCTGTGGGTCTGTGTTGAGTATGTTGATGTTTCTGTGGGTCTCTTGATTGTGTTGATGATCCTGTGTGCCTGCATTGATTGTGTTGGAGTTTCTGTGGTCTGTGTTGATTGTGTTGGTGTTTCTGCGGGGGTGTGTTGATTGTGTTGGTCTTTCTGTGTCTGTGTTGATTGTGTTGGATTTTCTGTGTCTGTTTTGATTGGGTTGGTTTTTCTGGGTCTGTGTTGATTTTACTGGTGTTTCTGTGGGTCTGTTGATTTTGTTGATTGTTTTGTGGGTCAGTGTAGATTTTGTTGGTTTTTCCTGAGAGTCTGTGTTGATTGTGTTGGTGTTTCTGTGGGTCTATATTGATTATGTTGCTGTTTCTGGGTCAGTGTTGATTGTGTTTTTGTTTCTGTGGGTTCTCTTGGTTGTGTTGATATTTCTGTGGTTCTGTGTTGATTGTGTTGGTGTTTCTGTGGGTCTGTGTTTATTGTGTTGGTGTTTCTCTGGGTCTGTGTTTATTTTGTTGGTGTTTCTGTGGGTCGCTTTTGACTGTCTTCATTTTTCTGTGGATGTGTTGCTTGTGTTGGTGTTTCTGGGTCGGTGTTGATTGTGTTGGGGTTTCTGTGGGTCTGTGTTGATTGTGTTGGTGTTACTCTGAGTTGTTATTTATTCTGTTGATGTTTATGTTGGTCTGTGTTGACCGTGTTGATTTTCCAGTGGATCTGTTGCTTGTGTTGGTGTTTCTGGGTCTGTGTTAATTGTGTTGGGGTTTCTGTGGGACAGTGTTGATTGTGTTTGTGTTTCTGTGGGACTTTGTTGATTGTGTAGGTGTTTCTGAGACTGTGTTGATTGTGTTGTGAATATTTCGGTCTGTTGATTGTGTTGGTGTTTCTGTGGGTCTCTCTTGATGTTTCTGTGTGTCTGTGTTGATGTTTCTGGGTCTGTGTTAATGATGTTGGTGTTTCTGTGAGTCTGTGTTGATTGTGTTGTTGTTTTTATGGGTCTATGTTGATTGTATTGATGTTTTTGTGGGACTGTATTGATTGTGTTGGATTTTCTGTGTCTCTGGGTTGATTATGTTAGTTCTGTGGGTTTGTGTTGATTGTGTTGGTGATTCTGTCTGTCTGTGTTGATTGTGTTGGTGTTTCTGGGACTGTGTTGATTGTGTTGGTGTTTCTGTGGGTTTGTGTTGGTGTTTTTGTGGGTCTGTGTTTATTGTGTTTGTGTTTCTGTGGGACTGTTGATTGTGTTGATGTTTCTGTGGGTCTGTGTTGATTGTGTTGGTGTTTCTGTGCATCTGTGTTGATTGTGTTGGAGTTACTGGGTCATTGTTGATTATGTTGGTGTTTCTGTTTGTCACTCTGGATTGTGTTGGTGATTCTGTGGGTCTGTGTTGATTGTGTTGATGTTTCTCTGTTGCATGTGTTGGTGTTTCTGTGGGCCTGTTGATTGTTTTGGTGTCTCTGTGGGTCTGTTGATTGTGTTGGTGTTTCTGTGGGTCTGTTGATTCTGTTGGTGTTTCTGTGGGTTTGTGTTACTTTTGTTGGTGTTTCTGTGGGTTTGTGTTGATTGTGTTTGTGTTTCTGTGCATCTGTGTTGATTGTGTTGGTGTTTCTTCGTCTGTGTTGTTTATGTTGGTGTTTGTGTGAGTCTGTGTTGCTTGTGTTGATGTTTCTTGGTCTGTGTGGATTGTGTTGTTGTTACTCTGAGTCTCTGTTTATTCTGTTGGTTTTTCTGGGTCTCTGCTGGTTATGTTGGTGTTTCTGTGGATCTGTGTTGATTGTGTTGGTGTTTCTGTGGCTCTGTCTTGATTGTCCTGGTGTTTATGTGGAATTTTGTTTGTCTTTCTGTGGGTCTGTGTTGATTGTGTTGTTTTTTCTGTGTTGGTGTTGATTGTGTTGTTTCTGTGTCTTTGCTGATTGGCTTGACGCCTTTGTGGATTTGCGTTGTTTGTGTTGGTGGTTCTCATTTATCCACATTATACTGCATCTGCCATGCATCTGCCCAATCCCCTAACCTGTCCAAATCATACCGGAGTTTCTCGGCACCCTCCTCACAGCACACACGCCCACCCAGCTTTGTGTCGTCTGCAAACTTCAAGATATTACATCTAGTTCCCTCGTCTAGATCATTAATATATATTGTGAATAGCTGGGGTCCCAGCAGCGATCCCTGCGGTATCCCACTAGTCACTGCCTGCCACTCGTAAAAAGACCCGTTTATTCCAACTCTTTGCTTCCTGTCTGCCAACCAGTTCTCTATCCAAGTCAGTATCTTGCCCCCAGTCCCATGTGCCTTAACTTTACACGCTAATCTCTTATGCGGGACTTTATTGAAAGCCTTCTGAAAGTCCAAATACACCACATCCACTGGTTCTCCCTTATCTATTTTACCAGTTACATCCTCAAAAAATTCCAATAGATTAGTCAAGCACGATTTACCTTTTGTAAATCCATGTTGACTTTTTCCGATCCTGTCACTCTTTTATAATGGACTCTAGCATTTTCCCCACTACCGATGTCAGGCTTACCGGTCTATCATTCCCCGTTTTCTCCCTACCACCCTTTTTGAATAGTGGGGTAACATTAGCTACCCTCCAATCCATGGGAACTGTTCGAGAGTCTGTAGAATTTTGGAAGATGACCAGCAATGCATCTATTATTTCTAGGGCCACTTCCTTAAATACCCTAGGATGTAGAGTATCAGACCCTGGGGGTTTATCGGCCTTCAATCCCATCAATTTCCCTATCATCATTTCCCTACAAATACTGATTTCTTTCAGTTCGTCCCTCTCATTAGACCCTATGTTCCCTGACATCTCTGGGAGGTTATTTGTGTCCTCCTTTATGAAGACAGAACCAAAGTATGTAATTAATTGGTCTACCATTTCTTTGCTCCCCATTATAAATTCCCCTGATTCTGACTGCAAGGGACCTACACTTGACTTCACCAATCTATTTCTCTTCACATATCTATAGAAGCTTTTAGAGTCAGTTTTTATGTTCCCTGAAAGCTTACTCTCATACTCTATTTTGCCCCTCTTAATTAATCCCTTTGTCCTCCTTTGTTGAATCCTAAACTGCTCCGAATCTACAGGTTTACTGCTTTTTCTGGCCAATTTATATGTCTTCTCCTCAGATCTTATGCTATCCCTAATTTCTCTTATTAGCCATGGTTGATTCACCTTTTTTGTTTTATTTTTATGCCAAACACAGGTGAACAAATTCTGTAGTTCATCCATGCAATTTTTAAATGTTTGCCATTGCCTGTCCACCATCAACCCTTTGAGTAACATTCCCCAATCAATCCTATCCAACTCGCGTCTCAGACCATCATAGTTTCCTTTATTTAAATTCAGGACCCTAGCCTCAGACTCAAGTAATTCACTCTACATTTTAATGAAGAATTCTATCATATTATGACCAATCCTCCCCAAGGAGTCTTGCACAACAAGATTGCTAATTAATTCTTTCTCATTACATAATACCCAGTCTAAGATGGCCTGACCTCTAGTTGGTTCCTTGACATATTGGTCCAGGAAACCATCCCGTAAACACTCCAGGAATTCCTCCTCCACAGTATAGTTACTAATTTGGTTAACCCAATCTATATGTAGATTAAAGTTACCCATGATAACTGCTGTGCCCTTATTGCACGCTTCTCTAATTTCCCGATTAATGCCATCCCCAACCTCCGCATTTTGGGAGTCTGTATATAACTCCCACCAACGTTTTCTGTCCCTTGGTATTTCTCAGCTCTACCCATACAGATTCTACATCCTCAGAGCTAATATCCTTCCTTACAATTGTGTTAATCTCTTTAACCAGCAATGCTACCCCACCTCCTTTTCCTTTTTGCCTGTCTTTCCTGAATATTGAATACCCCTGGATGTTGAGTTCCCAGCCCTGGTCAGCCTGGAGCCATGTTTCCATAATTCCAATCATATCATATCCGTTTACATCTATTTGCACAGCTAATTCATCAATCTTATTACGAATGCTCCTCGCATTAAGACACAAAGCCTTCAGGTTTGTTTTTTTTAACACTCTTAGACCTTTTCGAATTATTATTTACTGTGGCCATGTTAGATTTAAACCCTTGATTACTCTGAATGCCACTTTTGCTTTTCTCCTTCCTGTCTTTTGCTTCTATCCTCGTTTCTCTTTCCACTGTGTCCCTGCACAGGTTCCCAACCCCCTGCCATTTTAGTTTAAACCCTCCCCCACAGCACTGGAACACACTCCCCCTGGGACATCGATCCCAGTCCTGCCCAGGTGCAAACCGTCCATTTTGTACTGGTCCCACCTCCCCCAGAACCGGTTCCAATGTCCCAGGAATTTGAATCCCTCCCCTTTGCACCATTCCTCTAGCCATGTATTCATCTGAAATATCCTTCTATTTCTACTCTGACTAGCATGTGGCACTGGTAGCAATCCTGAGATTACTACCTTTGAGGTCCTATTTTTTAATTCACATCCTAAGTCCCTATATTCAGCTTTTAGGACCTCAACCCGGTTTTTACCTATATCATTGGTACCTTGATGCACCATGACAACTGGCTGTTCACCCTCCCCTTCCAAAATGCTCTGTAGCCGTTCCAAGACATCCTTGGCCCTTGCACCAGGGAGGCAACACACCATCCTGGAGTCTCATTTGCGGCCACAGAAATGTCTATCTATTCCCCTTAAAATAGAACCCTCTATCACTATAGCTCTCCCACTCTTTTTCCTCCCGTCCGGTGCAGCAGAACCACCCATGGTGCCAGGAAGCTGGCTGCTGCTGCCTTCCCCTGATAAGCCATCTCCCTCACCAATATCCAAAGCGGTATATCTGAGAGGGGGATGGTCACAGGGGACCCCTGCACTACCTGCCTGCGCCTACTACTCTGCCTGGTGGTCACCCATTCTCTTCCTGCCTGTGCTGCCTTTACCTGTGGTGTGACCAACTCCCTAAATGTGCAATCCATGATGTCCTCACGATGCTCCAGTATGTATCCACTCGCACCTCCAGTGCCGCAATGCAGTCTGTCAGTGGCTGCAGCTGGATACAATTCCTGCGCACATTGTCGTCAGGGACACAGGAATTGTCCCTGATTTCCCACATAGTGCAGGAGGAGCATACCACAATGCCGAGCTGTCCTGCCATGACTTACCCTTTAATTAATTCACATTAAATTAAATCAAATCAATCCCACCAATTACACTCCAATTGAATGATATACTCAAGGGCCCTTGTTTAACAGCAGTCCCCGCTACACAACAGAGACCCTAGAAATTATAAACCACAAAATTTAAGTTAGGAAAAAATGAGAAAGAGAGAAATACTCACCAACCAATCACTTACCTGCTTTCTGGTGACGTCACACTTCGATTACTTTTTACATCTCTCTCCCGCTCTCGGAGCTCTGAGACTGGTAAGCCTACCTGCACCTTTGGCTCATCTTTTATCACCGGCGCCGCTCCTCCCAGGTCCGCACTGCCACCGCCGCTGCTGCTGTGGGGCCTACCTGTGCCTCGGGCTTGCCCTTTTATCACCGCCGCCGCTCCTCCCAGGTCCGCACTGCCGCCGCTGCTGCTGCTGTGGGGCCTACCTGTGCCTTGGGCTTGCCTTTTATCACTGGCGCCGCCGCTGCTGGTGTGGGGCCTACCTGTGCCTCGGGCTTGCCTTTTATCACCGGCGCCGCTCCTCCCAGGTCCGCACTGCCGCCGCCGCTGCTGCTGTGGGGCCTACCTGTGCCTCGGGCTTTCCTTTTATCACCGCCGCCGCTCCTCCCAGGTCCGCACTGCCGCTGCTGCTGCTGCAGTGGGGCCTACCTGCGTCTCGGGCTTGCCTTTTATCGCCGCCGCCGCTCCTCCCAGGTCCGCACTGCTGCTGCTGTGGGGCCTACCTGCGCCTCGGTCTCACATTTTATTACTGCCGCCGCTCCTCCCAGGTCCGCACTGTCGCTGCTGCTGCTGTGGGGCCTGCCTGCACCTCGGGTTCAAGTTTTAGCAACGCCACCGCTCCTCCCAGGTCCGCACTGCTGCTGCTGCTGTGGGGCCTACCTGCACCTAGGGCTCGCCTTTTATCACCGCCGCTGCTCACCCCAGGTACGCACTGCCCCTGCTGCTGCTGTGGGGCCTACCTGCACCTCCAGCTTGCCTTTTATCACCGCCGTCGCTCCTCCCAGTTCCGCACTGCCGCTGCTACTGCTATCCACTTTGGTGGCAAAAACAGGAAGGCAGATTATTATCTGAACGGCAATAGACTGGGAGAAGGGGAAGTGCAACGAGACCTGGGTGTCCTTGTGCACCAGTCGCTGAAGGTAAGCATGCAGGTGCAGCAGGTGGTTAAGAAGGCAAATGGTATGTTGGCCTTCGTAGCGAAAGGGTTTGAGTACAGGAATAAGGATGTCTTGCTGCATTTGTACAGGGCCTTGGTGAGACCACATCTTGAGTATTGTGTGCATTTTGGTCCCCTTATCTGAGAAAGGTTGTTCTTGCCAAAGAAGGGAGTGCAGCGAAGATTCACCAGACTGATACCTGGGATGGCAGGAATGATGTATGAGGAGAGATTGGGTCGATTGTGTTGGAGTTTAGAAGAATGAGAGGGGATCTCATTGAAACTTATAAAATTCTAACAGGACTAGACAGACTAGATGCAGGAAGGATGTTCCCGATGGCCGGGGAGTCCAGAACCAGGGGTTACAGTCTAAGGATAAGGGGTAAGCCATTTAGGACAGAGATGAGGAGGAATTTCTTCACCCAGAGAGTGGTGAACCTGTGGAATTCTCTACCACAGAAGACAGTTGAGGCCAATTCATTAAATATATTCAAGAAGGAGTTAGATATATTTCTTAAGGCTAAAGGTATCAAGGGATGTGGGGAGAAGGCAGGGACAGGGTACTGAATTTGGATGATCAGCCATAATCTCATTGAATGGTGTCGCAGGCTCGAGGGGCCGAATGGCCTACTCCTGCTCCTATCCTGCTCCTGTGTTGATTGTGTTTGTGTTTCTGTGGGTCTGTGTTGATTTTATTTATGTTTTTCTGGGTCTGTGTTGATTGTGTAGGTGTTTCTGTGGGTCTGTGGTGATTGTGCTGGTGTTTCTCTGGGTCTGTGTTGATTGTGGTGGCATTTCTGTGGGTCTGTTGATTGTGTTAGTGTTTCTGTGGGTCTGTGTTGATTGTGTTGGTGTTTCTGTGGGTCTGTCTTGTTTATGTTGGTTTTTCAGTGTCTGTGTTGATTGTGTTGGTGTTTCTGTGGGTCTGCATTGAATTTGTTGGTGTCTCTGTGGGTCTGTATTGTTTGTGTTCGTGTTTCTGGGTCTGTGTTGATTTTTCTGTGGGTAGGTGTTGATTGTGTTGTTGTTTCTGTGAGTCAGTTTTGATTGTGTTGGTGTTTCTGTGTCTGTGTTGATTGTGTTGTTTCTGTGGTCCGTGTTGATTGTGTTGGTGTTTCTGTGGGTCTGTGTTGATTGTGTTGGTGTTTCTGAGTCTGTGTTGATTGTGTTGGAGTTTCTGTGGGCCTGTGCTGATTTTGTTGGTGTTTTTGGCTCTGTGTTGATTGTGTTGGTGTTTCTGTGGGTCTGTGTTGATTGTGTGGGTGTTTCTGTGGGTCTCTTGATTGTGTTGGTGTTTCTGTGGGTCTGTGTTGTTTGTGTTGGCGTTTCTGTGCATCTGTTTTGATTGTGTTGGCGTTTCTTTGAGTCTGTTTTGATTCTGTTGCTGTTTCTGTGGGTTTCTGTTGAATGTGTTGCTGTTTCTGGGTCGTTGTTGATTGTGTTGGTGTTTCTGTGAATCTGTTGATTGTGTTGTTGTTTCTGTGGGTCCGTATTGATTGTGTTGGTATTTCTGTGAGTCTGTGTTGATTGTGTTGGTGTTTCTGTTGGTCTGTGTTGAGTGTGTTGATGTTTCTGTGGGTCTCTTGATTGTGTTGGTGATCCTGTGCGTCTGTGTTGATTGTGTTGGAGTTTCTGTGGGTCTGTGTTGATTGTGTTGGTTTTTCTGTGTGTCTGTATTGATTGTGTTGGTTTTTCTCTGTCAGTATTGATTGTGTTCATTTTTCTGCCTCTGTGTTGATTGTGTTGGTGTTTCTGTGGGTCTGTATTGATTGTGTGGGTGTTTCTGTGGGTCTGGGCTGATTGTGTTGGTGTTTCTGTGGGTCTGTGTTGATTGTGTTGGTGTTTCTGTGCGTCTGTTTTGATTGTGTTGGTGTTTCTTTGAGTCTGTTTTGATTCTGTTGCTGTTTCTGTGGGTTTCTGTTGATTGTGTTGGTGTTTCTGTGCCTGTGTTGATTGTGTTGCTGTTTCTGGGTCATTGTTGATTGTGTTGGTGTTTCTGTGAGTCTGTTGATTGTGTTGTTGTTTCTGTGGGTCTGTATTGATTGTGTTGGTATTTCTGTGAGTTTGTGTTGGTGTTTCTGTGGGTCTGTGTTGAGTGTGGTGATGTTTCTGTGGGTCTCTTGATTGTGTTGGTGATCCTGTGTGTCTGTGTTGATTGTGTTGGAGTTTCTGTGAGTCTCTGTTGATTGTGTTGGCGTTTCTGTGTGTCTGTATTGATTGTGTTGGTTTTTCTCTGTCAGTGTTTTTTGTGTTGGTGTTTCTCCGGGTCTATGTTGATTGTGTTCATTTTTCTGCCTCTGTGTTGATTGTGTTGGTGCTTCTGTGGCTCTGTGTTTATTGTGTTGTTGTTTCTGTGGGTCTGTGATGATTGTGTTGTTTTTTCTGTGTTGGTGTTGATTGTGTTGTTTCTGTGTGTCTGTTGATTGTGTTGGTGTTTCTGTGGTTCTGTATTGATTATTTTGGTGTTTCTAGGTCTGTGTTGATTTTGTTGGTGTTTCTGTGGGTCTGTGTTGATTGTGTTGGTGTTTCTGGGTCTGTGTTGATTGTGTTGTATTTTCTGTGTGTCTATGTTGATTGTGTTGGTGTTTCTGTGGCTCTGTGTTGATTGTGCTGGTGTTTATGTGGGATTAAGTTTGTCTTTCTGTGGGTCTGTGTTGATTGTTTTGTTTTGTCTGTGTTGGTGTTGATTGTGTTGTTTCTGTGTGTCTGTTGATTGTGTTGGTGTTTTTGTGGTTCTGTCTTGATTATTTTGGTGTTTCTGCTTCTGTGTTGATTGTGTTGGCATTTTTCTGGGTCTGTGTTGATTGTGTTGGTGTTTCTCTGGGTCTGTGTTGATTGTGTTGGCGTTTCTGAGTTTGTGTTGATTGTGTTAGTGTTTCTATGTGTCTGTGTTGATTGTGTTGGTGTTTCTGGGTCTTTGTTGATTCTGTTGGTGTTTCTATGGGTTTGTGTTGATTGTGTTGGTGTTTCTGTGGGTCTTTGTTGATGGTGTTGGTTTTTCTGCCTCGGTGTTGATTGTGTTGGTGCTTCTGTGGCTCTGTGTTTATTGTGTTGTTGTTTCTGTGGGTCTGTGATGATTGTGTTGTTTTTTCTGTGTTGGTGTTGATTGTGTTGTTTCTGTGTGTCTGTTGATTGTGTTGGTGTTTCTGTGGTTCTGTATTCATTATTTTGGTGTTTCTCTGGGTCTTTGTTGATGGTGTTGGTCTTTCTGTGTGTCTGTGTTGATTGTGTTGGTGTTTCTGTGGGTCTGTGTTGATTGTGTTGGTGTTTTTAGGTCTGTGTTGATTTTGTTGGTGTTTCTGTGGGTCTGTGTTGATTGTGTTGGTGTTTCTGGGTCTGTGTTGATTGTGTTGTATTTTCTGTGTGTCTATGTTGATTGTGTTGGTGTTTCTGTGGCTCTGTGTTGATTGTGCTGGTGTTTATGTGGGATTAAGTTTGTCTTTCTGTGGGTCTGTGTTGATTGTTTTGTTTTGTCTGTGTTGGTGTTGATTGTGTTGTTTCTGTGTGTCTGTTGATTGTGTTGGTGTTTTTGTGGTTCTGTCTTGATTATTTTGGTGTTTCTGCTTCTGTGTTGATTGTGTTGGCATTTTTCTGGGTCTGTGTTGATTGTGTTGGTGTTTCTGTGGGTCTGTGTTGATTGTGTTGGCGTTTCTGTGCGTCTGTTTTGATTGTGTTGGTTTTTCTCTGTCAGTGTTTTTTGTGTTGGTGTTTCTCCGGGTCTATGTTGATTGTGTTCATTTTTCTGCCTCTGTGTTGATTGTGTTGGTGCTTCTGTGGCTCTGTGTTTATTGTGTTGTTGTTTCTGTGGGTCTGTGATGATTGTGTTGTTTTTTCTGTGTTGGTGTTGATTGTGTTGTTTCTGTGTGTCTGTTGATTGTGTTGGTGTTTCTGTGGTTCTGTATTGATTATTTTGGTGTTTCTAGGTCTGTGTTGATTTTGTTGGTGTTTCTGTGGGCCTGTGTTGATTGTGTTGGTGTTTCTAGGTCTGTGTTGATTTTGTTGGTATTTCTTTGAGTCTGTATTGAATCTGTTGGTGTTTCTGTGAGCCTGTGTTGATTGTGCTGGTTTTCCTGTGGGTCTGTGTTGAGTGTGTTGATGTTTCTGTGGGTCTCTTGATTGTGTTGGTGATCCTGTGTGTCTGTGTTGATTGTGTTGGAGATTCTGTGGGTCTGTGTTGACTGTGTTGGTGTTTCTGTGTGTCTGTATTGATTGTGTTGGTGTTTCTGCGGGGGGGTGTTGATTTTGTTGGTCTTTCTGTGTCTCTGTTGATTGTGTTGGATTTTCTGTGTCTGTTTTGATTGGTTGGTGTTTCTGGGTCTGTGTTGATTTTACTGGTGTTTCTGTGGGTCTGCTGATTTTGTTGATTGTTTTGTGGGTCAGTGTAGATTTTGTTGGTATTTCTGAGAGTCTGTGCTGATTGTGTTGGTGCTTCTGTGGGTCTGTGTTGATTGTGTTGGTGGTTCTGGGTCTGTGTTGATTATGTTTTTGTTTCTGTGGGTTTTTGTTGATTGTGTTCGTGTTTCTGTGCGTCTGTGTTGATTGTGTTGGTTTTTCTGTGATTGTGTTGGTGTTTTTGCGGGGGTGTGTTGATTGTGTTGGTCTTTCTGTGTCTGTGTTGATTGTGTGGGATTTTCTGTGTCTGTTTTGATTGGGTTGGTGTTTCTGGGTCTGTGATTATTTTACTGGTGCTTCTGTGGGTCTGTTGATTTTGTTGATGGTTTTGTGGGTCAGTGTTGATTTTGTTGGTATTTCTGAGTGTCTGTGTTGATTGTGTTGGTGTTTCTTTGGGTCTGTGTTGACTGTTGGTGTTTCTGTGGGTCTGTGTTGATTGTGTTGGTGTTTCTGTGGGTCTGTGTTGATTGTGTTGATGCTTCTGTGTGTCTTTTGATTGTGTTGGTGATCCTGTTTGTCGGTATTTATTGTGTTGGTGTTTCTGTGAGTCTGTGATGATTGTGTTGGTGTGTCAGTGGGTCTGTGATGATCGTGTTGTTGTTTCTGTTGGTCTCTGTTGCTTGTGTTAGTGTCTCTGTGGGTCTGTGTTGATTGTGTTGGTGTTTCTGTGGGTCTGTGTTGATTGTGTTGGCGTTTCTGAGTTTGTGTTGATTGTGTTAGTGCTTCTATGTGTCTGTGTTGATTGTGTTGGTGTTTCTCTGGGTCTTTGTTGATTGTGTTGGTGTTTCTGGGTCTGTGTTGATTGTGTTGGTGTTTCTCTGGGTCTGTTTTGATTGTGCTGATGTTTCTGTGGATCTTTTGATTTTGTTGGTGTTTATGTGGGTCTGTGTTGATCGTGTTGGTGTTTTTGTTGGTCTGTATTAATTGTGTTGGTGTTTCTGTGGGTCTGTGCTGATTTTGTTGGTGTTTCTGTGGGTCTGTGTTGATTGTGTTGGTTTTTCTGTGGGTCTGTGCTGATTGTGTTGGTGTTTCTTTGGGTCTGTGTTGATTGTGTTGGTGTTTCTGTGTCTGTGTTGATTATGCTGGTATTTCTGGGTCTTTGTTAATTGTGTTGGTGTTTCTGTGGGTCTGTTGATTTTGTTGATGGTTTTGTGGGTCCGTGTTGATATTGTTGGTATTTTTGTGGGTTTGTGTTGGTGTTTCTGTGGGTCTGTGTTGATTGTGTTGGTGTCTCTGTGGGTCCGTGTTGATTGTGTTGATGTTTCCGTGAGTCTCTTGATTGTGTTGGTGATTGTGTTGGTTTTTCTGTGGGTCTGTGATGATTGTGTTGGTGTGTCCGTGGGTCTGTGATGATCAGGTTGATGTTTCTGTTGATCTCTGTTGCTTGTGTTGGCGTCTCTGTTGGACTGTTGATTGTGTTGGTGTTTTTGTATCTGTGTTGATTGTATTAGTATTTCTGTGGGTCCGTGTTGATTGTGTTGGTGTTTCTCTAGGTCTGTGCTGATTGTGTTGGTGTTTCTGGGTCTGTGTTGATTGTGTTGGTGTTTCTGTGGGTCCGTGTTGATTGTGTTGGTGTTTCTCCGGGTCTGTGCTGATTATGTTGGTGTTTCTGGGTCTGTGTTGATTGTGTTGGTGTTTCTGTGAGTCTGTGTTGATTGTGCTGGTCATTTATGTGGGATTGTGTTTGTGTTTATGTGGGTCTGTTGATTGTGTTGGTGTTTCTGTGGTCTGTGTTGATTGTGTTTGTTTTTCTGGGTCTGTGTTGATTGTGTTGATGTTTCTGGGTCTTTGTTGATTGTGTTGGTGTATCTCTGGGTCTGTGTTCATTGTGTTGATGTTTCTGGGTCTGTGTTGATTGTGTTGGTCTTTCTGGCTCTGTGTTGATTGTGCTGATGTTTCTCTGGGTCTGTGCTGATTGTGTTTGTGTTTCAGCTTGTCTCCCTGTATTGGTATTGTTTAATGAATTATTAGAATTGTCCTTGAGTGATGATTTTAATGGGTCTTTCTCACCATGTAATGGTGTCTAGGTGTATCCTGGGTCTAACAGGCTGAGTGTGAAGCAGTGCCTGTTTCAGCTGCTGCAGCGAGTGCCTAAGTACCGCCTTTACTTGATGGGTAAGTGAAGTGCTGAATGGTATCCTGCCTCCTTTCTGTGCCTTTCTCTCTCGTTCCCTGTGCAGTGGAGCTGGGATATTCTGTCATGTAACTGTCTTGTTTTGCACACTTTGTACAAAAATAATAAATTGCAGGACAACGGAGTACTACAATTTAACTCTTTTGTTAAGCATTGGGTCTGTGATCTTACTCATACAGCACCCGTGGGGGAAGCATGGCATTAGGACACCTAGCCTGGGTCTTCCAAACAATAGTAGTCCTTACAGATGCCTGCAGGCCAATGACAACTCACCATGTGATCACATGTGAATATAATAGGTATTCCTTATAGATGCCTGTGGGCCAATGATAATTCAATATGCAAATGTTACCTCCCCTTTCTTTTAAAAGAAAAATGTTATGCATTACTTTTACACCTTTCTTCTACATAATGTTCTCGGTAACACAAACATATAAGTAAACTCAGCATTTAAATAGCACTGAAAACATCTCAACGTTTCAATAACGATGTACAGTTTTTTTTAGGGCAGCGATCCGCCTACACCCTTTGACAGTTCACAAGTCAAGGATAACTCTAGGCTTGACCTCTTGTCCCGACCTTGTGTGGAATGAAACTGAGCATGCTCCTGAATCGGTCAACAATTCAGGTTCAGGTTTAGGTTCAGGTAAGTATGATGTGTTTTATGTATTGCTCTGTTCATCACACTCTGTTGAACTGATCCTCTCATCAGAATGATGGTGTTGTTCCTTGGTGTTCAGGAGGTGCCTGCGATTGCGGCGGTACACCTGTCCTTCTGGGGTGCAGACGTGATACGATCGCTCAGTGTCAGCTGGCTGGATGACGACTGCTGGCTTCCAGTAGTCATGCTCCTGGATTCTGACGGATTCTCCATTGTGCAGCGGCGGCAGTAGTCTAGCTGACCTGTCATAGTATCTCTTTTGGTGTTGCTGTCTCTGTACACGTTTTGCATGCACTTGCTTGCAGCTGACGACCTCTGGCTGCAGCTGCTGGTTGGTGCTTGGAAGGATTGAGCGAAGTCTGCGGCTCATAAACAGCTGTGCTGGTGACTTGAAGTTGTCAACCGGAGTGTTGCGGTATTCAAGGAGACTGATGTAGGGGTCTCTTTTGTCCAGTTCAGCTTTGTCCATGAGTGTTTTTGCAATCTGGACAGTTTTTTCAGCAAAGCCATTAATTTGAGGGTAATGTGGGCTTGATGTGACATGTAAAATCCCATGCCTTGGCAAACGACTCAAACTCTTTTGATTTGTATTGGGGGCCATTGTCTGAGACTAAAGTCTCTACCATGCCATGCCTGGCAAAGGCTGCCTTTAGCTTGTGGATCACAGCTGCAGATGTGGTGCTGTGAAGCTTGTCCAGTTCAAAAAATCTGATGTAGTAATCAACAGTCACTATGTAGTCCTCGTTGTTCCATGTGAACAGATCCATTGCCGCGACCTGCCAGGGCCTGTGTGGGATACATTGAGGTATCATGGGCTCTTTGACATTTGATGGAGGGCGTTCTAGACAAATGGAACATTTTCCGACAATGTCCTCAATATGTTTGCACATTCCGGGCAAAAACATAATTTCATGTGCTCTTTGTTTGCATTTTTCCATGCCCATATGTCCAGCATGAATTTTTGTCAACATCTCTTCTCTGAGACTGGTAGGAATGATGATTTTCTCACCTTTGAAGAAAATTCTGTTGATTTGTGACAGATCGCCTCTGTTGTTCCAGAATTCAGATATGCCCTGAGGGCATTTCCTCCTTTCCTCAGGCCATCCTTCATGTATGACTTTGCTCAGCAGTGCGAGTTGTGCATCTTTCTCTGTTCCTGCTCGGATCTCCTTCAGTTTTGAGTCACTCACAGGTAAGCTGTTGTACACCATGTGCACCTGAACATCCATGCCTTCACTGAGGCTGCTGTCCTGGTAGCTAAGAGACTTTCTGGCGAGCGTGTCTGCGACAGGAATGTCTTTGCCTGGATGGTGAATGATTGTGTAGTCGTACTTCTGTAGCTGAAGGATCATTCTCTGTAGCCTTGGTGGGGCTGTGGCTAGTGGTTTCCTCATGATTGACTCGAGGGGCTTGTGGTCGGATTCCACAATGACTTGTCGGCCATAGACTTACTGGTGGAAACGCTTACATCGAAACAGAATTGCATATAGCTCTTTCTCGATTTGAGCATAGTTGATTTCACTGTCTGTGAGAGATCTGTTCGTGTAGTCGATGGGCTTTCCTTCTTGCAGTAATACTGCACCTAGTCCGTACTTTGACGCGTCCACTTGTAGTCTGAGCTCTTTGTTGGGCTCGAAGCAGTCAAGAACTGGTCCTGGTTCTCTGGTGATTAGGTCTTTCATTTTCTGAAATGTTGTGTCATGCTGTTTGTCCCACAGGAACTCATTGGATTGTTTGAGCAACTGACGCATGGGTGCATTGATTTCGGCAAGGCTCGGGGCAAACTTGGCTAAGTAGTTAACCATGCCTAGTACTGTCTCTAGCTCTGCGTGGTTCTTCGGCAGCTCCATCTTCTTGATGGCGGAGATTTTCTCTGGATACAGTTTAATGCCGTCAGATGAGAGGTGATGCCCGAAATAACTGATCTCGGTGGATCCCATTATGCTTTTCTCAGGGTTGAGCTGGATACCTTTCTCCTGCGATCTTTGTAGCATCGCACAGAGGTTCCTGTCATGTTCCTCTCTATTCCTGCCATAGATGAGGATGTCATCTACGATTGTGACTACTCCGTCGAGGCCTTCATAGGTTTTGTCGATCTTCCGCTGGAATTCTCCTGTGCTGAGATAAGACCAAATGGTAAACGCAGAAATCGGTAGCGTCCAAATGGTGTGTTGAATGTTTTTAGCTTAGATGACTCTTCCATGAGCTTGATAGTCCAGTATCCTGATCGTGCGTCCATTACACTGAAGTAACGTGCTCCTACTAGCTTGGGTGTGATGTCATCTAGCGTTGGTAGAGGGTAGTGAGGGCATTTGATAGCCTTGTTCAAATCTCTGGGTTTGATCCAGACTCTGAGCTTGCCTGTACGTGGTTTCTCAACCAATACTAACGCGTTGACCCACTCTGTCGGTTCTGTTTCCCGGACGATGATTTCTGTATTCTCCATGCTGTGCAGCTCCTCCTTCAGGTGACTACGTAGAGCAAGGGGTATCCTTCTCGGTGGGCAAACCACAGTGGTTGCTGCTGGGTCAAGGTGAATAGTGCATTCACCGGGGAATGGTCCAATTCCTTTGAAAAGTTCAGCAAACTCCTCCATGACTGTCTGCTTCTCAACTGGTGCTGTTAATGATAGCAATAGCTTGACGAGGTCCATGTCTAAACATGCCTTTAGACCTAGCCCTGGAGGTGCTCGAGTGTCAACAATGTAAAAATCCAACATCATGTCGCTTTCTTTGTACTTGCATTTCATCACGCATGTGCCTTTTTCAATGAGCTGCTCACCCCCATATCTGGTCAGTCTGCATGAGGTGGGCTGTAGCTCACACTCATCCTTCAAGCTGTGATACTCACTCAGAGGAATTACATTAACCTGAGCTCCAGTGTCTAGTTTAAACCTAAGCTCTGTGCCCTGTTTTCCTATCTCAATATCTGCAAAGGCTTGCTCAGTCTCTGAAATCTGTTTTTTCTGTGACATAGAATCAATAAACAGTTCCTCTGCATTTGGCTCTCTATCTGGCATTTGGCTGTCACTCACTGTGTGTACTGCTCTTTCAAAAACAGTCCTGCAAACTTTAGCAAAGTGGTTCCGTTTACCACATTTAGCACATTGCCTTCCTTTGGCAGGGCAGTGCTCCTTTTCTCCATGCATCTTGTTTCCACAATATCCACAGTTTTTGAAGCGTTTTATGTCTGTGTCGCTCATTTTTAGAACTCTCTCTGTTCTTTTTGTTCTGAAACACGCTCTCTGGGCAGTGTTCTTTGGTGTGTGTCTATTAACTGTGTGCACTGTCTGTTCATGCGAGCTGCTCGTGGTGCCAGTTATGGTTTTCAACTGTGCTTGGGCTATCTCATGAGATCTAGCTATGTCCATAGCTTTGTCCAGCTTTAGCCCGGACCCAACATTCAAAAGTTTCTCTCTCACTTTAGCTGAATGTATTCCAAACACGATGTGATCTCTGAACATCTCATCTTTATCTGCATATTCACAGTCTTTTACCAGCAGTTTTAACTCAGTCACGAACTGTTCAAACGACTCACTAGCTCCTTGTACTTTCTCCTGAAACTTGTACCTAGTGAATATCGTATTTGTCTTGGACATCACATATGATTCAAAACGGTCAAAATAACTTTTCAGTACCTTTGCTTCATCCGCGGTGAGAGACCATGTGTTAAAAATGTCTCTCCCTTTTTCTCCGATCCACAGGAGTAGGTAGCTGTATCTTTCTTCCTCCCCTTTGCTTTTCAGCAGACCCGAGAACATCAACTCCACGTGTTGCTTGAACTTGCGCCATTCTCTAGGTAAGTTCAAGGATTCCCAATCCATACGAGGCAAGGGAGCTCCAACAATGTCCATTTACAATCCCTATTCTGACACCATGTCTTGTTTTGCACACTTTGTACAAAAATAATAAATTGCAGGGCAACGGAGTATTACAATTTAACTCTTTTATTAAGCATTAGGTCTGTGATCTTACTCATACAGCACCCATGGGGGAAGCATGGCATTAGGACCTCTAGCCTGGGTCTTCCAAACAACAGTAGTCCTTACAGATGCCTGCAGGCCAATGACAACTCAGCATGTGATCACATGTGATTATAATAGTTATTCCTTACAGATGCCTGCGGGCCAATGATAATTCAATATGCAAATGTTACAGTAACTGTTAAACAAATAGTAGTTGGACAACTTGAAATCATCTAGTGAACTCGCATACAAATTCACGTAGAGGCAGCTGTTACAAGTGACCTTTGACTGTTAATGTTTGCCCTATCTGAAGGTAATATTAAGTCGAACACTGCCGCTCATGCAGGTATACAAATGCCCCTTGTGAATGAGATAATAACATGAATCCCATGGGTTGCAGGCTAACTTACAACTTCATAAAATGATTTATGATGATAATGTAAATAATAGAACATTTTCAATGCAAAAATCATTGATGTAAAGAAGTATAGTTTGTATTTCTGTAGTCTACCAAGACCTCTCATTGAACTTTAAATGATGGAGGTACTATCCTCCTCCTCGGCACAGTCTTTCCACATCATTGTCGGTGTATTTGTCGTGCATAATCGGCGCAAGAAATTCTTTGTGGCAGTAAAATGAGGAGGAAAACTATGCCAGTTTTCTGCCCCAAAATCGATCCCCTCTTCCCCCCGAATACCTTGCAGAGCTCCTTTCATCAAGTCCCCATGTCACACAGAGAGAACAGAGGAGACTGAGTCTGAAGAGTGTGGAGAGTTTGAGGAGTGATTTCACTGTTGGGGGTGAGTGTTACTTTTGTATTCGGCAGAGGTACTTTAAACTGCCTTCTGATGGTCTGTGCATGTGTGAGTGAACGGGGAGCAAAGGTCACATGGAGTGAACGGAGAGCAGAGGTCACACGGAGTGAACGGGGAGCAAAGGTCACACGGAGTGAACGGGGAGCAGAGGTCACACGGAGTGAACGGGGAGCAGAGGTCACACGGAGTGAACGGGGAGCAGAGGTCACACGGAGTGAACGGGGAGCAGAGGTCACACGGAGCGAACGGGGAGCAGAGGTCACATGGAGCGAACGGGGAGCAGAGGTCACACGGAGCGAACGGGGAGCAGAGGTCACACGGAGCGAACGGGGAGCAGAGGTCACACGGAGCGAACGGGGAGCAGAGGTCACACGGAGCGAACGGGGAGCAGAGGTCACACGGAGCGAACGGGGAGCAGAGGTCACACGGAGCGAACGGGGAGCAGAGGTCACACGGAGCGAACGGGGAGCAGAGGTCACACGGAGCGAACGGGGAGCAGAGGTCACACGGAGCGAACGGGGAGCAGAGGTCACACGGAGCGAACGGGGAGCAGAGGTCACACGGAGCGAACGGGCAGCAGAGGTCACACGGAGCGAACGGGCAGCAGAGGTCACACGGAGCGAACGGGCAGCAGAGGTCACATGGAGCGAACGGGGAGCAGAGGTCACACGGGGCGAACGGGAAGCAGAGGTCACACGGAGCGAACGGGGAGCAGAGGTCACACGGAGCGAACGGGCAGCAGAGGTCACACGGAGCGAACGGGCAGCAGAGGTCACACGGAGCGAACGGGCAGCAGAGGTCACACGGAGCGAACGGGGAGCAGAGGTCACACGGGGCGAACGGGGAGCAGAGGTCACACGGGACGAACGGGCAGCAGAGGTCACACGGAGCGAACGGGCAGCAGAGGTCACACGGAGCGAACGGGGAGCAGAGGTCACACGGGGCGAACGGGGAGCAGAGGTCACGGGACGAACGGGGAGCAGAGGTCACACGGAGCGAACGGGGAGCAGAGGTCACAGGGAGCGAACGGGGAGCAGAGGTCACACAGAGCGAACGGGGAGCAGAGGTCACACGGAGCGAACGGGGAGCAGAGGTCACACGGAGCGAACGGGGAGCAGAGGTGACACGGAGCGAACGGGGAGCAGAGGTCACACGGAGCGAACGGGGAGCAGAGATGACACGGAGCGAACGGGGAGCAGAGGTGACACGGAGCGAACGGGGAGCATAGGTGACACGGAGCGAACGGGGAGCAGAGGTGACACGGAGCGAACGGGGAGCAGAGGTCACACGGAGCGAACGGGGAGCAGAGGTGACACGGAGCGAACGGGGAGCAGAGGTCACACGGAGCGAACGGGGAGCAGAGGTGACACGGAGCGAACGGGGAGCAGAGGTGACACGGAGCGAACGGGGAGCAGAGGTGACACGGAGCGAACGGGGAGCAGAGGTGACACGGAGCGAACGGGGAGCAGAGGTCACACGGAGCGAACGGGGAGCAGAGGTGACACGGAGCGAACGGGGAGCAGAGGTCACACGGAGCGAACGGGGAGCAGAGGTGACACGGAGCGAACGGGGAGCAGAGGTCACACGGAGCGAACGGGGAGCAGAGATGACACGGAGCGAACGGGGAGCAGAGGTGACACGGAGCGAACGGGGAGCAGAGGTGACACGGAGCGAACGGGGAGCAGAGGTGACACGGAGCGAACGGGGAGCAGAGGTGACACGGAGCGAACGGGGAGCAGAGGTGACACGGAGCGAACGGGGAGCAGAGGTGACACGGAGCGAACGGGGAGCAGAGGTGACACGGAGCGAACGGGGAGGAGAGGTGACACGGAGCGAACGGGGAGCAGAGGTGACACGGAGCGAACGGGGAGCAGAGGTGACACGGAGCGAACGGGGAGCAGAGGTGACACGGAGCGAACGGGGAGCAGAGGTGACACGGAGCGAACGGGGAGCAGAGGTGACACGGAGCGAACGGGGAGCAGAGGTGACACGGAGCGAACGGGGAGCAGAGGTGACACGGAGCGAACGGGGAGCAGAGGTCACACGGAGCGAACGGGGAGCAGAGGTCACACGGAGCGAACGGGGAGCAGAGGTCACACGGAGCGAACGGGGAGCAGAGGTCACACGGAGCGAACGGGCAGCAGAGGTCACACGGAGCGAACGGGCAGCAGAGGTCACACGGAGCGAACGGGCAGCAGAGGTCACACGGGGCGAACGGGGAGCAGAGGTCACACGGGGCGAACGGGCAGCAGAGGTCACACGGGACGAACGGGCAGCAGAGGTCACACGGAGCGAACGGGCAGCAGAGGTCACACGGAGCGAACGGGGAGCAGAGGTCACACGGAGCGAACGGGGAGCAGAGGTCACACGGAGCGAACGGGGAGCAGAGGTCACACGGGGCGAACGGGGAGCAGAGGTCACACGGGGCGAACGGGGAGCAGAGGTCACACGGGGCGAACGGGGAGCAGAGGTCACACGGGGCGAACGGGGAGCAGAGGTCACACGGGATGAACGGGGAGCAGAGGTCACACGGAGCGAACGGGGAGCAGAGGTCACAGGGAGCGAACGGGGAGCAGAGGTCACAGGGAGCGAACGGGGAGCAGAGGTCACACGGAGCGAACGGGGAGCAGAGGTGACACGGAGCGAACGGGGAGCAGAGGTGACACGGAGCGAACGGGGAGCAGAGGTGACACGGAGCGAACGGGGAGCAGAGGTGACACGGAGCGAACGGGGAGGAGAGGTGACACGGAGCGAACGGGGAGCAGAGGTGACACGGAGCGAACGGGGAGCAGAGGTGACACGGAGCGAACGGGGAGCAGAGGTGACACGGAGCGAACGGGGAGCAGAGGTGACACGGAGCGAACGGGGAGCAGAGGTGACACGGAGCGAACGGGGAGCAGAGGTCACACGGGGCGAACGGGGAGCAGAGGTGACACGGAGCGAACCGGGAGCAGAGGTGACACGGAGCGAACGGGGAGCAGAGGTCACACGGAGCGAACGGGCAGCAGAGGTCACACGGGGCGAACGGGGAGCAGAGGTCACACGGGGCGAACGGGCAGCAGAGGTCACACGGGACGAACGGGCAGCAGAGGTCACACGGAGCGAACGGGCAGCAGAGGTCACACGGAGCGAACGGGGAGCAGAGGTCACACGGAGCGAACGGGGAGCAGAGGTCACACGGAGCGAACGGGGAGCAGAGGTCACACGGGGCGAACGGGGAGCAGAGGTCACACGGGGCGAACGGGGAGCAGAGGTCACACGGGGCGAACGGGGAGCAGAGGTCACACGGGGCGAACGGGGAGCAGAGGTCACACGGGATGAACGGGGAGCAGAGGTCACACGGAGCGAACGGGGAGCAGAGGTCACAGGGAGCGAACGGGGAGCAGAGGTCACAGGGAGCGAACGGGGAGCAGAGGTCACACGGAGCGAACGGGGAGCAGAGGTGACACGGAGCGAACGGGGAGCAGAGGTGACACGGAGCGAACGGGGAGCAGAGGTGACACGGAGCGAACGGGGAGCAGAGGTGACACGGAGCGAACGGGGAGGAGAGGTGACACGGAGCGAACGGGGAGCAGAGGTGACACGGAGCGAACGGGGAGCAGAGGTGACACGGAGCGAACGGGGAGCAGAGGTGACACGGAGCGAACGGGGAGCAGAGGTGACACGGAGCGAACGGGGAGCAGAGGTGACACGGAGCGAACGGGGAGCAGAGGTCACACGGGGCGAACGGGGAGCAGAGGTGACACGGAGCGAACCGGGAGCAGAGGTGACACGGAGCGAACGGGGAGCAGAGGTCACACGGAGCGAACGGGGAGCAGAGGTCACACGGAGCGAACGGGGAGCAGAGGTCACACGGAGCGAACGGGGAGCAGAGGTCACACGGAGCGAACGGGGAGCAGAGGTCACACGGAGCGAACGGGGAGCAGAGGTGACACGGAGCGAACGGGGAGCAGAGGTGACACGGAGCGAACGGGGAGCAGAGGTCACACGGAGCGAACGGGGAGCAGAGGTCACACGGAGCGAACGGGGAGCAGAGGTCACACGGAGCGAACGGGCAGCAGAGGTCACACGGAGCGAACGGGGAGCAGAGGTCACACGGAGTGAATGAAGAGAATTTCACTCCATTCCCCATGGTGATGACGTATCAGGAGCAGGTGTCATTCACTGTGGGGATAATATGTTATTGTCACTGGGAGGAGGAGCACAGGATGGAGCGAGAGAGAATCCGGCAGCATTGAAGGAGGATGGGCCATCCAGGTGTTTGCCCCCGCCCCCACCACAATAGAATATACAGGCAGCAAGGGTCCGACCAGGATTCAAGAGTATGTTTCACAAAAGCGGCAACAGGTGTGACTGCCGTCTACTGCAAGGAGTCCTGCAGCCACACTCACCTGCTCACACTGCACTGTCTGTGGCTGTGAAGATAACCACCGCACTCAACCTTTAAAGCACCGGCTGATTTCAGACAGCCACCAGGGATCTCCATTAAATTTCATCTTGGCCCTCTGCTCCCCTGCTAACAATCCCACTCTCTCAAGAACCAACCAGAGGCAGAACCCATAAAGATAAATCCCCGTGAGATGAGATGCAGGGGCAATCAAACTAATCTCTCAGTATTAAAATCCAACCATATAATCTCCACTGCCACCCTGATTGCAGTATCAGACAGGCGTGGCTCTCCTGTTCCCACTCACATTAGCAATTCTATTCTGCTCAAGCTTTGTCTCCACACACTGACTGTGGTCACTGCACGGGGTGCAGAAGGAATCTTAAAGTAGAATGAAAGTTTAAAGAATTAGAGGGAAAGTTGTGTATTTCCCCAAGGTGACCTTCCACACTGTCCTGGGCCTCAAGGTAAGGTGGCTGGGAGCAGTAACCATTGTGTCTGGACAGTGTAGAGGGAGCTTTACTCTGTATCTAACCCATGCTGTACCTGCTCTGGGAGTGTTTGATGGGACAATGTAGAGGGAGCTTTACTCTGTATCTAACCCGTGCTGTACCTGCCTTGGGAGTGTTTAATGGTACAGTGTAACAGGAGCTTTACTCTGTATCTAACCCGTGTTGTACCTGCCTTGGGAGTGTTTGATGGGAGAGTGTAGAGGAGGGAGCTTTATACATGAATCTCACCCATGCTGGACCTACCCTGGGAGTGTTTGATGGGACTGTGTAGAGGTAGCTTTACACTCTACCTAGCCCGTGCTGAACCTGCCCTATTCCAGTGAGAAAGAAAGATTTTGAGAGAAGGGAGCACCATCCGTGGCTAACTAAGGAAGTAAAGGATGGTATCAAATTGAAAATGAAGGCATACATAGTTGCCAAGATTAGTGGGAGACCAGAGGATTGGGAAATTTTTTAAAACCTGCAAAGGATGACTAAAAAAAAATAAAGAGAGCGAAGATGAATTATGAGAGAAAACTGGCAAAAAACATTAAAACAGATAGTAAGAGCTTCTACAGGTATATAAAAAGGAAGAGGGTAGCTAAAGTAAACATTGGTCCCTTAGAGGATGAGACTAGGGAATTAATAATGGTGTACGGGGAAATGGCAGAGACTCTGAACAAACACTTTGTATCTGTCTTCATGGTAGAAGACAGTAACAACATCCCAAAAATGGATAATCAAGGGGCCACAGGGAGGGGGGATCTAAAGACAATCACTATCACTAGGGAAATAGTACTTGGTTAAATAATGGGACTAAAAGACGACAAGTCCCCTGGACCAGATGGCCTGCATCCCAGGGTTTTACAAGAAGTGGCTGCAGAGATTGTGGATGCATTACTTGCAATATACCAAAATTCCCTAGACCCTGGAGAGGTCCCAGCAGATTGGAAACCCGCAAATGTGGCACCCCTATTTAAGAAAAGAGGGAGACAGAAAGCAGGAAACTATAGACCAGTTAGCCTAACATCTGTCATTGGGAAAATGCTGGAGTCCTTCATTATGGAAGCAGTAGCAGGGCATTTGGAAAATCATAATGCAGTCAACCAGAGTCAATGAAAGGGAAATCATGCTTAACAAATTTACTAGAGTTCTTTGAGGTTGTAATGAGCAGGGTGGATAAAGGGGAACCAGTAGACGTAGTGAATTTGGATTTCCAGAAGGCATTCGATAAGGTGCCACATAAAAGGTTACTGCATAAGATAAGAGCTCACAGAATTGGGGGTAATATATTAGCATGGATAGAGAATTGGCTAACTAACAGAAAGCAAAGAGTCGGGATAAATGGGTAATTTTCCAGTTGGCAAACGATAACTAGTGGGGTGCCACAGAGATCGGTGCTGGGGCCTCAACTATTTACAATCTGCATTAATGACTTGGATGAAGGGACCGACTGTAATGTAGCTAAGTTTGTGGATGATACAAAGATGGGTGGGAAAGAAAGTTTTGCAGAGGACTCAAAGAATCTGCAAAGGGATATAGACAGGCTAAGTGAGTGGGCAAACATTTGGCAGATGGAGTACAATGTGGGAAAGTGTGAGGTTACACACTTTGGCAGGAAAAATAAAAAAGCAAATTATTATTTAAATGGAGGAGATTAGAAAATGCTATAGTTCAGGGGGACCTGGGGGTTCTTGTGCATGAAACATAAAAAGTTAGCATTCAGGTACAGCAAGTAATCAAAAAGGCAAAAGAATGTTGGCCTTTATTTCAAGGGGGTTGGAGTATGAAAACAGGGAAGTCCTGCTACATCTGTACAGGGTATTGGTGAGACCACACCTTCAGTACTGCGTACAGTTTTGGTCTCCTTATTTAAGGAAGGCTATACTTGCATTGGAGGCAGTTCAGAGACGATTCACGAGGTTAATTCCAGAGATGAGGGAGCTAACTTATGAGGAAAGGTTGAGCAGGCTGGGCCTGCTCATTAGAAGAATGAGAAGTGATCTTATTGAAACATATAAGATACTGAAGGGGCTCGACAAGGTGGATGCAGAGAGGATGTTTCCCCTCGTGGGGAAATCTAGAACACGGGGGCAAATCTAGAACACGGGGGCACAGTTTCAGAATAAAGGGTCGCCCTTTTAGAACTGAGATGAGGAGGAATTTCTTGTCTCAAAGGGTCATAAATCTGTGGAATTCTCTACCCCAGAGAGCTGTGGAGGCTGGGTCATTAAATTCATTTAAGGTGGCGATAGACAGATTTTTTCAACTTAAGGGAATGAAGGGTTATGGGGAGCGGGAGGGGAAGTTACTTTGAGTCCAAGATCAGCCATTATCTTATTGAATGGTGGAGCAGGCACGAGGGGCCATGTGGCCTATTCCTGCTCCTATTTCTTATGTTCTCAAGTTCTTATGCCCTGGGAGTGTTTGATGGGACAGTGTAGAGGGAGATTTACTCTGTAGCTAACCCGTGGTGTACCTGTCCTGGGAGTGTTTGATGGGACAGTGTAGAGGGAGGTTTCCTCTGTATCTAACCCGTGCTGTACCTGCCCTGGGAGTGTTTGATGGGACAATTTAGAGTGAACTTTACTCTATATCTAACCTGTGCTGTACCTGCCCTGGGAGTGTTTGATGGGACAGTGTAGAGGGAGCTTTACTCTGTATCTAACCCGTGCTGTACCTGCCCTGGGAGTGTTTGATGGGACAGTGTAGAGGGAGCTTTACTCTGTATCGAACCAATGCTGTACCTGCCCTGGGAGTGTTTGATGGGACAGTTTAGCGGGAGCTTTACTCTGTATCTAACCCATGCTGTACCTGCCCTGGGAGTGTTTGATGGAACAGTGTAGAGGGAGCTTTACTCTGTATCTAACCCATGCTGTACCTGCCCTGGGAGTGTTTGATGGGAGTGTAGGGGGGCATCTATTAACTGGTTTAAGGTAATTTCCCTGGTCTTGCAGCCTTTGCCTGCACTCTGACCAATTCCAATCTTTTACCTGGTTTACGGTAATTCACCTGGTCAGGCAGCCTGCTGCTACACTGTAAACCAATTTCCAATAAACCAATTTTCAAACAGCGGTTTCGAATCGCCACCCCACCTTCCAGTTCTGACTGAAGGACTTATCATTAATGATATTAAAATGGACACGTGGTTTGGATGAAAGAAAAAATCAAGTTTTATTAACTAAATGAACTACAATCAAATTGTAAACTATACCACACGAACACAGTAATTACAGTAAAATTGCTTAAATGGGGGAATGCAGACGGTAAAAACGAGGGATTAAATGGCTACAATGTTAATTAAACAATCTTAGCAATATCCCCTTAATTCACCATCCCCTAACTCCTTACTAGGTTGCCTTGCTGAGGAGTCAGAAACTCTGCTCACATGTGGTCCAGCGAAGTGAGAGAGAGAGAAGCTCACCTGTGGTCCCAGGAAGTAAAAAGAGAATGATAGCTTCTCAGGAGCTATCTTTATACCTGGTGAGCCCCCTGCTGTTTGCCTGTCTGGAAAATTCACGCCCACAAAGTGCCAATACACAAAAGAAACGCTTTGATTGGCTAATTCAAAGTGGTTGGAATGGGTTAATGTGTCTGCACTGTGGGGCTGAAATGTTCCTGCCCACATCCGGAGCTCACCTGGGCTAAAACAAAAGGGAATACAACAGCCCTATTGTCCAGAATGATGGGTGATTTAAACCCATTCAATGCTTAAACTGTTCCCATTCAAAATCCGTTCCATGGTTTCAGTCTTATCATTGTCTGTGAGTGCTTTGAATGGCAGTGTAAACAGAAGCAGTTTCAAATCGATTGTCCTGCAGTTATTCTCAAGTGGACTAATCTCTTAAGTAAATAAGCAACTTCAAGTGCTTCTGAAGGGAACCTCCCTTTGATTGGCAGGTCTATGACTGCCACTGTATCCTCCCACTTTTTCACACAGACAATTCGAGCTGCTTTTTTTCAAGCCCCATTCTTCATGGTCAATGCTTTCTGTGGCCATTTTAAAACCTTTTGTGATTGCCCAAACTCCAGGGAACAATTTTATTAATAAAAGCACTGTCTTAAGGTGTGTGAATATTTTCCACAGAGCTCTACGACTCCGGTGTTGTCCACATTCTGTCCATCTCAGAGCAGTCTTTTGCGGTACTCGGCACATTTTAAAACACTGTAGACAAGTCACATCACCCAATTCTTCGTCCACGATGTGGACCAATATTTTCAATCTTCAGGGAAATAGGGGAAATTTTGCAACCCCTGTCCGGGCCTCTGCAGGTTATCTGCAGTGTCCTCCAGGTTAAAGTTGGGTATTGATGCCTCTGGGCGTCCTGTCTCTTTGCAGTGTAGGTCTTCATCGGGTAGTCTCCCCTCGTTCTCTCCACTCCCCGAGGGAGCGAGGTCTTTTATGGAAACAGTGTCCTCTCACCCATCAGAGTATTCGATATAGGCATACTGAGGGTTTGCATGGAGGAGCTTTACCTTTTCCACAAGGGGGTCTGTTTTATGGCCTCTCACGTGCTTCCGCAATAGTACTGTCCCCGGAGACGTCAGCCACGCGGGTAGAGATATGCCCGAGGTGGATTTCTGGGGGAAAACGAACATCTTTTCATGAGGGGTAGCATTAGTGGCAGTACATAACAGAGACCTTATGGAGTGGAGCACGTCTGGGAGGACTTCCTGCCAGCGGGAGGTCGGAAGGCCTTTTGACTTTAAGGCTAACGTGACAGCCTTCCAAACAGTAGCATTCTCCCTTTCCACTTGCCCATTACCCCGGGGGATGTAGCTAGTGGTTCTGCTAGTGGCTATCCCCTTCGAGAGCAAGAACTGGCGCAGCTCGTCACTCATGAATGACGTCCCCCTATCGCTGTGTATGTAGTTCGGCATGCCAAACATGCAGAATAGATTACAGAGACACTTGATGACCGTGGCACTGGTCATGTCTGGGCAGGGAATGGCGAAGGGGATGCGGGAATATTCATCAATGATATTGAGGAAGTATACGTTATGGTCGGCAGAGGGAAGGGGTCCCTTGAAGTCCAGACTTAGGCGCTCGAATGGCCGTGTGCCTTTGATAAGGTGTGCACGGTCAGGCCTGTAAAAATGAGGCTTGCATTCCGCACAGATGTGGCAAGCTCTGGTCATTGCCCTGACCTCCTCGATGGAGTGGGGCAGATTGCGGGACTTTATAAAATGGTATTGTCGGATGACCCCTGGGTGACAGAGGTCGTTGTGGAGACCCTGTAATTTGTCCGTATGAATGCTGGCACACATTCCCCGCGATAGGGCATCTGGGGGTTCATTAAGGGCTCCCGGCCTGTACATAATATCATAGTCGAACGTGGATAGTTCGATCCTCCACCTGAGTATTTTGTCATTCTTGATTTTCCCCCTTTGTTTGTTATTAAACATGAAAGCCACCGACCGCTGGTCGGTGAGCAGGGTGAAACGTTTGCCAGCTAGGTAGTGTCTCCAGTGCCACACTGCCTCCACTATAGCCTGTGCCTCATTCTCGACAGAAGAGTGCCTGATTTCAGGTCCGTGAAGGGTTCGGGAGAAGAAGGCCACAGGTCTCCCAGCCTGATTGAGGGTCGCAGCTAAGGGAAAGTCTGACGCATCGCTTTCGACTTGAAAGGGAATGCATTCGTCCACTGCACACACTGCAGCCCTTTCAATGTCCTGTTTAATACTGGTGAAAGCCTCCCAAGCTTCAGCTGATAGTGGGAAGGACGTCGATTTAATGAGGGGCCGGGCCTTATCAGAGTAATTGGGCACCCATTGGGCATAATACGAAAAAAATCCCAGGCACCTTTTTAAAGCTTTGGGATTGTGTGGCAGGGGCAGTTCCTTTAGGGGGCGTAATCGGTCAGGGTCCGGTCCAATTACCCCATCTTCCACCACACAGTCGAGGATACAGAGACGGTTGTGTTGAAGACACATTTGTCTTCGTTGTAGGTTAGATTCAGCTTTAGGGCAGTTTTTAAAAATCTCACAAGATTTAGATCGTGGTCTTGCTGGTTGTGCCCGCAGATAGTGACATTGTCCAGCTAGGGGTAGATAGCTTGTAGTTTATTCTCGTCAACCATGCGGTCCATCTCACATTGGAAGACCGAGACCCCATTTGTTACTCCGAAGGGCACTCTGAGAAAATGGTAGAGGCGCCCGTTCGCCTCGAAGGCGGTGTATGGGCAGTCCTCCATTCTAATGGGGAGCTGGTGATACGCGGATTTGAGGTCGATAGTCGAGAAGACTCGGTATTGCGCAATCTGGTTGACCATTTCTGATATGCGGGGTAAAAGGTAGGCGTCCAGCTGGGTATAAATATTTACAGTCTGGCTGTAGTCAATTACCATCCGTTTCTTTTCGCTATTTTTAACTATGACTACTTGGGCACACCACGGGCTGGTACTGCATTCAATAATGCCTTCCCGCAGGAGTCTGTCCACTTCCGTCTTGATAAAGTGTCTGTCTTCCAGATTGTACCGTCTACTTTTGGTCGCTATGGGCCTACAGTTCGGAGCGAGATTAGCGAATAAAGAGGGCGGGCTGATTTTTAAGGTTGATAGGCCACAGACTGTGAGTGGCGGCTGGGACCCGCCATATGCTAGCGTGACACTTTCGTGGTGGCACTGGAAGTCCAGGCCCAAGATTACATTAACACAGAGTTCTGGCATCACGAGGAGTTTAAAATCCTTGTAGTCCGTGCCTTTTACAGTCAGTGTTACCACACAGTAGCCCAAAATGTCCGAAGTGTGGGGCTTAGCAGCCATAGCAATTCTGCTCCGTGTAGGGGTTACCGTTAATGAGTGCCGCCGTACCAGGCTAGGGTGGATAAAACTCTCGGTACTCCCACAGTCAATTAAACATTTCCTTAAATTCCCGTTTGCCTGTATGTCCATCATGGATTTTGTCAACGAGTGTGGCCTGGATTGATCCATCGTGATCGAAGCCACTGTTGGGCCCTGGGCGGCCGTTGAGTCGGGAAAAGATGGCGGATCCCAAGATGGCAGATCCCAAGATGGCGGCCCGCACGGCACGCACTAGGCGGTGACGGAGTTGGAAATCGGATTCCCCCTGCAGACTTTGCTAAAATGCCCCTTTTTCTTACATTTGAAACATGTAGTGTCCTTCGCTGGGCATCGTGGTCTGGGGTACTTGGCCTGGCCACAGAAGTAGCATTTCGGGCCTAGAGACATTGCCACTGTAGTAGGACTCCTGGGTGAACTTCTGTGCGGGGACTCCGGCGGCGTAGAGCTGGTCTGAGACCTGGATGGGGAAGATGGCTGATTCCAAGATGGCGGCCCCCTCGGCGCGCACGAGGCGGTGAGGGCCGCATGGCCGGAATAAGAGTCAGAGTTCTTCTGGGCCACGTCCAGCAATCGCGCAGTGGCCACTGCCTTTTTTAAGTCCAGGACCTCCTTCTCCAGCAGTCTCTGCCAGATATAATTCGATTTGAGGCCCGTGATGAAGGAATCGCGGACCAATTCGTCAGCGTACGCGTTGGCCGTCACGGCCTTGCAGTTACAGTCCCGGACCAGGTCCTTTAGGCCCTGTAAGAAATCGTCCATTGATTCCTCTGGTCGCTGCCTGCGTGTAGCCAGCAGATGTCTGGCGTACACTTCATTTACCGGCCTCTGGTATTGGGCCTTCAGGATAGTGATGGCCTCCGTGTAAGAGGTGGCGTCCCGGATGAACGAATAAATCCGATGACTTACGCGAGTAGTCAGTAGACTCAGCTTATCTACCTCGCTAGCGGATGAGGCCCCCGCGAAGAGTTCGAAGCATTTGAGCCAGTGTCCAAATTGATTTGATGGCTCAGCAGAATGTGGATCCAAGTCCAGACGCTCTGGTTTTAGGAGTCGATCCATCCTAGTATTCTTTAGTGATTAAAATTGATGGGCCTTCAATAACCACAAAACTAGAAGTTATAGACTTAAACAAGTTGGCTTTTAATCACTAAGATCAGAGCTAACATCTCAACACGCCGACTGGTTCACAGGAATGAGTCATACAGATCCTGGGATCTTTATGTAAGAGAAGTCAGGGGCGGAGCCAAGAGCCAAGACCTGGAACCTCCCAGGTTAGTCGGGAAAGAGGAAGTGAAACTATACACCGTGGGGGAGGGTAATATACATGAGTGCAAAACGAATACAGGATCAAGACAAACAGATTTCATTACAGGGCTGTAAAACAAAAGACAAAAAAACTTGAACAACATGCTTCAACAAACCCTGACCATCATGTGCCAATGATGGGTCGCAAAATTCGAGTGGGTATTGCTCCTCCCACCCGGGCAGTAAATGTACCTTCCACCCCCCTTTGATCGTCTTAAACTTTAAAACAGACAGAATGGATTTACAGACCAGCCTGCTCTGCCAGCCCCAAACCATTCCCTTGTCCCTTTGTGGAGGTGGGGTACCCCTCATGTTAAAGATTACCTTGGCACAGACCGAGACCGGGGAGTATGGGATCGTGACTCCCAGTCCCTCCCCCTCCCATCTTCCCTCGACTGGCTGCAGAAAATGATGGGTGCCTGTGTGGCTGCTCTCCCTGGCCCCACACTGAAACTTGGATCCCAGATCCGGCCACCCACTCATCCTTCCCAGCCACACTTATCCTCTTTGCCCGTGGGCCCCTGGGTGAGTTCCTCATCTCCCCCAACCGCACCCACGCGACTCTTGGGTCTCCCCCTCTTTACAATCTTTCCCGGGCCATCACCACCCACTCCTGGGGAACGCGACCCTTTGTGGCAAGGCGCCCGCGCTTCCCCACCATGACCCCTCAACAGCGAGGTCTCCCGCAAGTGAACTTCGGTCAGGATAGTGCTGGGTTGGGGCCGTGCCCCACCCAGCTGGGGCTATTTCTTCTGCGTAGGAGGAGTAGGCAAGTTCCTCCGGACCCTGTCCGGTTTTTCCCGAAGGTCGCTGTGGGGTTTCCCTCTGGATTTGTCCGGTGGTGAGGTGATCCCCATCATTCTGTATTCATACCTTCAGTCGATGCCCAGCTCGGGCTGGGCGAACAATGCTGCTTCATGGTCCAATCTCCTGCAAAACTTAAAAGGACATGCAGCCAGGTCTCACTGACCTGCTGCCTTAGGTGGAGACATGGTCGGGTCCCTTGACCTCGGACCAAAATACAAACATTTGACACACATGTAAACTTAAACTCTTTAAACTTAAACTTAAAACTAGTTATATCAACAAAACTTAAAATACACCTTAAAAGCATGCTATATACACACATAGCTATAATACAAATGCCGCCCATCTCCGGATGGCCAGGCTAATCTCTGGCACTGTCGCAGATTGCTGCTGGCTGCAGCAAAGCTGGACTGCCTCCTGTCTCTGGTCCCTCGCAGCTTATGGCTGCTGGTATGGGACCTCTCTTCTTTGGCTTCTCCCTGGTACGGGAGCCCGCCTTACTCCACTGTAAAGTGGGTGACCATCTTGTCTCGGGCTTGCGGACCCACAGAGACCTTCTGAGGGGCGTCTCTGTGGGGGAAACTTTGGCTGGCGGACCCTGAGCCAGGGTCGCAGCCCTACCTGGCTGGGAGCCTTCTCCCCCTGGTGCCAACGACCTGCACTGCATAAGATACCAGGCAGCCTGCTGGTACAAATCTCCCTCTCCCGATCCAAAACCTGGTGTCAGTTCCCTCACTGTGTCTCCTGCAAGAGGGATTGCCATCCCTGCCTTTCCAGGGTCCCACATCATGGGGGGACCACTCTGGAAGCGGGCTGGGAAGCTGGTCCCTTTAAGCAGGCAACTGCACCTGTGCGGATCTCCTTCCCGGAGTCCCACGGCAGAGGCTGTGAAATCTCTGCCTTTAAACAAGCAGGTGCGCTGTGTGAAAAAGCTGAGGAAGAGCCGCTGTGGTCCCACAGGCAACTGCGCTTGTGTGAACTTCCTCTTCGGAGTCCCGCGGCAGAGGCTGTGAAGCCTTTGTATTCACACAGGCGGCCGCGCCTGCGCAAACCTCCTCCCCCTGGTCCCACGGCAGAGCCTGTGAAGCCTCTGGCTTCAAACAGGCGTTTGCGCCTGCGCGGGAAAACAGGAGAGGGGCCGCTGGGGTCCCGCAGGCAACTGCGCCTGCGTGTTCGGTTACTTTAAAAAGGGTTGGGAGAACCGCTGGTTCTTCCAAGCAGGCCTGTGCGCCTGCATGTAACAACTGAGCAGCAGGGATCTTTAAACGGCTGACTGCGCCTGCGCACTCGTCCTCAAACTGAGCAAGAGCCGCTGGGGGTTCCGGGTCGGCGACTGCACCTGCGCAAACCCGGTATTGAGAAACCTCTCCTCTCTGGAGCGCAGTTGCGCCTGCGCGAACCTCCTGTTGGCAAAACTGAGAAAGAGTCGCTTGGGGTACGGGTTGTGGAACCGCGCCTGCGCGAGCAGTTTCTGTGAATGGTTGGGCAGCAGCCTGCAGATTTCTGATCCCAGGCTGCTGTTTCTCTGTTCCTAGGCCACCCAACCATTTCAAATTTGAACTTTGGTTTGAATTTAAGCTTTTGCCAAGATTTAGGTCCCACTGGGGTAGGGAAGTGTCCCAATTTGTGGGCTGGACAACTTTTCCCTGGGAACAAGCCACAGTGCCTGTCTTTACAGTCTGTGAACTTGAACTTGCATGGACAGCAAACTCATGTTCCCTTACCTGCGTGGATTTAAATGGGGAATTTTGGACCTGCCTTTGGTCTGGGGCCAAAACTATCCCCTTTGTGCCTCCCTTGTCCTGGATTTCTGCTGCTGGACCTGCTCTACAGGGGTCCCAGAACTCTCCTTCCCTGTTCCCCTGCTTAGGCAGCTTACTCTGCTCATGAATGCCCCCCCCCCTCCCACACACAAGCCACAGTACTTGCCTGTGAACTTGTACCTACTGTGGGCTGTGGATTCCTATTCTCAGGCTCACTCACAGCTGCCTGGTTGGGGTTGACTTTAAGCCCCTTTCTTTCCAGTGATTGTGGGGAGGCAGAGGTGGGTGAGGGGGCTGCAGCACCACTGATGGCTGCTCCCTTTCCCTGATTGGCCCTCATGAGAGATTTTAACATCTGCAGGACAGACTCGATTGTGTCTGTCTCTGCCTTCTGAGTTGGGGCTGTGGGGTTCCTGGCTGTATCATCTCTCCCAGGCCTTTTACTATCCCTGCGCCAGTGGCCCTCCTCCCCGCACTTTTAACAAGTGACCTTGTTCTGGGAGGGATGGCTCCCCTCCTGGCACCACTCTTTCTGATATGGAGCCCCAGGTTTATCCAATTCCCTATCCAGCACCGTTCTGGGTGCTGCCTGTGGGATGGTTCTACTTGGGCTGCCAGTAAAATCCGGCTGACCTGCCTTCGGGCTGATGAGGCAAATCATTCCCCTTGCTACCTTTAAAGCCACGTTAAGGCGTTCTATCTCTGCCCTACAGGGGCCATGATCTGTTTCACTAAACCGGGCATTCTCTTCCCGCAGTCTCATCTCACTTTCCCTGGCCTCAGTGATTCCCTGCACAAGGCGTTCTATAAATGCCTGGCATTTCGTGACCTCTAGTGTGAGGCGTGCATTTTCTTCCCGCACCCTCATACCACTAACTCTGGCCTCATTCACCTCTCTTATGAGGCATTCTACCCCCGCCTGGCGCTTCTCAAACTGGGACTC
The DNA here is from genome assembly GCF_052327205.1 of Somniosus microcephalus. Taxonomy (NCBI): domain Eukaryota; kingdom Metazoa; phylum Chordata; class Chondrichthyes; order Squaliformes; family Somniosidae; genus Somniosus; species Somniosus microcephalus. Next base: position 108,058,052 of record NC_140997.1, read on the forward strand.
CTGATTCTTGGCCTCTTTAACCTGGCCACCTATACTATAATAGGTCAGCTTACACACTCCCACTACCTTCCGCAGGACTGCCCACAGGCTAAAAACAAGAAAAGCAATAACTGATGCTTTCTCCAGATCCAGACCACTTATCAAATCAAAAACGGCCTGCAGTCCTGCCACGGTCGTCATTTTGTAGGGGGGCATCTATTAACTGGTTTAAGGTAATTTCCCTGGTCTTGCAGCCTTTTCCTGCACTCTGACCAATTCCAATCTTTTACCTGGTTTACAGTAATTCACCTGGTCAGGCAGCCTGCTGCTACACTGTAAACCAATTTCCAATAAACCAATTTTCAAACAGCGGTTTCGAATTGCTACCCCACCTTCCAGTTCTGACTGAAGGACTTATAATTAATGATACTAAAATGGACACGTGGTTTGAATGAGAGAAAAAAATCAAGTTTTATTAACTAAATGAACTACAATCAAATTATAAACTATACCACACAAACATAGTAATTACAGTAAAATTGCTTAAATGGGGGAATGCAGATGGTAAAAACGAGGGATTAAATGGCTACAATGTTAATTAAACAATCTTAGCAATATCCCCTTAATTCACCATCCCCTAACTCCTTACTAGGTTGCCTTGCTGAGCAGTCAGAAACTCTGCTCACATGTGGTCCAGCGAAGTGAGAGAGAGAGAGAGAGAGAAGCTCACCTGTGGTCCCAGGAAGTAAAAAGAGAATGATAGCTTCTCAGGAGCTATCTTTTTATCTGGTGAGCCCCCTGCTGTTTGCCTGTCTGGAAAATTCACGCCCAAAAAGTTCCAATGCACAAAAGAAACGCTGTGATTGGCTAATTCAAAGTGGTTGGAATGGGTTAATGTGTCTGCACTGTGGGGCCGAAATGTTCCCGCCCACATCCGCACCTGGGCTACAACAAAAGGGAATACAACAGCCCTATTGTCCAGAATGATGGGTGATTTAAACCCATTCAATGCTTAAACTGTTCCCATTCAAAATCCGTTCCATGGTTTCAGTCTTATCATTGTCTGTGAGTGCTTTGAATGGCTGTGTAAACAGAAGCAGTTTCGAATCGATTGTCCTGCGGTTATTCTCAAGTGGGCTAATCTCTTAAGTAAATAAGCAACTTCAAGTGCTTCTGAAGGGAACCTCCCTTTGATTGGCAGGTCTATGACTGCCACTGTATCCTCCCACTTTTTCACGCAGACAACTCGAGCTCCTTTTTTTCAAGCCCCATTCTTCATGGCCAATGCTTTCTGTGGCCATTTTAAAACCTTTTGTGATTGCCCAAACACCAGGGAACAATTTTATTAATAAAAGCACTGTCTTAAGATGTGTGAATATTTTCCACAGAGCTCTATGACTCCAGTGTTGTCCACATTCTGTCCATCTCAGAGCAGTCTTTTGCGGTTCTTGGCGCATTTTAAAACACTGTAGACAAGTCACATCACCCAATTCTTCGTCCACGATGTGGACCAATATTTTCAATCTTCAGGGAAATAAGGGAAATTTTGCAACCCCTACAGGACAGTGTAGTGGGAGCTTAACTCTGTATCTAACCTGTGCTGTACCTGCCCTGGGAGTGTTTGATGGGGCGGTGTAGAGGGCGCTTTACTCCGTATCTAACCCGTGCTCTACCTGCCCTGGGAGTGTTTGATGGGACAGTGTAGAGGGAGCTTTACTCTGTATCTAATCCGTGCTGTACCTGCCCTGAGAGTGTTTGATGGGACAGTGTAGAGGGAGCTTTACTCTGTATCTAACCTGTGCTGTACCTGCCCTGGGAGTGTTTGATGGGGCGGTGGAGAGGGAGCTTTACTCCGTATCTAACCCGTGCTCTACCTGCCCTGGGAGTGTTTGATGGGACAGTGTAGAGGGAGCTTTACTCTGTATCTAATCTGTGTTGTACCTGCCCTGAGAGTGTTTGATGGGACAGTGTAGAGGGAGCTTTACTCTGTATCAAACCCATGCTGTACCTGCCCTGGGAGTGTTTGATGGGACAGTGGAGAGGGAGATTTTTCAACATTGGCAACTCTGTATTGAGGTATTGCATTTTGCACTGCAGTTAGCCACCTAAAGTGCAGGATTTCAGACACCAGCTGCAGTGAAAGCCCAAGGAGCTGCATGTGCTATCTCAGTGCTGGCTCACACTCACACTCACTCTGACCTTTGAGCCAATCAGGATCTAACTGTGCTCCAAACTCTAAGATGTAATTATCATTTTTTTCAGAATACTTGCATAATTTGTGTCCAGAATCTGCTGAATATGAAGATACACAAGGTAATTACACAATTATAAAATATAATTACAAAAAATACACAAGATTTAAGGTATTTGGCAAAAGAAGCAGGGGGGATTTTTTTACACGGCAAGTTGTTGCGATCTGGAGTGCTCTGACTGAAAGTGCAGTGGCAACAGATTCAACAGAAACATTCAAAAGGAAGTTGGATAAATACTTGAAAAGGAAAAAATGCAGGGCTATGGGGAAAGTGCAGGGCAGTGGGATTGATAGGCAACTCTTTCGATGGACTGAATGGCCTCCATCATTCTATGATTCTATAATTCTACAGGGATTGGAGTTGTTCAGGGAAATGAGCAGCTTGAGATTCTGAGCTCTTCCTTGGGAGGGACAGATTGCTGTTCAACACTAAAACATCCCTTTGTGCATTTGCTGCTAAATTGAATGGTTTGGGGGGAGGGGGGCAGATACTGGATTCTGGGGGGGAGGTGGGGGTACAGTGTGGGTGGAACTTGTATCTGATTGGTGCGGTGTTACTAAGTGCTGTGTTTCCATTTCCTGTGCAGCTGCTCTGGTTGTTGTGGGTGAGGTATGTGACCAGGCCGGGCAGTGTGTGTCACAAGGGGTAAGTCCTTTTCATGGTACCTTTACTCCTCTTGCTCTGAATGTAAAAAGTGAATTGCAACTTGGGTAATAAAAGCCATCGCTCCTAGTCAGCCATGGGCTATTGATCATTTGTTCCAGTGTATGTTTCACTGGGTTGAATGTTTGGGTCACTGGGTCCATTGTTTGTTTCACTGGGTCCAATGTTTGGGTCACTAGATCCAGTGTTTGGGTCACTGGGCCCATTGTTTTGGTCACTGGGCCCATTGCTTGGGTCACTGGGTCATAGTTACACAGCACAGAAAGAGGCCCTTTAGCCCATTGTGTCTGCGCCGGCCATCAAGTCCTGTCTATTCTAATCCTATTTTCCAGCATTTCGTCCGTAGCCTTGTATGCTATGGCATTTCATGTGCTCATCTAAATGCTTCTTGAATGTTCTGAGGGTTCCTGCCTCTACCACCCTTTCAGGCAGTGAGTTCCAGATTCCAACCACCCTCTGGGTGAAAAAGTTTTTCCTGAAATCCCATCTAAGCCTCTTGCCCCTTATCTTGAAACCCTGCCCCTTGGTTATTGACCCCTCTACTAATGGCTAAAGTTCCTTTCTAACTACCCTATCTATGCCCCTCATAATTTTGTACACCTCAATCGGGTCCCCCCTCAGCCTTCTCTGCTCTAAGGAAAACAACCCCAGCCTGTCCAGTCTCTCTTCATAGCTGAAGCGCTCCAGCCCACGTAACATCCTGGTGAATCTCCTCTGCACCCTCTACAATGCAATTACATCCTTCCTATAGTGTGGTGACCAAAACTGCACACAGTATTACAGCTGTGGCCTAACTAGTGTTTTGTACAGCTCCGTCATAACCTCCCTGCTCTTATATTCTATGCCTCGGCTAATGAAGGCATATATCCCAAAAGCCTTTTTAACCACCTTATTTGCCTGTCCTTCTGCCTTCAGGGATCTATGTACATGCATACCAAGGTCCCTCTGATCCTCTGTCCTTCCTATGGTCCTACCATTCATTGTATATGCCCTTGCCTTGTTCGTCCTCCCAATATGCATCACCTCACACTTTTCAGGGTTAAATTCCATTTGCCACTGCTCTGCCCATCTAACTAACCCATCCATATCGTCCTGTAGCCTAATGCTTCCCTCCTCACTATTTATCACTCCACCAATTTTCGTGTCATCTGCGAACTTACTGACCATACCTGCTACATTCATATCTAAATCATTAATGTACACTACAAACAGCAAAGGACCCTGCACCAATCCCTGCGGTACCCCACTGGACACAGGCTTCCAGTCACAAAAACAACCTTCGACCATCACCCTCTGCCTCCTGCCACTAAGCCAATTTTGGATCCAATGTGCCAAATTGCCCTGGATCCCATGGGCTCTTATCTTCTTGACCAGCCTCCCATATGCCTTTTTAACCACTTTATCAAAAGCCTTACTGAAGTCCATGTAGACTACATCAACTGCACTACCCTCATCCACACACCTAGTCACCCCCTCGAAAAATTCAATCAAATTGGTTAGACATGATCTCCCCCAGACAAAGCCATGCTGACTATCCTTGATTAACCCTTGCCTCTCCAAGTGAAGACTAATTCTGTCCCTCAGAACTTTTTCCAATAATTTTCCTACTACTGATGTTAGGCTCACTGACCTGTAATTCCCTGGTTTATCCCTATTACCATTTTTGAATAATGATACTACATTAGTGGTACTATGTTAGCTTTCCTCCAGTCCTCTGGCACCTCCCCTGTGGCTAGAGAGGTTCTGAAAATTTGTGTCAGAGCACCTGCAATCTCCTCCCTTGCCTCACACAGCAGCCTGGGATACATCTCATCTGGGCCTGGGGATTTATCCACTTTTAATCCCGCTAAAACCACTAGTACATCCTCCCTCTCGATGCTAATATGTTCAAGTATATCAGAATCCCCCTGCTTCATTTCTATGCCTACATCGTCCTTCTCCAGAGTGAACACAGATGCAAAATATTCATTTAAAACCTCACCCACATCTTCCGGCTCTACACACAGATTGCCACTTTGGTCCCTAATGGGCCCTACTCTTTCCCTGGTTATCCTCTTGCCCTTAATATATATATATAAATAAAGCACCTTGGGATTTTCCTTTATTTTGCCCATCAGTGTTTTCTCATGCCCCCTCTTTGCTCTCCTAATTTCTTTTTTAAGTACCCCACTGCACTTTCTATACTCCTGTATCTGCCAAAAGCCTCCCTTTTTTCCTAATCCATTCTTGTATATCCCTTGACATCCAGGGTTCCCTGGGCTTGTTGGTCCCACCCTTGACCTTTACGGGAACATGTTGGCGTTGTATTTCCTTTCTGAAAGACTCCCACTGCTCTGATGTGGATTTTCCTACAAGTAGCTTATCCCAATCCACTTTGGCCAGATCCTGCCTTATCATATTAAAATTGGCCTTCCCCCAATTTATAACCTTTATTTCTGGTCCATCTTTGTCGTTTTCCATGACTACCTTAAATCTCACCGAATTATGGCCACTGTCACCAAAATGCTCTCCTACTGACAGTTCTACCACTTGCCTGGCTACATTCCCTAGCATTAGGTCCAGTACCACCTCATCTCTTCTAGGACTTTCTATATGCTGATTCAAAAAGCTCTCCTGAATGCACTTTAAGAATTCCGCACCCTCGAAGCCTTTCATACTCTGACTATCCCAGTTAATACTGGGGAAGTTGAAATCCCCTACTATTATTATCCTATTATTTCTACACTTCTCTGAGATTTGCCTACATATCTTTTCCTCTATCTCCCCCTGACTGTTAGGGGGCCTATAGTACACTCCCAGCTAAGTGCTTGCCCCCTTTTTGTTTTTAAGTTCTACCCATATTGTTGAGTCTGTGTTTCCAAATGTAGTTATGCTGAATAACTGGACACAGACTACAGAAATAATTAAACAGGTCTTTAGTAATTGAGGGTCAGGGCTGAACTGGAATACACTTTGCTCCACAGGGTTTATATACCGGTGTGGTCACCACCGGTACTACAATGTACAGGAGCCATCAAAAAGTAGTCCATCACCTTAAGGTATCCTCTTAAGGTGGTACAGGTTACATACACTACAATTCCTCCCCTTTTAACTTAACAGTGTACACCCCAATTTAAACATTACATGGATAACATATATACAACTTTCACACAAAAGTGTTCAAAGATTCAGTCTCTGAGGAGGCCTCCTGATCCGGGCCGGATAACGCCTTTCTGGTTCTCGTTGCTGGGGTGACTCATCCATTTGATCTCCTATGGATTGAACATCATCATGTACGTTCGAGTCTGAGGTAGATGCTACAGGCTCAATAACTTCTTCAACTGGTGTCTCTGCCGTAGACATGGGGTCGACCCTTGTTCTCGATTCCACAAGTTGGTCAGCATGACGTCGTATTACGTTCTCTCCAACGTCTACCGTGTACATCAAGGGTCCTTGTCGGGCACGAATTGTTCCAGATTGCCATTTATCATTCCTATAGTCCCTGGCCAACACTGGTTGTCCTATTTCGAAACTCCGAGTGGCCTTGTTATTTATGTGCTGGAATTGCTTGTTTTCGACTTCCCTATGCACATTGGGTTTTAACAAATCCAACCGGGACCGCAACCTCCTGTTATAGAACATTATGGCAGGGCTTTGATTTGTCACTGCATGCGTGGCGTTTCGATATGCCATCAGGAAATTGTCCACCTTGTGTTGTAGTGGAATATGATCTTCGCTCATGGCCTTTATCGCCTTTTTGAACATTTGTGCAAATCTCTCGGCCAACCCATTTGTAGCCGGATGATATGGGGCAGATGTATAGTGTTTCACCCCATTCTTTTTCATGAATTTCTGGAATTCTTCTGACACGAACTGTGGTCCGTTGTCTGAACATATTTGTTCCGGCAACCCATTCCTTGCAAATATGGTTCTTAGAACTGCGATCGTCTTTTCAGAGGTAGTGGTCGACATCTTAATCACTTCTGGCCATTTAGAATGTGTGTCTACTGCTATCAAAAACATGGAATCCATGAATGGACCTGCAAAGTCGATATGCACACATTGCCATGGGGTTGAAGGCCATTCCCATGGATGCAGCGGTGCAATTGGAGGTGCGTTTTGAAATTTTTGGCACCCTGAGCAGCTTTTAGTCAGATCCTCAATTTGTTTGTCGATACCTGGCCACCACACATAAGCCCTAGCAAGGCTTTTCATCTTGACTCCCCCCAGATGACCTTCATGCAATTCCTTCAGAACTCTCTCCCTTAATTTAGGAGGAATAATCACCCTTGTTCCATACATCAATGTTCCTTGACAGACGGACAGCTGTTCTCGTCTGGCTGAGAATGCTGGAAACAGTGGGTCGCCATGTGCTGGCCATCCCTTCACTGTCAAATCGTAGACCCGAGACAGTGTCGGGTCATTTCGGGTCTCTCTCTCAATACCCGCATTGGTGACTGGTAAGCATTCGATGATGGTCGAGTGAAATATCTCGACAGGGTCAACTGCCGGTGCCTCTTCCGCTGTAGGTAGTGGCAGGCGTGACAGCCCATCAGCATTACCATGTTGCTTTGAACCTTTGAATTCGATATCATATTGATGTGCCCCTAGGAAAAGGGACCATCTCTGAAGCCTCTGCGCCGTCATAACCGGAACACCCTTCTTAGGGTTAAAAATGGAAACCAACGGCTGGTGATCTGTCAGCAGCGTAAACCTTTGGCCTTGCAGGTAATGGTTAAATTTCTTAACTCCCCACACGAGGCTGAGAGCCTCCCTATCTATCTGAGCATAGTTGCGCTCTGCGGAGGTCAATGATCTGGATGCGAACGCGACTGGCCTTTCCAAGCCATTTGGAAACTTATGTGAGAGCACTACCCCGATACCATATGGAGAAGCATCACAAGCTAAGCGAATAGGCAGCGTTGGGTTAAAGTGAGCCAACACTTCCTTAGAGGTGATCAGTGCCTCAGTGCCTTGCTTTTTTGAAAAGCCCGCTTACAATCATCGCTCCACTTCCATGGTATTCCCATTTGCAAAAGAGTGTTCAGCGGGTGTAACACCGTGGATAAATTTGGAAGAAACTTGTGGTAATAGTTAACCAACCCAAGGAACGACCTCAACTGGGATACATTTTCCGGAGCGGGAGCTTTCAAAACAGCTTCAATCTTGTCAGGTGACTTATGGAGCCCCTCCTGGTCAATGACGTGGCCGCAGTATGAGATTCACTTTTGAAAGAACTCACATTTCTGGCGATTAACTCTGAGCCCATATTCTTTCAATCTGCTGAGCACCTGCTCCAAATTCACGAGGTGATCCTTATCATCATCTCCTGTAATCAGAATGTCATCCAGGTAGCATTGTATGCCTGGAATTCCCTGCAATACCTGCTCCATGGCCCTTTGCCAAATCGCTGGAGCCGATGCCACTCCAAAAACCAGTCTATTATACCGATATAAGCCCTTATGTGTGTTGATCGTGAGATACTGGCGTGACGCTTCATCAACTTCCATCTGTAGGTACGCCTGCGCCAGGTCTATCTTGGTGAAGTGTTTCCCACCAGATAGTGAAGCGAAGATATCTTCAATCCGCGGAAGCGGATATTGCACCGTGTGAAGAACCGGATTAACAGTGATCTTGAAATCGCCACAGATGCGAACCTTCCCAGGTTCCCCCGGCTTGTTGCTCAATGAACGCTTCATGACAGGAACAATGGGTGTGGCCCATTCGCTCCAGTCCACTTTTGACAGTACTCCTGAATGTTCTAGCCCTTCCAGCTCTGCTTCCACAGCAGGTCGTATCGCATAAGGTACCGGTCTGGCTTTGAAAAATTTTGGGTTTGCATGTTCTTCAACCTTGATGTTTGCCGTAATTCCTTTCAGTGTTCCCAGTCCCTGTTGGAACACCTCCTTAGCATCGTCCAATATTTTGGACAGTCGTTTAGGTTTGACGTCGTCCTCTTTGCAGGAATCTACAGTCAGTGCTTGTATGGAATGCCAGTCCACATTTATTCTCCGGATCCATTCCCGTCCCAGTAGTGGTGGACCTCCATCAGGTAACACATACAAGTCCATTTCCTGACTTTCTTTACGATTGTAGACCACATTTACTTTTATCTTTCCGATGGGGTATACTATTTGCCCCGTGTATGTTTTCAATACAATCTCCGTATCCCTCAGGGGAATGTGCGAGAATAACCTTTTGTAATCTTGCTTATTCATGACCATCAATGCCGATCCGGTGTCCAATTCCATCTTCACTTGGACTCCTGCTATCCGAAGCATGACCCAGATAGTTTGGTGGTCTGCTGTGTTACCCACATTATGTATTTTTAGACAACCCAGTTCCTTACTGCTGGAGTCTGAATCCATCTTCTGCTCATCCGAACTGTTCTCTGTCACCTTGTGTACTTTTTTGTACTTCTCCTGCGGCGACTTTTTGCTGCTGGTCTTCTTTCCTGACCGGCATACTCTTGCTATGTGACCAAGTTTGCCACATTGCCTGCATTCTTTATCTTTGAACCAGCACTGGTTCTGGTCATGCGTTGTCCTTCCGCAACGATAGCACTTTACTGCGCCCAATGCCATTTCATTGGTGCTGAATTCCAATGGCCTTTGCTGTATCTCTGCAGCACCTCGTGCTGCTGCCTCGTGTGATGCTGCAATGCTGAAAGCTTTGTCCAGCGTAAGATCCTTTTCCTCTAGCAGTCGCTTCTGGGTTCCTTCCCTTAGGAGCCCACACACAAACTTATCTCTCAGTGCGTCTGCTAGTCCTGTACCGAACTGACAGTACTTTGATAACTTGCGCAGTTCGATTAAGAATTCAGCGTTGCTTTCCTCTTTAAGTTGAATTCTTTTGTAGAATTTAAATGGTTCTGCTATCAGCAGCGGCGTGGGGTTTAAATGCTCTTGCAGGATAGTAACAATATCCGTGAAACTCTTTCCTACCGGTTTATCTGGTGTTACAAGGTTCCTTAATAACCCGTACGTCTTCGCACCCATCGAGTTTAATAGGGTTAGTGCTTTCTTATCCTTCGGTACCTCATTCGTTGTACAGTAAACTTCGATGCGTTCCAAATAAGTGGCCCAATCTTCCACATCGCTATCAAAAGCAGTGATGTTACCCGTTTTTGGCATCCTTGTTGAGTTTCCTTTCCTTCGGATATGATTATTATTTTATTTTATTTTTTTCAAAATGGCGGCTTCCCGCGCTTGGCAGCTTTTCCCGCGCTTGTCTTCTTCCCCCGCCAACTCAAAATGGCGATTACCGCGCTGTTGCCGTTCTCGCCTCCCAGCGGTTCTTTATTTTCCCCTACGCTGCTGCTCTTGTTCCCCGCCGCTCCCGCGGTCCTTGTGGACATAAACGCTTTTCTGGCTGCTGCGCATCTCTGCCCCGATTGCAGTCCGGCCCCTGACATCGGCTGCGGTCATGTTCTCCGCCCTTTTCATCGTTTCCCTCCCCTTCTCTTACTGACAACTCGGCCGACTTCCCCCCCGTGCCGCTCGATCGGGCTTACCCGCCGCTGTCGTCGAAGGGATGTTAACTGATGTTTGACTTCGTGGCCAGAAACCAACCCGGGTTCCCGATTGCCTCCCGTGCTATGCAGTGCCCAGCAGGATGTTGAGGGTGGATATCCTTGATCGACGCCCATTTCAGAGGCGAAGCCTCCTTTGATGCAACTGCCGCTAGGTAAGATCAGACTCGTCGCCACTGTTGAGTCTGTGTTTCCAAATGTAGTTATGCTGAATAACTGGACACAGACTACAGAAGTAATTAAACAGGTCTTTAGTAATTGAGGGTCAGGGCTGAACTGGAATACACTTTGCTCCACAGGGTTTATATACCGGTGTGGTCACCACCGGTACTACAATGTACAGGAGCCATCAAAAAGTAGTCCATCACCTTAAGGTATCCTCTTAAGGTGGTACAGGTTACATACACTACACATATGGCCTCATTAGAGGAAACTGCTAAGATATCATCCCTCCTTACCACAGTGATTGTCTCCTTGATTAATATTGCGACACCCCCCTCTGTCTCGCCTGAAGATTCTATAACCCGGAATATTGAGCTGCCAGTCCTGCCCCTCCCTCAACCATGTCTCTATGAGAGCAACAATATCATACTCCCATGTGTTCATCATCACCTTCAATTCATCTACCTTACTCGCAAGATTCCTTGCATTAAAATAAATGCCATCCGGCCTTGCCGTACTCCCTTGTGCCGTTACATATTTGCTCTGCCTTCCAGGCTGACTTGTTTTTTCCTCTATATTTGGCTGTGCATCACCCCCTACTATAGCTCCACTCCGTATCCCATCCCCCTGCCAATTAGTTTCAACCCCACCCCCTCATCCAACAGTACTAGCAAACCTCCCCGCAAGGATGTTGGTCCCGTTCCGGTTTTGGTGCAACCCGTCCAACTTGTACAGGTCCCACATTCCCCAGAAGCCGACCCAGTGATCCTGGAAACTAAAGCCCTCCCTCCTGCTTCAACTCTTTAGCCATGCATTCTTCTGCTCTATCCTCCTATTCCTATGCTCATTAGCATGTGGCACCAGGAGTAATCCAGAGATTACAACCTTTGAGGTCCTGTTTTTTAATCTGCTACCTAGCTCCCTAAATTCTTGTTGCAGGACTTCATCCCTCTTTCTACCCATGTGTCAATGTGAACCATGACCTCTGACTGTTCGCCCTCTCCCTTCAGAATGCCCTGCAGCCATTCAGTGACAACCTTGACCCTGGCACCAAGGAAGTAACATACCATCCTGGAGTCACGTCTGCGGCCACAGAAACGTCTATCTGTTCCCCTTATGATAGAATCCCCTATCACTATTGCTCTCCCACTCTTTTTCCTCCCCTGCTGTGCAGCTGAGCCACTCGTAGTGCCACGGACTTGGCTCTTGCTGCATTCCCCTGAGAAACCATCTCCCCCAGCAGTATCCAAAACGGAAAACCTGTCGGAGAGGGAGATGGACCCAGGGGACGACTGCACTACCTTCCTAGTTCTTTTACTCTGTCTGGTGGTCACCCATTTCCTGTCTGCCTGTGCACTCGTTGCCTGTGGTGTGACCACCTCATTAAACGTACTATCCACGAAGATCCCAGCTTCGCGGATGCTCCACAGTGACTCCAGCTCCAGCTCAAAAACACGGATTTCGAATAGCTGCAGCTGGAGACACTTCCTGCACATTTGTTCGCCCTGGACACCGAAAGTGTCCACAGGAGGAGCACTCCATGGTGCCGAACTGCCCTGCCATGTCCTACCCTTAATTTACTTCCTTTAAATTAAAGAATATTAAACACACTAGGGATCTTACTTCACTTTAAACACTACTTACTCTAAAGTAGAGACCTTACTTTCACTTTACTGACTGGACTGTAGAAATACTCACTAGGACCTACTTAGCAATCAGTTGCTTCCCTGGTCCAATGTTTGGGTCACTGGGTCCAGTGTTTGCATCACTGGGTTCAGTGTTTGCATCACTGGGTCCATTGTTTGGGTCACTGGGTCCATTGTTTGGGTCACTGAATCCATTGTTTGATTCACTGTCTCCAATGATTGGATGACTGGTCCAGTGTTTGGGTCAGTAGGTCCAATGCTTGGGTCACTGGGTCCAATGTTTGGGTCACTGATTCCAATGTTTGGGTCACTGGGTCCATTGTTTGGATCGCTGGGTTCACAGTTTATGTCACTGTGTCCAGTGCTTGGGTCACTGGGTCCAGTATTTGAATCACTGTGTCCAGTGTTTGGGTCACTGGGTCCAATGTTTGGGTCACTGGGTCCAATGTTTGGGTCACTGGGTCCAATGTTTGGGTCACTGTTCCATTGATTGGGTCACTGGGTCCATTGATTGGGTCACTGGGTCCAGTGTTTGGGTCACTGGGTCCAATGTTTGGGTCACAAGTTCCAATGTTTGGGTCACTGATTCCAATGTATAGGTCACTGGGTCCATTGTTTGTGTGACTGGGTCCACTGTTTTTTTCACTGTCGAATGATTGGGTCACTGGGTCCAATATTTGGGTCACTGGGTCCAATATTTGGGCCACTGGGTCCAATATTTGGGTCACTGGGTCCAGTGTTTGGTTCACTGTGTCCAGTGCTTGTGTCACTGGGTCCAAAGTGTGGGTCACTGGGTCCATTGTTTGTGTTACTGGGTCCATTGTTTTTTTCACTGTGTCGAATGATTGGGTCACTGGGTCCAATATTTGGGTCACTGGGTCCAATATTTGGGTCACTGGTTCCAATGTTGACGTCACTGGGTCCAACCGGTGTCGGCCTTGTCCCAGTGTCCTGGTGTCTCCCTGTCCCGGTCTCCCGGTGTCTCCCTGTCCCGGTCTCCCGGTGTCTCCCTGACCCGGTCTCACGGTGTCTCTGTGTCCCGGTGTCTCCTGTCCTGGTCTCCCTGTGCCTCCCTGTCCCGGTCTTGCAGTGTCTCCCTGTCCCAGTCTCCCTGGGTCTCCTTGTCCCAGTGTCTCCTTGTCCTGGTCTCCCGGTGTCTCCCTGTCCCGGTCTCGCAGTGTCAACCTGTCCCAGTCTCCCTGTGTCTCCTTGTCCCGGTCTCCCTGTGTCTCCTTGTCCTGGTCTCCTGGTGTCTCCCTGTCCCGGTCTCCCGGTGTCTCCCTGTCCCGGTCTCATGGTGTCTCTCTGACCTGGTCTCCCAGTGTCTCTGTGTCCTGGTGTTCCCTTGTCCCAGTGCCTCCTTGTCCCGATCCCCCGGACTCTCCTTGTTCCAGTCTCCAGTCCACCGGTGTCTCCTCATCCCGGTCACCCAGTGCGTCCTCGTCCCAGTCTTCCGGTGTCTCCATGTCCCTGTCTCCCGGTGTCTCCTTTTCCTGGTATTCCGGTGTGGGCCTTTTCCCGGTCTCTCGGACCCCCAGTGTCACCTTGTGCCGGAGTCGGCCTTGTCCCGGTCTCCCGGTGTCGCTCTGTCCCGGTCTCCCGGTGTCGCTCTGTACTGGTCTCCCAGTGCCGCTCTGTCCTGGTCTCCCAGTGTCGCCCTGTCCCAGTCTCCCGGCATCTACTTATCATAGAGTCATAGAGTTATACAGCACAGAAAGAGGCCCATCGGCCAATCGCGTCCACGCCGGCCATCAAGCCCTGTCCAGTCTAATCCCATTTTCCAGCATTTGGTCCGCAGCCTTGTATGCTATAGCATTTCAAGTGCTCATCCAAATGCTTCTTGAATGTTGTGAGGGTTCCTGCCTCTACCACCCTTTCAGGCAGTGAGTTCCAGATTCCAACCACCCTCTGGGTGAAAAAGTTCTTCCTCAAATCCCCTCTAAACCTCCTGCCCCTTACCTTGAATCTATGCCCCCTTGTTATTGACCCCTCTACTAAGGGGAAAAGCTCCTTTCTATCTACCCTATCTATGCCCCCCATAATTTTGTACACCTCAATCAGGTCCGCCCTCAGCCTTCTCTGCTCCAAGGAAAACAACCCCAGCCTGTCCAGTCTTTCTTCATAGCTGAAGCGCTCCAGCCCAGGTAACATCCTGGTGAATCTCCTCTGCACCCTCTCCAAAGCAATCACATCCTTCCTATAGTGTGGCGACCAGAACTGCACATAGTATTCCAGCCGTGGCCTAACCAGCGTTTTGTACAGCTCCATTATAACCTCCCTGCTCTTATATTCTATGCCTCGGCTAATGAAGGCAAGTATCCCATATGCCTTTTTAACCACCTTATCCACCTGTTCTGCTGCCTTCAGGGATCTATGTACATGCACACCAAGGTCCCTCTGATCCTTTGTCTTTCCTAGGGTCTTACCATTCATTGTGTATTCCCTTGCCTTGTTAGTCCCTCCAAAATGCATCACCTCACACTTTTCAGGGTTAATTTCCATTTGCCACTGTTCTGCCCATCTGACCAACCCATCTATATCATCCTGCAGACTGAGGCTACCCTCCTCGCTATTTACCACCCCACCAATTTTCGTGTCATCTGCGAACTTATGACCATACCTTTTACATTCACATCCAAATCATTAATGTAGACCACAAACAGCAAGGGACCCAGCACTGATCCCTACGGTACCCTACTGGACACAGGCTTCCAGTCACAAAAACAACCTTCGACCATCACCCTCTGCCTTCTGCCACTAAGCCAGTTTTGGATCCAATGTGCCAAGGCACCCTGGATCCCATGGGCTCTTACCTTCTTGACCAGTCTCCTGTGCGGGACTTTATCGAAAGCCTTACTGAAATCCATGTATACCACATCCACTGCACTACCCTCATCCACACACCTAGTTACCCCCTCGAAAAATTCAATCAAATTGGTCAGACATGATCTTCCCTTGACAAAGCCATTCTGACTATCCCTGATTAATCCTTGCCTCTCCAAGTGGAGACTAATTCTGTCCCTCAGAATTTTTTCCAATAATTTCCCTACCACTGATGTTAGGCTCACTGGACTGTAATTCCCTGGTTTATCCCTACTAACCTTCATGAATATTGGTACTACGTTAGCTGTTCTCCAGTCCTCTGGCACATCCCCTGTGGCCAGAGAGGTTCTGCAAATTTGTGTCAGAGCCCCGGCAATCTCCTCCTTTGCCTCACATAGCAGCCTGGGATACATCTCGTCCGGGCCTGGGGATTTATCCACTTTTAAGCCTGCTAAAACCGCTCATACCTCCTCCCTCTCGATGCTAGTATGTTCAAGTATATCACAGTCCCCCTGCCCGATTTCTATGTCTACATCGTCCTTCTCCATAGTGAACACAGATGCAAAAAATTCATTTAAAACCCCACCTACATCTTCTGGCTCCACACACAGATTGCCACTTTGGCCCCTAATGGGCCCTACTCTTTCCCTAGTTATCCTCTTGCCCTTAATATACTTATAAAACACCTTAGGATTTTCCTTTATTTTGCTTGCCAGTGTTATTTCATGGCCCCTCCTCGGTCTCCTAATTTCTTTTTTATATATCGCCCTGCACTTTTTATACTCCTCTAGGGCTTCCTCTGTCTTTAGTCCTTTGTATCTGCCAAAAGCCCCCCTTTTTTTGCTAATCCATTCTCATATATCCCTTGACATCCAAGGTTCCCTGGGCTTGTTGGTCCCACCCTTGACCATTACGGGAACCTGTTGCCATTGTACTCTCTCAATTTCCTTTCTGAAAGACTCCCATTGCTCCGATGTGGATTTTCCTACAAGTAGCTGATCCCAGTCCACTTTGGCCAGATCCTGCCTTATCAAATTAAAATCAGCCTTCCCACAATTTAGAACCTTTATTTCCGGTCCATCTCTGTCCTTTTCCATGACTACCTTAAATCTCACCGAATTATGGTCACTGTCACCAAAGTGCTCACCTACTAACACTTCTACCACTTGCCTGGCCACATTCCCTAGAATTAGGTCCAGTACCGCCCCCTCTCTTGCAGGACTTTCGTCATGCTGGCTCAAAAAGCTCTCCTGGATGCACTTTAAGAATTCTGCACCCTCTAAGCCTTTCACACTCTGACTATCCCAGTTAATATTGGGGAAGTTGAAATCCCCCACTATTATTACCCCATTATTTGCATACTTCTCTGAGATTTGCCTACATATCTGTTCCTCTATCTCCCCCTAACTGTTTTGGGGCCTATAGTACACTCCCAGCAAAGTGCTTGCCGCTTTTTGTTTTTAAGTTCTACCCATATGGCATCATTAGATGAACCTGTTAATATATCATCCCTCCTTACAGCAGCAATTGACTCCTTAATTAATATTGTGACACCCCCTCCTCTTTTATGCCCCCCCCTCTGTCTCGCCTGAAGAATCTATACCCCGGAATATTGAGCTGCCAGTCTTGCCCCTCTCTCAACCATGTCTCCGTAATAGCAACAATATCATACTCCCATGTGTTCATCAACACCTTCAGTTCATCCACGTTGTCCCGGTCTCCCAGTGTCTACTTGTCCTGGTGTTGCCCTGTCCCGGTCTCCTGGTGTCTCCTTCTCCCGGTCTCCCGGTGTCACACTGTCCCTGTCTCATGGTGTTTCGTTCTGCCTGTCCCTGTCTCCCAGTGGCACTCTGTCCTGGTCTCCCGGAGTTACCCTGTCCTGGTCTCCCGGTGTCTACTTGTCCCAGTCTCCCGGTGTCACCCTGTCCCGGTCTACCTGTATCTCCTTGTCCCCGTCTCCTGGTGTCGCCCTGTCCCTGTCTCCTGGTGTCTCCCTGTCCTGGTGTCTCCCTGTCCCGGTCTCCCGGTGTCTCCTTGTCCCGGTCTCC
Organism: Somniosus microcephalus; assembly: GCF_052327205.1. Classification (NCBI taxonomy): domain Eukaryota; kingdom Metazoa; phylum Chordata; class Chondrichthyes; order Squaliformes; family Somniosidae; genus Somniosus; species Somniosus microcephalus. Next base: position 108,075,135 of record NC_140997.1, read on the forward strand.
TTGTCATGGCCTCCCGGTGTCTCCTTGTCCCGGTCTCCTTGTCCTGGTGTCTCCTTGTCCCAGTCTCCCGGCATCTCCATGTCCCGGTCACCCGGCGTCGCCCTGTCCCATTCTCCTAGCGTCGCCCTGACCCGTTCTCCCGACATCACCCTGTCCCTCTCTCCCAGCGTCACCCTGTCCCGGTCTCCCGGCATCGCCCTGGCCCAGTCTCCCGGTGTCTCCCTGTTTTGGTCTCCCTGTGTCTCCTTGTCCTGGTCTCCTGGTGTATCCTTGTCCCGGTCTCCCGGTGTCTCCTTGTCCCGGCCTCTTGGTGTCTCCCTGGCCCGGCCTCCCGGTGTCTCCTTGTCCCAGTCTCCCAGTGTCTCCCTGTCCCAGCCTCTTGGTGTCTCCCTGTCCCGGTCTCCCGGTGTCACCCTGCCCCGGTCTCCCGGCGTTGCCCTGTCTCGGTCTCCCAGCGTCGCCCTGTCCCGGTCTCCCGGTGTCCCCCTGTCCCGGTCTCCCAGTGTCTCCCTATCCCGGTCTCCCGGTGTCTCCCTGTTTAGTCTCCCTGTGTCTCCTTGTCCCGGTCTCCCGGTGTATCCTTGTCCCGGTCTCCCGGTATCTCCCTGTCCCGGCCTCTTGGTGTCTCCCTGTCCCGGTCTCCCGGTGTCACCCTATCCCGGTCTCCCAGCGTTGCCCTGTCCCGGTCTCCCAGCGTCGCCCTGTCCCGGTCTCCCGGTGTCTCCCTGCCCCGGTCTCCCAGTATCTCCCTATCCCAGTCTCCCGGTGTCTCCCTGTTTTGGTCTCCCTGTGTCTCCTTGTCCCAGTCTCCTGGTGCTTCCTTCTCCCGGTTTCCCGGTGTCGCTCAGTTGTGGTCTCCCAGTGTCGCTCAGTCCCAGTCTCCCGGTGTCGCCCCATCCCGGTCTCCCGGTGTCGCCCTGTCCCGGTCTCCCAGCGTCGCTCTGTCCTGGTCTCCCGGCGTCGCCCTGTCCCGGTCTTCCAAGCAGGCTACTGTGCCTGCGCATATAGATTGGGAAGCGGGGACCTTTAAACGGCCGACTGCGCCTGCGCGCGCAGCCTCACAGTGAACAGGAGCCGCTGGGGGTTCCAAGTTCGTGACTGCGCCTGCGCGAACCCGATGTTGGGAAACTTCTCCCCTCAGGCGCGCGACTGCGCCTGCATGGGAAAACTGAAAAGGAGCCGCTACGGGTACGGGCTGGAGAACCACGCCTGCGCGAGCAGTCTCTGTGAATGGACTTGCAGCAGCTTGCAGATTTCTAATCTTAGGTTGCTGTTCCTCTGTTTCTGAGCCACATAACTTGTTCAAATTTAAACTTTGGCCAAAATTTAGGTCCCACTGGGGCAGGGAAGTGTCCCAATTTGTGGGCTGGACAACTTTTCCCTGGAAACAAGCCACAGCGCCTGTCTTTACAGGCTGTGAACTTGAACTTGTCTTGTCAGATTTATACAATTTACATTGGTTGGCGTGGAACCACTTTGTGCACCGGGGTAGTTTTACTGCATAGACCATGGGGCTGGCCCTATCCACTATACTATAGGGTCACATGTAGAGTGGCTCTAAACTTCCCACCCGGGCATAGTTCCTTACCATCACTAGGTCTCTTATCTCCCACTGGTGCCTCTTGCTAGGCTCGAGCAGCAGCCGGTTATTCCGATGCTGCTTTCCCATGCTGTCAGCGGCCTGCCCATAAATTTGTTTGAGGTGTTCTAGGAGGGTTCGGGCGAATTTATCCCAATTTATTTCCTGCAGCTGTCCTTCAGTGAGGACTGGGGCGAGGACATGAGTGGGGGTCCTCATAACTCTGCTGGTCATGAGCTCATGTGGTGAATGCCCTGTACTATTGGACTGGCTGGCCCAGATCCCCATGAGGGCTAGAGGTAGGGTCTCTGCCCATTTCTGGGGTGACCCCACTGTCTCTTTCCTCAGCCTTTCCTTAAGGGTATGGTTCACGCGTTCTACAATCCCTGAGGACTGGGGATTGTAAGCCACGTGCCACTTCCCCTGAATACCAAGCAGCCTGAGGGTGTTCTGCATGACTTGGCCAGTGAAGTGGCTTCCCTGGTAGGACTCCACGAACTGGGGCAGTCCCCACCGTGAGAACACCTCCTTCACCAAGATCTTTGCAGTCCCCATTGCTGTGGCCGTCCTGCAGGGGAAGGCTTCCACCCACTTGGAAAACACATCCACCAGGACGAGGCAGCATTTGTAGCCTCCCTGGGTGGTGGACAAGAGCCCTATATAGTCGATCTGGATCAACTGCCATGGTCCCTCCACCCTCCTAATGTGTCCCATGCGCACCTTCCTTTTGTGGGGATCGGGATTATTTGCTGCACTCACAAGACAGCTAGCACAGAACTCGCGGACATCATCCCGGAGTCCTGGCCACCATCCCACCTGTTCCATCCGTTGCCAGGTGTTCTCAGGTCCAGGATGTCCTGCTCCCGGCCCCTCATGGGCTAGCTGAAGGAACTCCCTCTGGTGTTGCTGGGGTACTATCCACTGTTCCCCCCTGGACAGCATGCCCTCCCTTACAATGAGAGGGGCTGTGCTATCGGGGCCCTCTATCCTTTTGCCCTCCATCACTGCGTGAATTATTGCCTTCAGGCCGGGGTCCTGTGCCTGGACCGTTTTAAGGTCCGGGGCTAACACTATTCCTGGTTTTCCCTGTGTCCCATCCCTGCCTGTAATCGCTGCCACTGGCCCGGACTCATATGGGTCCCAAAAAGTGCCTGCCCGTGCACCCTCTTTGGCCAGCATGTCGGCTTGCTGGTTGCCCTGGCTGCGGGGTTCTGTGGAGGAATGGGCTTTCACCTTGTGGATGAAGACCTCGCCTTCCTCCCCCGCAGCTGCCAGGATTTTCTCCAGCAGGGGCTTTACTGTTAAGGGCTTCCCGTCGGCGGAGGTGTACCCACGACGGGACCAGATGGCCAGGTACTCCGTACATGAGTTGCAAGTGAACATACTGTCAGAGCAAATCATATACGAGGTAGGGAAGATGTCGGGGTGTGTAACCACGTACATCAACGCGGACAGTTCAGCCTGCTGGGCACTCATGGTGTTAGGGAGCCTGATTGCCAAGGCAATGTCTGCCATTGGGTCAAAGATCCCGCAGCCCGTGAGTCTTACCCCAGCGGACACCATGCTAGAATCGTCTACATAGATCTCACGGCCTGAGGGATGTATCCCGGCCCGTAAACCTATGTTCACCTCCCATACCCCTTCTATGGAACACCGATGGGCTGTTCCAGGATATACCATATTGGCTGCAAGCTTTGGCTCGCAAAGGCCCTTTACCTTCAGATCCATCTGTGAGAGGAGAAGGATCCAGCGTGCAATGCGGATGCTGCTGACTGTCCCATCTTTAATCCTCCCATCCAAAAGCATCTGAGTGGGTGTGTGGTGTGTGAGGAGGGTGATGGGAGAGGTGCCTGTGAAAATTAAAGATCTTTTCACAGCCCAATGTGTGGCCAAAAGGTGCCGATCACAGTTGAAGTAGCTCTTCTCCAAATCCGTGAGCACTCTGGAGGAGTAGACCACAGGTCTCAGCCTACTGTGCCGCTCTTGGAGCAGCACAGCACTCAGACTATCTCCACTGGCTGCTACCTCCAGGAAAAACTCCCTTTTCCCACCTATCGCTCCCAGGGCTGGTGCGGTCTGCAGGTCTCCCTTTAACTTAACAAATGCCGCCTGGCATCCCTCATCCCAGGACCACTCCACTCCCTTGTGTAGGAGACGGAGCAGAGGGGCCGCTGTGGCTGCATAGTCCTCTATAAAATCCCTGCAGTACCCCGTCAATCCCAGGAACGACCTCACCCCTCTTACTGAATTGGGAATCGGTAACTCCTGGACCGCTTCTCCTCCCTTGCCTTATCTATTGCCCTCTCCCCTGTGCAGACAGTCAGACCCAGGAATTTAACTTCCTGCTAACCGATCTGCGCCTTCTTGGGGTTGACTTTAAACCCTTTTCTCTGCAGCAGCTCCAGCAGCTCAGCCAGGAGTGGACCATGCTCCCCAACCGAGTTGGTAAATAAGAGCAGGTCATCCACATACTGCAGTAACTGAGTGGGCTGACTGAACTCCTTTAAACTATCCTTCATGCATTGGTGGAAGATGCTGGGGCTGTTGTGGAAACCCTGTGGCAGACAGGTCCAGGTATACTGCTGTCCCTTAAAGGTGAAGGCAAACTTATATTGGTCCTCCCATTTTAAAGGGATGGACCAGAACCCATTCGAAATGTCCAGCACCGTGAATGTGTTCGCGGATGCGGGAATGCTGCTAATAAGATTAGCCACTGCTTCTACTGTGGGGGCACACGCGGGGATATTGCTGTTAAGCACCCGATAGTCCACCGTGGCTCTCCATGAATTGTCTGGTTTCCTAACCGGCCAAAGTGGAGAATTAACATGAGTGGCTATGGGCCTCAACACTCCCTGTTTAACTAAGGCTGTCTTCATGTCGGGTTCTGCCTACTTGGGGAAATTGTGCTGCTTCTGTGGTCGGGCCATGGGGCCCCCGTCTATTTTAACCTCAAACCCTGTGATCCTCCCGCAGTCGTGTTTATGGGTGGCAAACGCTGTGAGGTTTGCCTGCACGACTGTCTGCAATGCCTCCGGGACACCATTTACCATGAGCCCGAGGTCATAACCTTCTTTGGGCTTCACAGTACACAAGGTCCCATTTCCCTCCTTGCCCGGGATGACAACTACACTCTCTTCCCTGTCTGTGCTATCCCCCCAGAGGCAATGGTTGCAGAGATCCACGAGGATCCCATGGCTCACCATGAAGTCGGCCCCTAGGATCCCCTCTCCTTCCTCCTGATACCACGTTGCCAGGATGCACATCCACTCAGTCTGGAGCATGCCCAAACGGACTGAGGGGTCTGGAGTATACCCCCGCCTGCTCCTGACCGGTGAATCCCGATAGTATGTATGGAACCCCATTAGACAGAGGTGAGGTGGTGGGGTTATCCGTATGGATCACAGTGCATGATGCCCCCGTTTCCAACAGATAAGTCCCTGTAACCTTCTCTAACTCCATCTGTATGAGTGGTCTCTTCCATTCATCGTACCGGAGATTGCACAGGTGGACAGGCTGCGCGGGCTCCAGTCATTGTGGGGAGGCGGAGGTGGGCGAGGGGGGTGCAGCACCACTGATGGCTGCTACCTTTCCCTGATTGGCCCTGAGGAGAGATTTTAATGACTCCAGGATGGACTCGACTGTATCGGGAGGAGTTTCTGTCTCTGCCTTCTGAGTTGGGGCTGCGGCGGTCCTGGCTTTATCGTCTCTCCCAGGCTTTTTACAATCCCTGCGCCAGTGGCCATCCTCCCCGCACTTGTAACAAGTGACCTTGTTCTGGGAGGGACGGCTCCCCTCCTGGCGCCACTCTTTCTTATATTGAGCCCCAGGTTTAACCTTGTGGACTTTACCCTTTTGCTGGGGGGTCTCACTATTCCTCTTGTTTCTATATGCTACCGTGAGCTGCCGGATTACAGTTTCTTTGGTTACTAGGGGGTCTCGGTAGTCAAACCAAGTATCAGCTTTTACTTTTATCTGGGGTAGGCAATTGGACACCAGGCAGCAAAGCCATTAGGTCCGCTGCCTCTCATTCAGGTGTGCCCTATTTTGTCCCCCTGTACACGCGCTGTTGTAGACTGGCCACAGCCTGTCTGCAAATGCCTGTGGGGTCTTCCCTTCCTTCTGCAGGATTTTCCCTACGCGATCGAACGGATTGCTGTCGTTCGCACCCATGGCTTCCAGTATTTCCTCCTTCAGGTCCTCAAAACCCTCCTACCCTCTCTTAGCCTCATCGGAAAGGGTCTGATAGAGCCTGCTATCCACAGAGAAAAGCAACATTCTGGCTTTCGCTTCATCATCACAGCCGTTAACACCGGCTGCCTGTTCTACTGTTGGAAGTGCATTGAGGGGTCTCCCTTTTCAGAGAGCATGGGAATATGTTTCACCAGGCCTCTGAGCTGCTGGGTATCATAGGGTACCAGATAGGTATGCTGAACAACCCCTGGGTTATTATCGCTCACGGGCAGACCGTACCTCTGTTGTCGGAGGGGGTACACTGGTCCTGGTCCCCGCCTGCCTAGCGGGACCTGCTGGCATTCTCCTACCACTCCATTGTCCACCCCTTCTTGCTGCCAGAGCTCCTCAAAACCCGGAGCTGTGGGCTGCTGTCTTGGGATCTCTAATTCCCTAGCCAGCCTTTCCCTGGGTGTTGCCTGTGGGGCGGTTTGATTTGGGCTGCTGGTAAAATCCAGCTGACCTGCCTTCGGGCCGATCAGGCAAATCATCCCCCTTGCTCCTTTTAAAGCCATGTTAAGGCTTTCTATCTCTGCCCTACAGGGGCCATGATCTGCTTCACTAAACCTTTGGTCGCAGGCCAGCTTATAAGCTGCTGTAACTTCTGAGATGAGGCGGACATTCTCTTCCTGCAGTCTCATCTCGCAATCCCTGGCCTCAGTGGCTTCCTGCACAAGGCATTCTATCTCTGCCTGGTATTTTTCCAACTCTGACTCCCGATTCTTGGCCTCTGTCACCTGCTCCTGCTTCCTCATCTCACCCTTCTTAACCCAGCCACCTATGCTATAATAGGTCAGCTTACACGCTGCCGCTAACATCTGCAGGGCTACCCACAGATTGAAAACAAGAGCCGATGCTTTCTCCAGATCCAGACCACTCATCATATCAAGAACTGCCTCCAGTCCCGCCGCGGTTGCCAATTTGTAGGGGGGCATCCTTTTTGGGGTTTACGGTAATTTACCTTCCTTTACCTGGTTTACGGTAATTCACCTGGTCAGGCAGCCTTTTGCTACTACACTCTGACCAATCCCAAACAGCGGTTTCGAATCGCTAAACCCACCCTTCCAGTTCTGACTGGAGGACTTATAAATAATGATATATTAAAATGGACAACTGGTCTGGATGTGAGAACATCAACTTTTATTAAACTAAAGAAAACTACACCACACGATTTTAGTAATCACTGTACAATTGTTTAAATGGGGGAAGACAGATGGCAAAACGAAGGATAAATGGCTACAATGTTAATTAAACAATCTTAGCAATTTCCCTTAAATTACCACCCCCCTTTAACTCCTTACTAGATTGCCTTGCTGAGGAGTCAGAAACCTGCTCACCTGTGGTCCAAGGAAAATAAGAGAGAGCAATAGCTTTTCAGGAGCTATCTTTATATTCTGTGAGCTCCTGCTGTTTGGCGCTGAAAGGTTCTGTGTGCAAATTTGCGCTGAAAAGTTCGAATACACAAGAGAAAGGCCATGATTGGCTGACTTAAATGGGCTTGGAGTGGTTTGAATGTGTCCTGGTTCTGGGGCTGAAATGTTCCCGCCCATATCCAGAGTTTCTGGGCTAACAAAAGGGAGTAATGGGTGATTCTAAAACCCATACATTCTAAACTGTTCCCTATCAAAGTCCTTTCTGTAGTTTCGGTGTGTCTCATTGTGTGTAAGGGGCTTTGAATGGGATGGATTACTAGGTAAACAGAAGCCCTTTGTCCTGCGGTCATTGAAAGTGCAGCTTGAGTGGATAATTCTTTATGTCAACAAGACAGCAGTCTCAGTAAATAAACATTGATTGTCAGCAGGGAAGGGAAACTCCCGTTTTTGATTGACAGAATCTGGCTGCCACTGCTTGACCCTCCCACTTTTCACAGACATCCACGAGCTGCGAGCTGCTTTTCCAAGCCCCATTGTCCCGGCCATGCTTTGCTGACGGCCATTTTTAAACCCCTTTGAAATTACCAAACTCCAGGCAACAATTTTATTAATAAAATGTACTGTCATAAAGTGTGCGAATTTTTCCACGCAGTTCCTCGATTCCGGTGTTGTCCATGCGCCACAATGCAGCCTTTTGCGGTTCTGGGCACGTTTTAAAACATTGTCCAACTAGGAGGCAATTTAAAGTCACGCACAGTCTCCGTCCACGATGTAGATTAATACCTCCAGTATCTTCGGGGCTCAGGGGATTTTTGCGAACCCCTACATGGTCTTCTGGTGTCACCCTGTCCCAATCTCCCAGTGTCCCGGTCTCCCGGTGTCACTATTTCCCAGTCTCCCGGTGACGCTCAGTCCCGGTCTCCATGTCCCGGTCTCCCGGTGTCGATCAGTCCCGGTCTCCCTGTGTCGCTCAGTCCTGGTCTCCCTGTGTCTCCTGCTCCCGGTCTCCCGGTGTTGCTCAGTCCCGGTCTCCCGGTGTGTCTCATTCCCGGTCTCCCTATGTCGCTCAGTCCCGGTCTACCTATGTCGCTCAGTCCCGGTCTCCCGGTGTCTTCATGTCCAGGTCTCCCGGCACTGCTCAGTCCCGGTGTCCCGGTGTCACTCAGTCCCAGTCTCCCAGTGTCACTCAGACCCGGTATCCCGGTGTCGCTCAGACCTGATCTCCCAGTGTCTCCTTGTCCCAGTGTCCTGGTGTCATCCTATTCTTATCTCCCGGTGTTGCTCAGTCCCATTCTGCCAGTGACGCTCACTCCCAGTCTCCCAGTGTCTCCTTTCCTGGCCTCCCGGTGTCGCGCAGACCTGGTCTCCCTGTGTCGCTCAGTCCCGGTCTACCGGTGTCGATCACTCTCGTTGTCGCTCAGTCCCGGTCTCCCGGTCTCCCGCTGTCGCTCAGTCCCGGTCTCCTGGTGTCACTCAGTCCCGGTCTCCCAGTGTCGCTCAGTCCAGGTCTCCCGGTGATGATCAGTCCCGGTCTCCCTGTGTCGCTCAGTCCCAGTCTCCCAGTGTCGCTCAGTCCCGGTCTCCCGGTGTCACTCAGTCCCGGTCTCCCAGTGTCGCTCAGTACCGGTCTCCCGGTGTCGCTCAGTCCCGGTGTCCCGCTGTCTCCTTGTCCCGGTCACCCGGTGTCTCCTTGTCCCGGTCGCCCGGTGTCTCCTTGTCCCGGCCTCCCGGTGTCTCCTTGTCCCGGCCTCCCGATGTTTCCTTGTCCCGGCCTCCCGGTGTCCCCCTGTCCCTGTCTCCCGGTGTCGCTCAGTCCCAGTCTCCCGTTGTCGTTCAGTCCCGGTGTCGCTCAGTCCCGGTCTCCCGGTGTCGCTCAGTCCCGGTCTCCTGCTGTCGCTTAGTCCCGGTCTGCCAGTGTCGCTCAGTCCCGGTCTCCCGGTGTCGCTCAGTCCCTGTCTCCCGGTGTCGCTCAGTCCCGGTCTCCCGGTGTCACTCAGTCTCGGTCTCCCGGTGTCGCTCAGTCCCGGTCTCCTGGTGTCGCTCAGTCCCGGTCTCCCTGTGCCGCTCAGTCCCAATTTCCCGGTGTATCCTTGTCCCGGTCTCCCGGTTTCCCCTTGTCCCGGTCTCCTGGAGTCACCCAGTCCTGGTCTCCCGGTGTCGCTCATTCCCAGTCTCCCAGTGTCGCTCAGTCTCGGTCTCCTGGTGTCTCCTTGTTCCGGTCTCCCGGTGCCTTCGTATCCTGGTCTCCCGGTGCCGCTCAGTCCCGCTGTCCCGGTGTCGATCTGAACCGGTCTACTGGTGTCGCTCAGTCCCGGTCTCCCGTTGTCGCTCTGTCCCGGTCTCCTGCTGTCGCTCAGTCCCAGTCTCCCTGTGTCACTCAGTCCTGGTCTCCCTGTGTCTCCTGCTCCCGGTCTCCCAGTGTTGCTCAGTCCCGGTCTCCCGGTGTTGCTCATTCCCAGTCTCCCTATGTCGCTCAGTCCTGATCTCCCTATGTCGCTCAGTCCCAGTCTCCCGGTGTCTTCATGTACATGTCTCCCGGTGCTGCTCAGTCCCGGTGTCCCGGTGTCACTCAGACCCGGTCTCCCAGTGTTTCCTTGTCCCAGTGTCCCGGTGTCATCCTCTCCCGGTCTCCCAGTGTTGCTCAGTCCCATTCTCCCAGTGTCGCTCAGTCCCAGTCTCCCAGTGTCTCCTTTCCTGGCCTCCCGGTGTCGCGAAGTCCCGTTCTCCCTGTGTCGATCACTCTCGTTGTCACTCAGTCCCGGTCTCCCGCTGTCGCTCAGTCCCGCTCTCCCGGTGTCGCTCAGTCCTGCTCTCTCGGTGTCGCTCAGTCCCGGTCTCCCGGTGTTGCTCAGTCCCGGTCTCCCGGTGTCGCTCAGTTCCGGTCGCCCGGTGTCACTCAGTTCCGGTCTCCCAGTGTCACTGTGTACCGGTCTCGCGGTGTCGCTCAGTCCCGGTCACCCGCTGTCGCTCAGTCCCAGTCTCCCAGTGTCGCTCAGTCCCGGTCACCCGCTGTTGCTTAGTCCCGGTCTCCCGGTGTCACTATTTCCCGGTCTCCCAGTGTCGCTCAGTCCCGGTCTCCCGGTGTCGATCAGTCCCGCTCTCCCGGTGTCACTCAGTCCCGGTCTCCCAGTGTCACTCAGTCCCGGTCTTCCGTTGTCGCTCAGTCCCGGTCTCTCGCTGTCGCTCAGTCCCGGTCTCCCGGTGTCGCTCAGCCCCAGTCTCCCGGTGTCACTCAGTCCCTGTCTCCCGGTGTCGCTCAGTCCCGGTCTCCTGTTGTCGCTCAGTCCCGGTGTCGCTCAGTCCCGGCCTCCCGGTGTCGCTCAGTCCCGGTCTCCCGATGTCGCTCAGTCCCGGTCTGCCAGTGTCGCTCTGTCCCGGTCTCCCTGTATCGCTCAGTCCCAGTCTCCCGGTGTCTACTTGTCACTGTCTCCCAGTGTCTCCTTGTCCCGGTCTCCCGGTGTCGCTCAGTCCCGTTCGCCCGGTGTCGCTCAGTCTCGGGCTCCCGGGGTAGCTCAGTCCCTGTCTCCCGGTGTTGCTCAGTCCCAGTCTCCCGGTGTCGCTCAGTCCCGGTCTCCCGGTGTCGCTCAGTCCCTTTCTCCCGGTGTTGCTCAGTCCCAGTCTCCCGCTGTCGCTCAGTCCCGGTCTCCTGGTGTCACTCAGTCCCGGTCTCCCTGTGTCGCTCAGTCCAGGTCTCCCGGTGATGATCAGTCCCGGTCTCCCTGTGTCGCTCAGTCCCAGTCTCCCAGTGTCGCTCAGTCCCGGTCTCCCGGTGTCACTCAGTCCCGGTCTCCCAGTGTCGCTCAGTACCGGTCTCCCGGTGTCGCTCAGTCCCGGTGTCCCGCTGTCTCCTTGTCCCGGTCACCCGGTGTCTCCTTGTCCCGGTCTCCCGGTGTCTCCTTGTCCTGGCCTCCCGGTGTCTCCTTGTCCCGGCCTCCCGATGTTTCCTTGTCCCGGCCTCCTGGTGTCCCCCTGTCCCTGTCTCCCGGTGTCGCTCAGTCCCAGTCTCCCGTTGTCGTTCAGTCCCGGTGTCGCTCAGTCCCGGTCTCCAGGTGTCGCTCAGTCCCGGTCTCCTGCTGTCGCTCAGTCCCGGTCTCCCGGTGTCGCTCAGTCCCGGTCTCCCGGTGTCGCTCAGTCCCTGTCTCCCGGTGTCGCTCAGTCCCGGTCTCCCGGTGTCACTCAGTCTCGGTCTCCCGGTGTCGCTCAGTCCCGGTCTCCCGGTGTCGCTCAGTGCCGGTCTCCCTGTGCCGCTCAATCCCCATTTCCCGGTGTCTCCATGTCCCGGCCTCCCGGTGTCTCCTTGTCCCGGTCTCCCGGTGTATCCTTGTCCCGGTCTCCTGGAGTCACCCAGTCCTGGTCTCCCGGTGTCGCTCATTCCCAGTCTCCCAGTGTCGCTCAGTCTCGGTCTCCTGGTGTCTCCTTGTTCCGGTCTCCCGGTGCCTTCGTATCCTGGTCTCCCGGTGCCGCTCAGTCCCGCTGTCCCGGTGTCGATCTGAACCGGTCTACTGGTGTCGCTCAGTCCCGGTCTCCCGTTGTCGCTCAGTCCCGGTCTCCTGCTGTCGCTCAGTCCCAGTCTCCCTGTGTCACTCAGTCCTGGTCTCCCTGTGTCTCCTGCTCCCGGTCTCCCAGTGTTGCTCAGTCCCGGTCTCCCGGTGTTGCTCATTCCCAGTCTCCCTATGTCGCTCAGTCCTGATCTCCCTATGTCGCTCAGTCCCAGTCTCCCGGTGTCTTCATGTACATGTCTCCCGGTGCTGCTCAGTCCCGGTGTCCCGGTGTCGCTCAGACCCGGTCTCCCAGTGTTTCCTTGTCCCAGTGTTCTGGTGTCATCCTCTCCCGGTCTCCCAGTGTTGCTCAGTCCCATTCTCCCAGTGTCGCTCAGTCCCAGTCTCCCAGTGTCTCCTTTCCTGGCCTCCCGGTGTCGCGCAGTCCCGGTCTCCCTGTGTCGATCACTCTCGTTGTCACTCAGTCCCGGTCTCCCGCTGTCGCTCAGTCCCGCTCTCCCGGTGTCGCTCAGTCCTGCTCTCTCGGTGTCGCTCAGTCCCGGTCTCCCGGTGTCGCTCAGTCCCGGTCTCCCGGTGTCACTCAGTTCCAGTCTCCCGGTGTCGCTCAGTTCCGGTCTCCCAGTGTCACTGAGTACCGGTCTCGCAGTGTCGCTCAGTCCCGGTCACCCGCTGTCGCTCAGTCCCAGTCTCCCAGTGTCGCTCAGTCCCGGTCACCCGCTGTTGCTTAGCCCCGGTCTCCCGGTGTCACTATTTCCCGGTCTCCCAGTGTCGCTCAGTCCCGGTCTCCCGGTGTCGATCAGTCCCGCTCTCCCGGTGTCACTCAGTCCCGGTCTCCCGGTGTCACTCAGTCCCGGTCTTCCGTTGTCGCTCAGTCCCGGTCTCTCGCTGTCGCTCAGTCCCGGTCTCCTGGTGTCGCTCAGCCCCAGTCTCCCGGTGTCACTCAGTCCCTGTCTCCCGGTGTCGCTCAGTCCCGGTCTCCTGTTGTCGCTCAGTCCCGGTGTCGCTCAGTCCCAGCCTCCCGGTGTCGCTCAGTCCCGGTCTCCCGATGTCGCTCAGTCCCGGTCTGCCAGTGTCGCTCTGTCCCGGTCTCCCTGTATCGCTCAGTCCCAGTCTCCCGGTGTCTACTTGTCACTGTCTCCCAGTGTCTCCTTGTCCCGGTCTCCCGGTGTCGCTCAGTCCCGTTCGCCCGGTGTTGCTCAGTCTCGGGCTCCCGGGGTAGCTCAGTCCCTGTCTCCCGGTGTTGCTCAGTCCCAGTCTCCCGGTGTCGCTCAGTCCCAGTCTCCCGGTGTCGCTCAGTCCCGGTCTCCCGGTTTCGCTCAGTCCCGGTCTCCCGGTGTCACTCAGTCCCGATCATCTGGTGGCGCTCAGTCCCGGTCTCCCGGTGTCCTTCAGTCCCGGTCTTCCGCTGTCTCTTTGCCCCAGTCACCCGGTGTCTCCTTGTCCCAGCTCCCGGTGTCTCCGTGTCCCGGCCTCCCGATGACTCCTTGTCTCGGCCTCCTGGTGTCCCCTTGTCCCGGTCTCCCGGTGTCCCTCAGACACAGTCTCCCGGTGTCGCTCAGTCCCGGTCTCCCAGTGTCGCTCAGTCCTGGTCTCCCGATGTCGCTCACTCCCGGTCTCCCGGTGTCTCCTTGTCCCGGTCTCCAAGTGTAGCTCAGTCCCGGTCAGCCGGTGTCGCTCAGTCCCGGTCTCCCGGTGTCGCTCAGTCCCGGTCTCCCGGTGTCGCTCAGCCCCGGTCTCCCGGTGTCGCTCAGTCCCAGTCTCCTGTTGTCGCTCAGTCCCGGTCTCCCGCTGTCGCTCAGTCCCAGTCTCACGGTGTCGCTCAGCCCCAGTCTCCACGTGTCGCTCCGTCCCGGTCTCACGTTGTCGCTCAGTCCCGGTGTCGCTCAGTCCCAGTCTCCCGGTGTCGCTCAGTCCCGGTCTCCCGATATCGCTCAGTCCCGGTCTCCCTGTATCTCTCAGTCCCTGTCTCCCAGTCTCACCTTGTCCCTGTCTCCCGGTGTCACTCAGACCCAATCTCCCAGTGTCTCCTTGTCCCTGTCTTCCGGTGTTGCTCTGTCTCGTTCTCCAGGTATCGCTCAGTCCCGGTCTCCCGGTGTCACTCAGACCCGGCCTCCTGGTGTCGCTCAGTCCCAGTCTCCCGGTGTCACCTTGTCCCTGTCTCCCGGTGTCGCTCAGTCCCGGTCTCCCGGTGTCGCTCAGTCCCTGTCTCCCGTTGTCGCTCAGTCCCGGTCTCCTGGTGTCGCTCAGTCCCGGTCTCCCGGTGTCACTCAGTCCCGGTCTCCCGGTGTCGCTCAGTCCCGTTCTCCCAGTGTCCCTCAGTCCCGGTCTCCCGGTGTCGATCAGTCCCGGTCTCCCGGTGTCGCTCTGTTCTGGTATCCCAGTGTCGTTCAGCACCAATCTCCCGGTGTCGCTCAGTCCCAGTCTCCCGCTGTCTCCATGTCCCGGTCTCCCGGTGTCTCCTTGTCCCGGCCTCCCGGTGTCTCCTTGTCCCGGCCTCCCGATGTTTCCTTGTCCCGGTCTCCCAGTGCCTCCTTGTCCCGGTGTACCGGTGTCGCTCAGTCCCGTTCTCCCGGTGTCGGTCAGTCTCGGGCTCCCGGGATAGCTCAGTCCCTGTCTCCCGGTGTTGCTCAGTCCCAGTCTCCCGGTGTCGCTCAGTCCCGGTCTCCCGGTGTCGCTCAGTCCCGTTCTCCCAGTGTCCCTCAGTCCCGGTCTCCCGGTGTTGATCAGTCCCGGTCTCCCGGTGTCGCTCTGTCCTGGTGTCCCAGTGTCGCTCAGTACCAGTCTCCCGGTGTCACTCAGTCCCAGTCTCCTGCTGTCTCCTTGTCCTGGTCTCCCGGTGTCTCCTTGTCCCGGTCTCCCAGTGTCTCCTTGTCCCGGCCTCCCGGTGTCTCCTTGTCCCGGCCTCCCGATGTTTCCTTGTCCCGGTCTCCCAGTGCCTCCTTGTCCCGGTGTACCGGTGTCGCTCAGTCCCGTTCTCCCGGTGTCGGTCAGTCTCGGGCTCCCGGGGTAGCTCAGTCCCTGTCTCCCGGCATTGCTCAGTCCCAGTCTCCCGGCATTGCTCAGTCCCAGTCTCCCGGTGTCGCTCAGTCCCTGTCCCCCGGTGTCGCTCAGTCCCGGTCTCCCATTGTCGCTCTGTCCCGGTCTCCCGGTGTCATCATGTCCAGGTCTCCCGGCGCTGCTCAGTCCCGGTCTCCCGGTGTCACTCAGTCCCAGTCTCACAGTGTCTGCATGTCCCAGTCTCCCAGTGTCGCTCAGACCCGATATCCCGGTGTCGCTCGGACCCACTCTCCCAGTGCCTCCTTGTCGCAGTGTCCCGGAGTCATCCTATCCCGGTCACCCGGTGTCGCTCAGTCCAATTCTCCCAATGACGCTCAGTCCCAGTCTCCAAGTGTCTCCTTTCCTGGCCTCCCAGTGTCGTGCAGTCCCGGTCTCCCGGTGTCGCTCAGCCCCGGTCTCCCGGTGTCGCTCAGTCCCAGTCTCCTGTTGTCGCTCAGTCCTGGTCTCCCGCTGTCGCTCAGTCCCAGTCTCACGGTGTCGCTCAGCCCCAGTCTCCACGTGTCGCTCCGTCCCGGTCTCACGTTGTCGCTCAGTCCCGGTGTCGCTCAGTCCCAGTCTCCCGGTGTCGCTCAGTCCCGGTCTCCCGATATCGCTCAGTCCCGGTCTCCCTGTATCGCTCAGTCCCTGTCTCCCAGTGTCTCCTTGTCCCTGTCTTCCGGTGTTGCTCTGTCTCGTTCTCCAGGTATCGCTCAGTCCCGGTCTCCCGGTGTCACTCAGACCCGGCCTCCCGGTGTCGCTCAGTCCCAGTCTCCCGGTGTCACCTTGTCCCTGTCTCCCGGTGTCGCTCAGTCCCGGTCTCCCGGTGTCGCTCAGTCCCAGTCTCCCGTTGTCGCTCAGTCCCGGTCTCCTGGTGTCGCTCAGTCCCGGTCTCCCGGTGTCACTCAGTCCCGGTCTCCCGGTGTCGCTCAGTCCCGTTCTCCCAGTGTCCCTCAGTCCCGGTCTCCCGGTGTCGATCAGTCCCGGTCTCCCGGTGTCGCTCTGTTCTGGTATCCCAGTGTCGTTCAGCACCAGTCTCCCGGTGTCGCTCAGTCCCAGTCTCCCGCTGTCTCCATGTCCCGGTCACCGGGTGTCTCCTTGTCCCGGTCTCCCGGTGTCTCCCTGTCCCGGCCTCCCGGTGTCTCCTTGTCCCGGCCTCCCGATGTTTCCTTGTCCCGGTCTCCCAGTGCCTCCTTGTCCCGGTGTACCGGTGTCGCTCAGTCCCATTCTCCCGGTGTCGGTCAGTCTCGGGCTCCCGGGATAGCTCAGTCCCTGTCTCCCGGTGTTGCTCAGTCCCAGTCTCCCGGTGTCGCTCAGTCCCGGTCTCCCGGTGTCGCTCAGTCCCGTTCTCCCAGTGTCCCTCAGTCCCGGTCTCCCGGTGTTGATCAGTCCCGGTCTCCCGGTGTCGCTCTGTCCAGGTCTCCCGGCGCTGCTCAGTCCCGGTCTCCCGGTGTCACTCAGTCCCAGTCTCACAGTGTCTGCATGTCCCAGTCTCCCAGTGTCGCTCAGACCCGGTATCCCGGTGTTGCTCGGACCCACTCTCCCAGTGCCTCCTTGTCGCAGTGTCCCGGAGTCATCCTATCCCGGTCACCCGGTGTCGCTCAGTCCAATTCTCCCAATGACGCTCAGTCCCAGTCTCCAAGTGTCTCCTTTCCTGGCCTCCCAGTGTCGTGCAGTCCCGGTCTCCCGGTGTCGATCACTCTCGTTGTCGCTCAGTCCTCGTCTCCCGGTGTCACTCAGTGCAGGTCTCCCGGTGTCACTCAGTCCCGGTCTCCCGGTGTCGCTCAGTCCCATTCTCCCAGTGTCCCTCAGTCCCGGTCTCCCGGTGTCGCTCTGTCCTGGTGTCCCAGTGTCGCTCAGTACCAGTCTCCCGGTGTCGCTCAGTCCCAGTCTCCCGCTGTCTCCTTGTCCCGGTCTCCCGGTGTCTCCTTGTCCCGGTCTCCCGGTGTCTCCTTGTCCCGGCCTCCCGGTGTCTCCTTGTCCCGGCCTCCCGATGTTTCCTTGTCCCGGTCTCCCAGTGTCTCCTTGTCCCGGTGTACCGGTGTCGCTCAGTCCCGTTCTCCCGGTGTCGGTCAGTCTCGGGCTCCCGGGGTAGCTCAGTCCCTGTCTCCCGGCGTTGCTCAGTCCCAGTCTCCAGGTGTCGCTCAGTCCCTGTCCCCCGGTGTCGCTCAGTCCCGGACTCCCGGTGTCGCTCAGTCCCGATCTTCCGGTGGCGCTCAGTCCCGGTCTCCCGGAGTCCTTCAGTCCCGGTCTTCTGCTGTCTCCTTGTCCCGGTCACCCGGTGTCTCCTTGTCCCGGCCTCCCGGTGTCTCCTTGTCCCGGCCTCCTGCTGTCCCCTTGTCCCGGTCTCCCAGTGTCCCTCAGACACGGTCTCCCGGTGTCGCTCAGTCTCGGTCTCCCAGTGTCGCTCAGTCCCGGTCTGCCGGTGTCGCTCAGTCCCGGTCTACCAATGTCGCTCAGTCCCGGTCTCCCGTTGTCGCTCAGTCCCGGTCTCCCGCTGTCGCTCAGCCCCGGTCTCCCGGTGTCGCTCATCCCCGGACTCCCGGTGTCGCTCAGTCCCTGTCTCCCGGTGTTGCTCAGTCCCGGTCTCCCGGTGTCACTCAGTCCCGGTCTCCCAGAGTCACTCAGTCCCGGTCTCCTGTTGTTGCTCAGTCCCGGTCTCCCACTGTCGCTCAGTCCCGGTCTCACGGTGTCGCTCAGTCCCTGTCCCCCGGTGTCGCTCAGTCCCTGTCCCCCGGTGTCGCTCAGTCCCGGTCTCCCGGTGTCGCTCAGTCCCGATCTTCCGGTGGCGCTCAGTCCCGGTCTCCTGGAGTTCTTCAGTCCCGGTCTTCTGCTGTCTCCTTGTCCCGGTCACCCGGTGTCTCCTTGTCCCGGTCACCCGGTGTCGACTTGTCCCAGTCTCCCAGTGTCTCCTTGACCCCATCTCCCGGTGTCGCTCAGTCCCGTTCTCCCAGTGTCGCTCAGTTTCGGTCTCTCGGGTTAGCTCAGTCCCTGTCTCCCGGTGTCGCTCAGTCCCGGTCTCCAGATGTCGCTCAGTCCCGGTCTCCCTGTATTGCTCTGTCCCTGTCTCCCGGTGTCACTCAGTCCCAGTCTCAGGGTGTCTACTTGTCCCGGTCTCCCAGTGCCTCCTTGTCCCGGCCTCCCGGTGTCAATCAGCCCCGTTATACCGGTGTCGCTCAGTCTCAGTCTCCCGGGTTAGCTGAGTCCCTGTCTCCCGATGTCGCTCAGTCCCGGTCTCCCGGTGTCGCTCAGTCCCGGTCTCCCAGTGTCGCTCAGTCCCGGTCTCCCAGTGTCGCTCAGTCCCTGTCTCCCAGTGTCGCTCAGTCCCGGTCTCCCGGTGTCGCTCAGTCCCGGTCTCCCGGTGTCACTCAGTCCTGGTCAACCGGTGTCGCTCAGTCCCAGTCTCCCAGTGTCGCTCAGTCCCGGTCTCCCGGTGTTGCTCAGACCTGGCCTCCCAGTTGTCGCTCACTCCCATTCTCCCAGTGCCTCCTTGTCCCGGTGTCTCCCTGTCCCGGTCTCCCGGTGTCTCCCTGCCCCAGTCTCCCGGTGTCTCCATGTCCCGGTCTCCCGGCGTCTTCATGTCCCGCTCTCCCAGCGTGGCCCTGTCCCAGTCTCCCGGCGTCACCCTGTCCCAGTCCGAGTCTACCGGTGTATTCCGGTCCCTGTCTCCCGGTGTCTCCTTGTCTCGGTCTCTCTCTGTCTCCTTGTCCCGGTGTCTCCCGGTGCTTCCTTCTCCCGGTGTCGCTCAGTCCTGGTCTCCCGGTGTCCCTCAGTCACCGCCTCCCGGTGTCGATCAGTCCCGATCTTCCGGTGGCGCTCAGTCCCGGTCTCCCGGAGTCCTTCAGTCCCGGTCTTCTGCTGTCTCCTTGTCCCGGTCACCCGGTGTCTCCTTGTCCCGGCCTCCCGGTGTCTCCTTGTCCCGGCCTCCTGCTGTCCCCTTGTCCCGGTCTCCCAGTGTCCCTCAGACACGGTCTCCCGGTGTCGCTCAGTCTCGGTCTCCCAGTGTCGCTCAGTCCCGGTCTGCCGGTGTCGCTCAGTCCCGGTCTACCAATGTCGCTCAGTCCCGGTCTCCCGTTGTCGCTCAGTCCCGGTCTCCCGCTGTCGCTCAGCCCCGGTCTCCCGGTGTCGCTCATCCCCGGACTCCCGGTGTCGCTCAGTCCCTGTCTCCCGGTGTTGCTCAGTCCCGGTCTCCCGGTGTCACTCAGTCCCGGTCTCCCAGAGTCACTCAGTCCCGGTCTCCTGTTGTTGCTCAGTCCCGGTCTCCCACTGTCGCTCAGTCCCGGTCTCACGGTGTCGCTCAGTCCCTGTCCCCCGGTGTCGCTCAGTCCCTGTCCCCCGGTGTCGCTCAGTCCCGGTCTCCCGGTGTCGCTCAGTCCCGATCTTCCGGTGGCGCTCAGTCCCGGTCTCCTGGAGTTCTTCAGTCCCGGTCTTCTGCTGTCTCCTTGTCCCGGTCACCCGGTGTCTCCTTGTCCCGGTCACCCGGTGTCGACTTGTCCCAGTCTCCCAGTGTCTCCTTGACCCCATCTCCCGGTGTCGCTCAGTCCCGTTCTCCCAGTGTCGCTCAGTTTCGGTCTCTCGAGTTAGCTCAGTCCCTGTCTCCCGGTGTCGCTCAGTCCCGGTCTCCAGATGTCGCTCAGTCCCGGTCTCCCTGTATTGCTCTGTCCCTGTCTCCCGGTGTCACTCAGTCCCAGTCTCAGGGTGTCTACTTGTCCCGGTCTCCCAGTGCCTCCTTGTCCCGGCCTCCCGGTGTCAATCAGCCCCGTTATACCGGTGTCGCTCAGTCTCAGTCTCCCGGGTTAGCTGAGTCCCTGTCTCCCGATGTCGCTCAGTCCCGGTCTCCCGGTGTCGCTCAGTCCCGGTCTCCCAGTGTCGCTCAGTCCCGGTCTCCCAGTGTCGCTCAGTCCCTGTCTCCCAGTGTCGCTCAGTCCCGGTCTCCCGGTGTCGCTCAGTCCCGGTCTCCCGGTGTCACTCAGTCCTGGTCAACCGGTGTCGCTCAGTCCCAGTCTCCCAGTGTCGCTCAGTCCCGGTCTCCCGGTGTTGCTCAGACCTGGCCTCCCAGTTGTCGCTCACTCCCATTCTCCCAGTGCCTCCTTGTCCCGGTGTCTCCCTGTCCCGGTCTCCCGGTGTCTCCCTGCCCCAGTCTCCCGGTGTCTCCATGTCCCGGTCTCCCGGCGTCTTCATGTCCCGCTCTCCCAGCGTGGCCCTGTCCCAGTCTCCCGGCGTCACCCTGTCCCAGTCCGAGTCTACCGGTGTATTCCGGTCCCTGTCTCCCGGTGTCTCCTTGTCTCGGTCTCTCTCTGTCTCCTTGTCCCGGTGTCTCCCGGTGCTTCCTTCTCCCGGTGTCGCTCAGTCCTGGTCTCCCGGTGTCCCTCAGTCACCGCCTCCCGGTGTCGATCAGTCCCGGTCTCCCGCTGTCGCTCAGCCCCGGTCTCCCGGTGTCGCTCATCCCCGGACTCCCGGTGTCGCTCAGTCCCTGTCTCCCGGTGTTGCTCAGTCCCGGTCTCCCGGTGTCACTCAGTCCCGGTCTCCCAGAGTCACTCAGTCCCGGTCTCCTGTTGTTGCTCAGTCCCGGTCTCCCACTGTCGCTCAGTCCCGGTCTCACGGTGTCGCTCAGTCCCTGTCCCCCGGTGTCGCTCAGTCCCGGTCTCCCGGTGTCGCTCAGTCCCGATCTTCCGGTGGCGCTCAGTCCCGGTCTCCTGGAGTTCTTCAGTCCCGGTCTTCTGCTGTCTCCTTGTCCCGGTCACCCGGTGTCTCCTTGTCCCGGTCACCCGGTGTCGACTTGTCCCAGTCTCCCAGTGTCTCCTTGACCCCATCTCCCGGTGTCGCTCAGTCCCGTTCTCCCAGTGTCGCTCAGTTTCGGTCTCTCGAGTTAGCTCAGTCCCTGTCTCCCGGTGTCGCTCAGTCCCGGTCTCCAGATGTCGCTCAGTCCCGGTCTCCCTGTATTGCTCTGTCCCTGTCTCCCGGTGTCACTCAGTCCCAGTCTCAGGGTGTCTACTTGTCCCGGTCTCCCAGTGCCTCCTTGTCCCGGCCTCCCGGTGTCAATCAGCCCCGTTATACCGGTGTCGCTCAGTCTCAGTCTCCCGGGTTAGCTGATTCCCTGTCTCCCGATGTCGCTCAGTCCCGGTCTCCCGGTGTCACTCAGTCCCGGTCTCCCAGTGTCGCTCAGTCCCGGTCTCCCGGTGTCGCTCAGTCCCTGTCTCCCAGTGTCGCTCAGTCCCGGTCTCCCGGTGTCGCTCAGTCCCGGTCTCCCGGTGTCACTCAGTCCTGGTCAACCGGTGTCGCTCAGTCCCAGTCTCCCAGTGTCGCTCAGTCCCGGTCTCCCGGTGTTGCTCAGACCTGGCCTCCCAGTTGTCGCTCACTCCCATTCTCCCAGTGCCTCCTTGTCCCGGTGTCTCCCTGTCCCGGTCTCCCGGTGTCTCCCTGCCCCAGTCTCCCGGTGTCTCCATGTCCCGGTCTCCCGGCGTCTTCATGTCCCGCTCTCCCAGCGTGGCCCTGTCCCAGTCTCCCGGCGTCACCCTGTCCCAGTCCGAGTCTACCGGTGTATTCCGGTCCCTGTCTCCCGGTGTCTCCTTGTCTCGGTCTCTCTCTGTCTCCTTGTCCCGGTGTCTCCCGGTGCTTCCTTCTCCCGGTGTCGCTCAGTCCTGGTCTCCCGGTGTCCCTCAGTCACCGCCTCCCGGTGTCGATCAGTCCCGGTCTCCTGTTGTCGCTCAGTCCCGGTCTCCCGGTGTCCCTCAGACACGTTCTCCCGGTGTCGCTCAGTCTCAGTCTCCCAGTATCGCTCAGTCCCGGTCTCCCGATGTCGCTCAGTCCCGGGCTGCCGATGTCGCTCAGTCCTGGTCTCCCGATGTCACCAATCCCGGTCTCCCGGTGTCACTCAGTCCCGGCCTCCCGTTATCGCTCAGTCCCGGTCTCCCGGTGTCGCTCAGCCCCGGTCTCCCGGAGTCGCTCAGTCCCTGTCTCTCGGTGTCGCTCAGTCCCGGTCTCCTGTTGTCGCTCAGTCCCGGTCTCCCGCTGTCGCTCAGTCCCGGTCTCACGGTGTCGCTCAGCCCCGGTCTCCCGGTGTCGCTCAGTCCCTGTCTCCCGGTGTCACTCAGTCCCGGTCTCCCATTGTTTCTCAGTCCCGGTGTCGTTCAGTCCCGCTCTTCCGGTGTCGCTCAGTCCCGGTCTCCCGATGTCGCTCAGTCCCGGTCTCCCTGTATCACTCAGTCCCTGTCTCCCGGTGTCGCTCAGTCCCAGTCTCCCGGTGTCTACTTGTCCCGATCTCCCAGTGTCTCCTTGTCCCGGTCTCCCGGTGTCGCTCAGTCCCGTTCTCCCGGTGTCGCTCAGTCTCAGTCTCCCGGGTTAGCTCAGTCCCTGTCTCCCGGTGTCGCTCAGTCCCGGTCTCCCGTTGTCGCTCAGTCCCGGTGTCGCTCAGTCCCGGTCTCCCTGTATTGATCTGTCCCTGTCTCCCGGTGTCGCTCAGTCCCAGTCTCCCGGTGTCTACTGGACCCGGTCTCCCAGTGTCTCCTTGTCCTGGTCTCCCGGTGTCACTCAGCCCCGTTATCCCGGTGTCGCTCAGTCTCAGTCTCCCGGGTTAGCTTAGTCCCTGTCTCCCGGTGTCGCTCAGTCCCGTTCTCCCGGAGTCGCTCAGTCCCGGTCTCCCGGTGACGCTCAGTCCCGGTCTCCCGGTGTCGCTCAGTCCCTGTCTCCCGGTGTCGCTCAGTCCCGGTCTCCCGGTGTCGCTCAGTGCCGGTCTCCCGGTGTCGCTCAGTCCCGGTCTCCCGGTGTCGCTCAGTCCCTGTCTCCCGGTGTCGCTCAGTCCCGGTCTCCTGGTGTCGCTCAGACTCGGCCTCCCGGTGTCGCTCAGTCCCAGTCTCCCGGTGTCACCCTGTCCCGGTCTCCCGGTGTCGTTCACTCCCATTCTCCCAGTGTCTCCTTGTCCCGATGTCTCCCTGTCCCGGTCTCCCGGTGTCTCCCAGCCCCGGTCTCCCGGTGTCTCCATGTCCCGGTCTCCCGGCGTCTCCATCTCCCGCTCTCCCGGCATGGCCCTGTCCCAGTCTTCTGGCGTCACCCTGTCCCGGTCCGAATCTACCGGTGTATTCCGGTCCCTGTCTCCCGGTGTCTCCTTGTCTCGGTCTCTCTCTGTCTCCTTGTCCCGGTGTCTCCCGGTGCATCCTTCTCCCGGTGTCGCTCAGTCCTGGTCTCCCGGTGTCGCTCAGTCCCGGTCTCCCGTTGTCGCTCAGTCCCGGTCTCCCGGTGTCGCTCAGTCCCGCTCTCCCGGTGTCACTCAGTCCTGCTCTCTTGGTGTCACTCAGTCCCGGTCTCCCGTTGTTGCTCAGTCCCGGTCTCCCGGTGTCGCTCAGTCCCGGTCTCCCGGTGTCGCTCAGTCCCGGTCTCCCGGTGTCGCTCAGTCCCGGTCTCCCGGTGTCGCTCAGACCCAGTCTCCCGGTGTCGCTCTGTCCCGGTTTCCTGGTGTCACTCAGTCCCACTCTCCCAGTGTCGCTCAGTCCCGGTCTCCCGGTGTCGCTCAGTCCCGGTCTCCCGGTGTCACTCAGTCCGGGTCACCTGTTGTCGCTCAGTCCCGCTCTCCCAGTGTCACTCAGTCCTGCTCTCCCGGTGTCGCTCAGTTCCGGTCTCCCGGTGTCGCTCAGTCCTGGTCTCCCGGTGTCGCTCAGTCGCGGTCTCCCGGTGTCGCTCTGTCCCGGTTTCCTGGTGTCACTCAGTCCCGGTCTCCTGGTGTCGCTCAGGCCCAGTCTCCCGGTGTCACTCAGTCCCGGTCTCCCGTTGTCGCTCAGTCCCGGTCTCCCGGTGTCGCTCAGTCCCGGTCTCCTGGTGTTGCTCAGTCCCGGTCTCCCGGTGTCGCTCAGTCCCGGTCTCCCGTTGTCGCTCAGTCCCGGTCTCCCGGTGTCGCTCAGTCCCGGTCTTCCGCTGTCTCCTTGTCCCAGTCACCCGGTGTCTCCTTGTCCCGGCCTCCTGCTGTCCCCTTGTCCCGGTTTCCCGGTGTCCCTCAGACACGGTCTCCCGGTGTCGCTCAGTCTCGGTCTCCCAGTGTCGCTCAGTCCCGGTCTGCCGGTGTCGCTCAGTCCTGGTCTCCCGATGTCGCCAATCCAGGTCTCCCGGTGTCACTCAGTCCCGGCCTCCCGTTGTCGCTCAGTCCCGGCCTCCCGTTGTCGCTCAGTCCCGGTCTCCCGGTGTCGCTCAGCCCCGGTCTCCCGGAGTCGCTCAGTCCCTGTCTCCCGGTGTCGCTCAGTCCCGGTCTTCCGGGGTCGCTCAGTCCCGGTCTCCCGGAGTCACTCAGTCCCGGTCTCCTGTTGTCGCTCAGTCCCGGTCTCCTGTTGTCGCTCAGTCCCGGTCTCCCACTGTCGCTCAGTCCCGGTCTCATGGTGTCGCTCAGCCTCGGTCTCCCGGTGTCGCTCAGTCCCTGTCCCCCGGTGTCACTCAGTCCCAGTCTCCCGTTGTTGCTCAGTCCCGGTGTCGCTCAGTCCCGGTCTCCCGGTGTCGCTCAGTCCCGGTCTCCCGATGTCGCTCAGTCCCGGTCTCCCTGAATCACTCAGTCCCTGTCCCCCGGTGTCGCTCAGTCCCAGTCTCCCGGTGTCTACTTGTCCCGATCTCCCAGTGTCTACTTGTCCCGGTCTCCCGGTGTCGCTCAGTCCCGTTCTCCCGGTTTCGCTCAGTCTCGGTCTCCCGGGTTAGCTCAGTCCCTGTCTCCCGGTGTCGCTCAGTCCCGGTCTCCCGTTGTCGCTCAGTCCCGTTGTCGCTCAGTCCCGGTCTCCCGGTATTGCTCAGCCCCGGTCTCCCGATGTCGCTCAGTCCCAGTCTCCCTGTATTGATCTGTCCCTGTCTCCCGGTGTCGCTCAGTCCCAGTCTCCCGGTGTCTACTTGACCCTGTCTCCTTGTCCCGGTCTCCCGGTGTCACTCAGCCCCGTTATCCCGGTGTCGCTCAGTCTCAGTCTCCCGGGTTAGCTTAGTCCCTGTCTCCCGGTGTCGCTCAGTCCCGGTCTCCCGGTGTCGCTCAGTCCCGGTCTCCCGGTGACGCTCAGTCCCGGTCCCCCGGTGTCGCTCAGTCCCTGTCTCCCGGTGTCGCTCAGTCCCGGTCTCCCGGTGTCGCTCAGTGCCGGTCTCCCGGTGTCGCTCAGTCCCGGTCTCCCGGTGTTGCTCAGTCCCTGTCTCCCGGTGTCGCTCAGTCCCGGTCTCCCGGTGTCTCCATGTCCCGGTCTCCCGGCGTCTCCATCTCCCGCTCTCCCGGCATGGCCCTGTCCCAGTCTTCCGGCGTCACCCTGTCCCGGTCCGAATCTACCGGTGTATTCCGGTCCCTGTCTCCCGGTGTCTCCTTGTCTCGGTCTCTCTCTGTCTCCTTGTCCCGGTGTCTCCCGGTGCTTCCTTCTCCCGGTGTCGCTCAGTCCTGGTCTCCCGGTGTCGGTCAGTCACCGCCTCCCGGTGTCAATCAGTCCCGGCCTCCCGTTGTCGCTCAGTCCCGGTCTCCCGGTGTCGCTCAGTCCCGCTCTCCCGGTGTCACTCAGTCCTACTCTCTTGGTGTCACTCAGTCCCGGTCTCCCGTTGCTGCTCAGTCCTGGTCTCCCGCTGTCGCTCAGTCCCGGTCTCCCGGTGTCGCTCAGTCCCGGTCTCCCGGTGTCGCTCAGTCCCAGTCTCCCGGTGTCACTCAGTCCTGCTCTCCCGGTGTTGATCAGTCCCCGTCTCCCGGTGTCGCTCAGTCCCGGTCTCCCGGTGTCGCTCTGTCCCGGTTTCCTGGTGTCACTCAGTCCCAGTCTCCCAGTGTCGCTCAGTCCCGGTCTCCCGGTGTCACTCAGTCCCGGTCACCTGTTGTCGCTCAGTCCCGCTCTCCCAGTGTCACTCAGTCCTGCTCTCCCGGTGTCGCTCAGTCCCGGTCTCCCGGTGTCGCTCAGTCCTGGTCTCCCGGTGTCGCTCAGTCCCGGTCTCCCGGTGTCGCTCTGTCCCGGTTTCCTGGTGTCACTCAGTCCCGGTCTCCCGGTGTCGCTCAGTCCCAGTCTCCCGGTGTCACTCAGTCCCGCTCTCCCATTGTCGCTCAGACCCGGTCTCCCGGTGTCGCTCAGTCCCAGTCTCCCGGTGTCGCTCAGTCCCGGTCTCCCGGTGTCGCTCAGTCCCGGTCTCCCGGTGTCGCTCAGTCCCGGTCTCCCGGTGTCGCTCAGTCCCGGTCTCCCGGTGTCGCTCAGTCCCGATTTTCCGGTGGCGCTCAGTCCCGGTCTCCCGGTGTCCTTCAGTCCCGGTCTTCCGCTGTCTCCTTGTCCCAGTCACCCGGTGTCTCCTTGTCCCGGCCTCCCGGTGTCTCCTTGTCCTGGCCTCCCGGTGACTCCTTGTCCTGGCCTCCTGCTGTCCCCTTGTCCCGGTCTCCCGGTGTCCCTCAGACATGGTCTCCCGGTGTCGCTCAGTCTCGGTCTCCCAGTGTAGCTCAGTCCCGGTCTCCCGATGTCGCTCAGTCCCGGTCTCCCGGTGTCTCCTTGTCCCAGTCTCCAAGTGTAGCTCAGTCCCGGTCTGCCGGTGTCGCTCAGTCCCGGTCTCCCGATGTCGCCAATCCCGGTCTCCCGGTGTCACTCAGTCCCGGTCTCCTGGTGTCGCTCAGTCCCGGTCTCCCGCTGTTGCTCAGTCCCGCTCTCCCGGTGTCACTCAGTCCTGCTCTCTTGGTGTCACTCAGTCCCGGTCTCCCGTTGTTGCTCAGTCCCGGTCTCCCGGTGTCGCTCAGTCCCGGTCTCCCGGTGTCGCTCAGTCCCGGTCTCCCGGTGTCGCTCAGTCCCGGTCTCCCGGTGTCGCTCAGACCCAGTCTCCCGGTGTCGCTCTGTCCCGGTTTCCTGGTGTCACTCAGTCCCACTCTCCCAGTGTCGCTCAGTCCCGGTCTCCCGGTGTCGCTCAGTCCCGGTCTCCCGGTGTCACTCAGTCCGGGTCACCTGTTGTCGCTCAGTCCCG
Source organism: Somniosus microcephalus (assembly GCF_052327205.1). Classification (NCBI taxonomy): domain Eukaryota; kingdom Metazoa; phylum Chordata; class Chondrichthyes; order Squaliformes; family Somniosidae; genus Somniosus; species Somniosus microcephalus. The sequence goes on from NC_140997.1 coordinate 108,101,768, forward strand.
CTCTCCCAGTGTCACTCAGTCCTGCTCTCCCGGTGTCGCTCAGTTCCGGTCTCCCGGTGTCGCTCAGTCCTGGTCTCCCGGTGTCGCTCAGTCGCGGTCTCCCGGTGTCGCTCTGTCCCGGTTTCCTGGTGTCACTCAGTCCCGGTCTCCTGGTGTCGCTCAGGCCCAGTCTCCCGGTGTCACTCAGTCCCGGTCTCCCGTTGTCGCTCAGTCCCGGTCTCCCGGTGTCGCTCAGTCCCGGTCTCCTGGTGTTGCTCAGTCCCGGTCTCCCGGTGTCGCTCAGTCCCGGTCTCCCGTTGTCGCTCAGTCCCGGTCTCCCGGTGTCGCTCAGTCCCGGTCTTCCGCTGTCTCCTTGTCCCAGTCACCCGGTGTCTCCTTGTCCCGGCCTCCTGCTGTCCCCTTGTCCCGGTTTCCCGGTGTCCCTCAGACACGGTCTCCCGGTGTCGCTCAGTCTCGGTCTCCCAGTGTCGCTCAGTCCCGGTCTGCCGGTGTCGCTCAGTCCTGGTCTCCCGATGTCGCCAATCCAGGTCTCCCGGTGTCACTCAGTCCCGGCCTCCCGTTGTCGCTCAGTCCCGGCCTCCCGTTGTCGCTCAGTCCCGGTCTCCCGGTGTCGCTCAGCCCCGGTCTCCCGGAGTCGCTCAGTCCCTGTCTCCCGGTGTCGCTCAGTCCCGGTCTTCCGGGGTCGCTCAGTCCCGGTCTCCCGGAGTCACTCAGTCCCGGTCTCCTGTTGTCGCTCAGTCCCGGTCTCCTGTTGTCGCTCAGTCCCGGTCTCCCACTGTCGCTCAGTCCCGGTCTCATGGTGTCGCTCAGCCTCGGTCTCCCGGTGTCGCTCAGTCCCTGTCCCCCGGTGTCACTCAGTCCCAGTCTCCCGTTGTTGCTCAGTCCCGGTGTCGCTCAGTCCCGGTCTCCCGGTGTCGCTCAGTCCCGGTCTCCCGATGTCGCTCAGTCCCGGTCTCCCTGAATCACTCAGTCCCTGTCCCCCGGTGTCGCTCAGTCCCAGTCTCCCGGTGTCTACTTGTCCCGATCTCCCAGTGTCTACTTGTCCCGGTCTCCCGGTGTCGCTCAGTCCCGTTCTCCCGGTTTCGCTCAGTCTCGGTCTCCCGGGTTAGCTCAGTCCCTGTCTCCCGGTGTCGCTCAGTCCCGGTCTCCCGTTGTCGCTCAGTCCCGTTGTCGCTCAGTCCCGGTCTCCCGGTATTGCTCAGCCCCGGTCTCCCGATGTCGCTCAGTCCCAGTCTCCCTGTATTGATCTGTCCCTGTCTCCCGGTGTCGCTCAGTCCCAGTCTCCCGGTGTCTACTTGACCCTGTCTCCTTGTCCCGGTCTCCCGGTGTCACTCAGCCCCGTTATCCCGGTGTCGCTCAGTCTCAGTCTCCCGGGTTAGCTTAGTCCCTGTCTCCCGGTGTCGCTCAGTCCCGGTCTCCCGGTGTCGCTCAGTCCCGGTCTCCCGGTGACGCTCAGTCCCGGTCCCCCGGTGTCGCTCAGTCCCTGTCTCCCGGTGTCGCTCAGTCCCGGTCTCCCGGTGTCGCTCAGTGCCGGTCTCCCGGTGTCGCTCAGTCCCGGTCTCCCGGTGTTGCTCAGTCCCTGTCTCCCGGTGTCGCTCAGTCCCGGTCTCCCGGTGTCTCCATGTCCCGGTCTCCCGGCGTCTCCATCTCCCGCTCTCCCGGCATGGCCCTGTCCCAGTCTTCCGGCGTCACCCTGTCCCGGTCCGAATCTACCGGTGTATTCCGGTCCCTGTCTCCCGGTGTCTCCTTGTCTCGGTCTCTCTCTGTCTCCTTGTCCCGGTGTCTCCCGGTGCTTCCTTCTCCCGGTGTCGCTCAGTCCTGGTCTCCCGGTGTCGGTCAGTCACCGCCTCCCGGTGTCAATCAGTCCCGGCCTCCCGTTGTCGCTCAGTCCCGGTCTCCCGGTGTCGCTCAGTCCCGCTCTCCCGGTGTCACTCAGTCCTACTCTCTTGGTGTCACTCAGTCCCGGTCTCCCGTTGCTGCTCAGTCCTGGTCTCCCGCTGTCGCTCAGTCCCGGTCTCCCGGTGTCGCTCAGTCCCGGTCTCCCGGTGTCGCTCAGTCCCAGTCTCCCGGTGTCACTCAGTCCTGCTCTCCCGGTGTTGATCAGTCCCCGTCTCCCGGTGTCGCTCAGTCCCGGTCTCCCGGTGTCGCTCTGTCCCGGTTTCCTGGTGTCACTCAGTCCCAGTCTCCCAGTGTCGCTCAGTCCCGGTCTCCCGGTGTCACTCAGTCCCGGTCACCTGTTGTCGCTCAGTCCCGCTCTCCCAGTGTCACTCAGTCCTGCTCTCCCGGTGTCGCTCAGTCCCGGTCTCCCGGTGTCGCTCAGTCCTGGTCTCCCGGTGTCGCTCAGTCCCGGTCTCCCGGTGTCGCTCTGTCCCGGTTTCCTGGTGTCACTCAGTCCCGGTCTCCCGGTGTCGCTCAGTCCCAGTCTCCCGGTGTCACTCAGTCCCGCTCTCCCATTGTCGCTCAGACCCGGTCTCCCGGTGTCGCTCAGTCCCAGTCTCCCGGTGTCGCTCAGTCCCGGTCTCCCGGTGTCGCTCAGTCCCGGTCTCCCAGTGTCCCTCAGACACGGTCTCCCGGTGTCGCTCAGTCTCGGTCTCCCAGTGTCGCTCAGTCCCGGTCTGCCGGTGTCGCTCAGTCCCGGTCTACCAATGTCGCTCAGTCCCGGTCTCCCGTTGTCGCTCAGTCCCGGTCTCCCGCTGTCGCTCAGCCCCGGTCTCCCGGTGTCGCTCATCCCCGGACTCCCGGTGTCGCTCAGTCCCTGTCTCCCGGTGTTGCTCAGTCCCGGTCTCCCGGTGTCACTCAGTCCCGGTCTCCCAGAGTCACTCAGTCCCGGTCTCCTGTTGTTGCTCAGTCCCGGTCTCCCACTGTCGCTCAGTCCCGGTCTCACGGTGTCGCTCAGTCCCTGTCCCCCGGTGTCGCTCAGTCCCTGTCCCCCGGTGTCGCTCAGTCCCGGTCTCCCGGTGTCGCTCAGTCCCGATCTTCCGGTGGCGCTCAGTCCCGGTCTCCTGGAGTTCTTCAGTCCCGGTCTTCTGCTGTCTCCTTGTCCCGGTCACCCGGTGTCTCCTTGTCCCGGTCACCCGGTGTCGACTTGTCCCAGTCTCCCAGTGTCTCCTTGACCCCATCTCCCGGTGTCGCTCAGTCCCGTTCTCCCAGTGTCGCTCAGTTTCGGTCTCTCGGGTTAGCTCAGTCCCTGTCTCCCGGTGTCGCTCAGTCCCGGTCTCCAGATGTCGCTCAGTCCCGGTCTCCCTGTATTGCTCTGTCCCTGTCTCCCGGTGTCACTCAGTCCCAGTCTCAGGGTGTCTACTTGTCCCGGTCTCCCAGTGCCTCCTTGTCCCGGCCTCCCGGTGTCAATCAGCCCCGTTATACCGGTGTCGCTCAGTCTCAGTCTCCCGGGTTAGCTGAGTCCCTGTCTCCCGATGTCGCTCAGTCCCGGTCTCCCGGTGTCGCTCAGTCCCGGTCTCCCAGTGTCGCTCAGTCCCGGTCTCCCAGTGTCGCTCAGTCCCTGTCTCCCAGTGTCGCTCAGTCCCGGTCTCCCGGTGTCGCTCAGTCCCGGTCTCCCGGTGTCACTCAGTCCTGGTCAACCGGTGTCGCTCAGTCCCAGTCTCCCAGTGTCGCTCAGTCCCGGTCTCCCGGTGTTGCTCAGACCTGGCCTCCCAGTTGTCGCTCACTCCCATTCTCCCAGTGCCTCCTTGTCCCGGTGTCTCCCTGTCCCGGTCTCCCGGTGTCTCCCTGCCCCAGTCTCCCGGTGTCTCCATGTCCCGGTCTCCCGGCGTCTTCATGTCCCGCTCTCCCAGCGTGGCCCTGTCCCAGTCTCCCGGCGTCACCCTGTCCCAGTCCGAGTCTACCGGTGTATTCCGGTCCCTGTCTCCCGGTGTCTCCTTGTCTCGGTCTCTCTCTGTCTCCTTGTCCCGGTGTCTCCCGGTGCTTCCTTCTCCCGGTGTCGCTCAGTCCTGGTCTCCCGGTGTCCCTCAGTCACCGCCTCCCGGTGTCGATCAGTCCCGGTCTCCCGCTGTCGCTCAGCCCCGGTCTCCCGGTGTCGCTCATCCCCGGACTCCCGGTGTCGCTCAGTCCCTGTCTCCCGGTGTTGCTCAGTCCCGGTCTCCCGGTGTCACTCAGTCCCGGTCTCCCAGAGTCACTCAGTCCCGGTCTCCTGTTGTTGCTCAGTCCCGGTCTCCCACTGTCGCTCAGTCCCGGTCTCACGGTGTCGCTCAGTCCCTGTCCCCCGGTGTCGCTCAGTCCCGGTCTCCCGGTGTCGCTCAGTCCCGATCTTCCGGTGGCGCTCAGTCCCGGTCTCCTGGAGTTCTTCAGTCCCGGTCTTCTGCTGTCTCCTTGTCCCGGTCACCCGGTGTCTCCTTGTCCCGGTCACCCGGTGTCGACTTGTCCCAGTCTCCCAGTGTCTCCTTGACCCCATCTCCCGGTGTCGCTCAGTCCCGTTCTCCCAGTGTCGCTCAGTTTCGGTCTCTCGAGTTAGCTCAGTCCCTGTCTCCCGGTGTCGCTCAGTCCCGGTCTCCAGATGTCGCTCAGTCCCGGTCTCCCTGTATTGCTCTGTCCCTGTCTCCCGGTGTCACTCAGTCCCAGTCTCAGGGTGTCTACTTGTCCCGGTCTCCCAGTGCCTCCTTGTCCCGGCCTCCCGGTGTCAATCAGCCCCGTTATACCGGTGTCGCTCAGTCTCAGTCTCCCGGGTTAGCTGATTCCCTGTCTCCCGATGTCGCTCAGTCCCGGTCTCCCGGTGTCACTCAGTCCCGGTCTCCCAGTGTCGCTCAGTCCCGGTCTCCCGGTGTCGCTCAGTCCCTGTCTCCCAGTGTCGCTCAGTCCCGGTCTCCCGGTGTCGCTCAGTCCCGGTCTCCCGGTGTCACTCAGTCCTGGTCAACCGGTGTCGCTCAGTCCCAGTCTCCCAGTGTCGCTCAGTCCCGGTCTCCCGGTGTTGCTCAGACCTGGCCTCCCAGTTGTCGCTCACTCCCATTCTCCCAGTGCCTCCTTGTCCCGGTGTCTCCCTGTCCCGGTCTCCCGGTGTCTCCCTGCCCCAGTCTCCCGGTGTCTCCATGTCCCGGTCTCCCGGCGTCTTCATGTCCCGCTCTCCCAGCGTGGCCCTGTCCCAGTCTCCCGGCGTCACCCTGTCCCAGTCCGAGTCTACCGGTGTATTCCGGTCCCTGTCTCCCGGTGTCTCCTTGTCTCGGTCTCTCTCTGTCTCCTTGTCCCGGTGTCTCCCGGTGCTTCCTTCTCCCGGTGTCGCTCAGTCCTGGTCTCCCGGTGTCCCTCAGTCACCGCCTCCCGGTGTCGATCAGTCCCGGTCTCCTGTTGTCGCTCAGTCCCGGTCTCCCGGTGTCCCTCAGACACGTTCTCCCGGTGTCGCTCAGTCTCAGTCTCCCAGTATCGCTCAGTCCCGGTCTCCCGATGTCGCTCAGTCCCGGGCTGCCGATGTCGCTCAGTCCTGGTCTCCCGATGTCACCAATCCCGGTCTCCCGGTGTCACTCAGTCCCGGCCTCCCGTTATCGCTCAGTCCCGGTCTCCCGGTGTCGCTCAGCCCCGGTCTCCCGGAGTCGCTCAGTCCCTGTCTCTCGGTGTCGCTCAGTCCCGGTCTCCTGTTGTCGCTCAGTCCCGGTCTCCCGCTGTCGCTCAGTCCCGGTCTCACGGTGTCGCTCAGCCCCGGTCTCCCGGTGTCGCTCAGTCCCTGTCTCCCGGTGTCACTCAGTCCCGGTCTCCCATTGTTTCTCAGTCCCGGTGTCGTTCAGTCCCGCTCTTCCGGTGTCGCTCAGTCCCGGTCTCCCGATGTCGCTCAGTCCCGGTCTCCCTGTATCACTCAGTCCCTGTCTCCCGGTGTCGCTCAGTCCCAGTCTCCCGGTGTCTACTTGTCCCGATCTCCCAGTGTCTCCTTGTCCCGGTCTCCCGGTGTCGCTCAGTCCCGTTCTCCCGGTGTCGCTCAGTCTCAGTCTCCCGGGTTAGCTCAGTCCCTGTCTCCCGGTGTCGCTCAGTCCCGGTCTCCCGTTGTCGCTCAGTCCCGGTGTCGCTCAGTCCCGGTCTCCCTGTATTGATCTGTCCCTGTCTCCCGGTGTCGCTCAGTCCCAGTCTCCCGGTGTCTACTGGACCCGGTCTCCCAGTGTCTCCTTGTCCTGGTCTCCCGGTGTCACTCAGCCCCGTTATCCCGGTGTCGCTCAGTCTCAGTCTCCCGGGTTAGCTTAGTCCCTGTCTCCCGGTGTCGCTCAGTCCCGTTCTCCCGGAGTCGCTCAGTCCCGGTCTCCCGGTGACGCTCAGTCCCGGTCTCCCGGTGTCGCTCAGTCCCTGTCTCCCGGTGTCGCTCAGTCCCGGTCTCCCGGTGTCGCTCAGTGCCGGTCTCCCGGTGTCGCTCAGTCCCGGTCTCCCGGTGTCGCTCAGTCCCTGTCTCCCGGTGTCGCTCAGTCCCGGTCTCCTGGTGTCGCTCAGACTCGGCCTCCCGGTGTCGCTCAGTCCCAGTCTCCCGGTGTCACCCTGTCCCGGTCTCCCGGTGTCGTTCACTCCCATTCTCCCAGTGTCTCCTTGTCCCGATGTCTCCCTGTCCCGGTCTCCCGGTGTCTCCCAGCCCCGGTCTCCCGGTGTCTCCATGTCCCGGTCTCCCGGCGTCTCCATCTCCCGCTCTCCCGGCATGGCCCTGTCCCAGTCTTCTGGCGTCACCCTGTCCCGGTCCGAATCTACCGGTGTATTCCGGTCCCTGTCTCCCGGTGTCTCCTTGTCTCGGTCTCTCTCTGTCTCCTTGTCCCGGTGTCTCCCGGTGCATCCTTCTCCCGGTGTCGCTCAGTCCTGGTCTCCCGGTGTCGCTCAGTCCCGGTCTCCCGTTGTCGCTCAGTCCCGGTCTCCCGGTGTCGCTCAGTCCCGCTCTCCCGGTGTCACTCAGTCCTGCTCTCTTGGTGTCACTCAGTCCCGGTCTCCCGTTGTTGCTCAGTCCCGGTCTCCCGGTGTCGCTCAGTCCCGGTCTCCCGGTGTCGCTCAGTCCCGGTCTCCCGGTGTCGCTCAGTCCCGGTCTCCCGGTGTCGCTCAGACCCAGTCTCCCGGTGTCGCTCTGTCCCGGTTTCCTGGTGTCACTCAGTCCCACTCTCCCAGTGTCGCTCAGTCCCGGTCTCCCGGTGTCGCTCAGTCCCGGTCTCCCGGTGTCACTCAGTCCGGGTCACCTGTTGTCGCTCAGTCCCGCTCTCCCAGTGTCACTCAGTCCTGCTCTCCCGGTGTCGCTCAGTTCCGGTCTCCCGGTGTCGCTCAGTCCTGGTCTCCCGGTGTCGCTCAGTCGCGGTCTCCCGGTGTCGCTCTGTCCCGGTTTCCTGGTGTCACTCAGTCCCGGTCTCCTGGTGTCGCTCAGGCCCAGTCTCCCGGTGTCACTCAGTCCCGGTCTCCCGTTGTCGCTCAGTCCCGGTCTCCCGGTGTCGCTCAGTCCCGGTCTCCTGGTGTTGCTCAGTCCCGGTCTCCCGGTGTCGCTCAGTCCCGGTCTCCCGTTGTCGCTCAGTCCCGGTCTCCCGGTGTCGCTCAGTCCCGGTCTTCCGCTGTCTCCTTGTCCCAGTCACCCGGTGTCTCCTTGTCCCGGCCTCCTGCTGTCCCCTTGTCCCGGTTTCCCGGTGTCCCTCAGACACGGTCTCCCGGTGTCGCTCAGTCTCGGTCTCCCAGTGTCGCTCAGTCCCGGTCTGCCGGTGTCGCTCAGTCCTGGTCTCCCGATGTCGCCAATCCAGGTCTCCCGGTGTCACTCAGTCCCGGCCTCCCGTTGTCGCTCAGTCCCGGCCTCCCGTTGTCGCTCAGTCCCGGTCTCCCGGTGTCGCTCAGCCCCGGTCTCCCGGAGTCGCTCAGTCCCTGTCTCCCGGTGTCGCTCAGTCCCGGTCTTCCGGGGTCGCTCAGTCCCGGTCTCCCGGAGTCACTCAGTCCCGGTCTCCTGTTGTCGCTCAGTCCCGGTCTCCTGTTGTCGCTCAGTCCCGGTCTCCCACTGTCGCTCAGTCCCGGTCTCATGGTGTCGCTCAGCCTCGGTCTCCCGGTGTCGCTCAGTCCCTGTCCCCCGGTGTCACTCAGTCCCAGTCTCCCGTTGTTGCTCAGTCCCGGTGTCGCTCAGTCCCGGTCTCCCGGTGTCGCTCAGTCCCGGTCTCCCGATGTCGCTCAGTCCCGGTCTCCCTGAATCACTCAGTCCCTGTCCCCCGGTGTCGCTCAGTCCCAGTCTCCCGGTGTCTACTTGTCCCGATCTCCCAGTGTCTACTTGTCCCGGTCTCCCGGTGTCGCTCAGTCCCGTTCTCCCGGTTTCGCTCAGTCTCGGTCTCCCGGGTTAGCTCAGTCCCTGTCTCCCGGTGTCGCTCAGTCCCGGTCTCCCGTTGTCGCTCAGTCCCGTTGTCGCTCAGTCCCGGTCTCCCGGTATTGCTCAGCCCCGGTCTCCCGATGTCGCTCAGTCCCAGTCTCCCTGTATTGATCTGTCCCTGTCTCCCGGTGTCGCTCAGTCCCAGTCTCCCGGTGTCTACTTGACCCTGTCTCCTTGTCCCGGTCTCCCGGTGTCACTCAGCCCCGTTATCCCGGTGTCGCTCAGTCTCAGTCTCCCGGGTTAGCTTAGTCCCTGTCTCCCGGTGTCGCTCAGTCCCGGTCTCCCGGTGTCGCTCAGTCCCGGTCTCCCGGTGACGCTCAGTCCCGGTCCCCCGGTGTCGCTCAGTCCCTGTCTCCCGGTGTCGCTCAGTCCCGGTCTCCCGGTGTCGCTCAGTGCCGGTCTCCCGGTGTCGCTCAGTCCCGGTCTCCCGGTGTTGCTCAGTCCCTGTCTCCCGGTGTCGCTCAGTCCCGGTCTCCCGGTGTCTCCATGTCCCGGTCTCCCGGCGTCTCCATCTCCCGCTCTCCCGGCATGGCCCTGTCCCAGTCTTCCGGCGTCACCCTGTCCCGGTCCGAATCTACCGGTGTATTCCGGTCCCTGTCTCCCGGTGTCTCCTTGTCTCGGTCTCTCTCTGTCTCCTTGTCCCGGTGTCTCCCGGTGCTTCCTTCTCCCGGTGTCGCTCAGTCCTGGTCTCCCGGTGTCGGTCAGTCACCGCCTCCCGGTGTCAATCAGTCCCGGCCTCCCGTTGTCGCTCAGTCCCGGTCTCCCGGTGTCGCTCAGTCCCGCTCTCCCGGTGTCACTCAGTCCTACTCTCTTGGTGTCACTCAGTCCCGGTCTCCCGTTGCTGCTCAGTCCTGGTCTCCCGCTGTCGCTCAGTCCCGGTCTCCCGGTGTCGCTCAGTCCCGGTCTCCCGGTGTCGCTCAGTCCCAGTCTCCCGGTGTCACTCAGTCCTGCTCTCCCGGTGTTGATCAGTCCCCGTCTCCCGGTGTCGCTCAGTCCCGGTCTCCCGGTGTCGCTCTGTCCCGGTTTCCTGGTGTCACTCAGTCCCAGTCTCCCAGTGTCGCTCAGTCCCGGTCTCCCGGTGTCACTCAGTCCCGGTCACCTGTTGTCGCTCAGTCCCGCTCTCCCAGTGTCACTCAGTCCTGCTCTCCCGGTGTCGCTCAGTCCCGGTCTCCCGGTGTCGCTCAGTCCTGGTCTCCCGGTGTCGCTCAGTCCCGGTCTCCCGGTGTCGCTCTGTCCCGGTTTCCTGGTGTCACTCAGTCCCGGTCTCCCGGTGTCGCTCAGTCCCAGTCTCCCGGTGTCACTCAGTCCCGCTCTCCCATTGTCGCTCAGACCCGGTCTCCCGGTGTCGCTCAGTCCCAGTCTCCCGGTGTCGCTCAGTCCCGGTCTCCCGGTGTCGCTCAGTCCCGGTCTCCCGGTGTCGCTCAGTCCCGGTCTCCCGGTGTCGCTCAGTCCCGGTCTCCCGGTGTCGCTCAGTCCCGATTTTCCGGTGGCGCTCAGTCCCGGTCTCCCGGTGTCCTTCAGTCCCGGTCTTCCGCTGTCTCCTTGTCCCAGTCACCCGGTGTCTCCTTGTCCCGGCCTCCCGGTGTCTCCTTGTCCTGGCCTCCCGGTGACTCCTTGTCCTGGCCTCCTGCTGTCCCCTTGTCCCGGTCTCCCGGTGTCCCTCAGACATGGTCTCCCGGTGTCGCTCAGTCTCGGTCTCCCAGTGTAGCTCAGTCCCGGTCTCCCGATGTCGCTCAGTCCCGGTCTCCCGGTGTCTCCTTGTCCCAGTCTCCAAGTGTAGCTCAGTCCCGGTCTGCCGGTGTCGCTCAGTCCCGGTCTCCCGATGTCGCCAATCCCGGTCTCCCGGTGTCACTCAGTCCCGGTCTCCTGGTGTCGCTCAGTCCCGGTCTCCCGCTGTTGCTCAGTCCCGCTCTCCCGGTGTCACTCAGTCCTGCTCTCTTGGTGTCACTCAGTCCCGGTCTCCCGTTGTTGCTCAGTCCCGGTCTCCCGGTGTCGCTCAGTCCCGGTCTCCCGGTGTCGCTCAGTCCCGGTCTCCCGGTGTCGCTCAGTCCCGGTCTCCCGGTGTCGCTCAGACCCAGTCTCCCGGTGTCGCTCTGTCCCGGTTTCCTGGTGTCACTCAGTCCCACTCTCCCAGTGTCGCTCAGTCCCGGTCTCCCGGTGTCGCTCAGTCCCGGTCTCCCGGTGTCACTCAGTCCGGGTCACCTGTTGTCGCTCAGTCCCGCTCTCCCAGTGTCACTCAGTCCTGCTCTCCCGGTGTCGCTCAGTTCCGGTCTCCCGGTGTCGCTCAGTCCTGGTCTCCCGGTGTCGCTCAGTCGCGGTCTCCCGGTGTCGCTCTGTCCCGGTTTCCTGGTGTCACTCAGTCCCGGTCTCCTGGTGTCGCTCAGGCCCAGTCTCCCGGTGTCACTCAGTCCCGGTCTCCCGTTGTCGCTCAGTCCCGGTCTCCCGGTGTCGCTCAGTCCCGGTCTCCTGGTGTTGCTCAGTCCCGGTCTCCCGGTGTCGCTCAGTCCCGGTCTCCCGTTGTCGCTCAGTCCCGGTCTCCCGGTGTCGCTCAGTCCCGGTCTTCCGCTGTCTCCTTGTCCCAGTCACCCGGTGTCTCCTTGTCCCGGCCTCCTGCTGTCCCCTTGTCCCGGTTTCCCGGTGTCCCTCAGACACGGTCTCCCGGTGTCGCTCAGTCTCGGTCTCCCAGTGTCGCTCAGTCCCGGTCTGCCGGTGTCGCTCAGTCCTGGTCTCCCGATGTCGCCAATCCAGGTCTCCCGGTGTCACTCAGTCCCGGCCTCCCGTTGTCGCTCAGTCCCGGCCTCCCGTTGTCGCTCAGTCCCGGTCTCCCGGTGTCGCTCAGCCCCGGTCTCCCGGAGTCGCTCAGTCCCTGTCTCCCGGTGTCGCTCAGTCCCGGTCTTCCGGGGTCGCTCAGTCCCGGTCTCCCGGAGTCACTCAGTCCCGGTCTCCTGTTGTCGCTCAGTCCCGGTCTCCTGTTGTCGCTCAGTCCCGGTCTCCCACTGTCGCTCAGTCCCGGTCTCATGGTGTCGCTCAGCCTCGGTCTCCCGGTGTCGCTCAGTCCCTGTCCCCCGGTGTCACTCAGTCCCAGTCTCCCGTTGTTGCTCAGTCCCGGTGTCGCTCAGTCCCGGTCTCCCGGTGTCGCTCAGTCCCGGTCTCCCGATGTCGCTCAGTCCCGGTCTCCCTGAATCACTCAGTCCCTGTCCCCCGGTGTCGCTCAGTCCCAGTCTCCCGGTGTCTACTTGTCCCGATCTCCCAGTGTCTACTTGTCCCGGTCTCCCGGTGTCGCTCAGTCCCGTTCTCCCGGTTTCGCTCAGTCTCGGTCTCCCGGGTTAGCTCAGTCCCTGTCTCCCGGTGTCGCTCAGTCCCGGTCTCCCGTTGTCGCTCAGTCCCGTTGTCGCTCAGTCCCGGTCTCCCGGTATTGCTCAGCCCCGGTCTCCCGATGTCGCTCAGTCCCAGTCTCCCTGTATTGATCTGTCCCTGTCTCCCGGTGTCGCTCAGTCCCAGTCTCCCGGTGTCTACTTGACCCTGTCTCCTTGTCCCGGTCTCCCGGTGTCACTCAGCCCCGTTATCCCGGTGTCGCTCAGTCTCAGTCTCCCGGGTTAGCTTAGTCCCTGTCTCCCGGTGTCGCTCAGTCCCGGTCTCCCGGTGTCGCTCAGTCCCGGTCTCCCGGTGACGCTCAGTCCCGGTCCCCCGGTGTCGCTCAGTCCCTGTCTCCCGGTGTCGCTCAGTCCCGGTCTCCCGGTGTCGCTCAGTGCCGGTCTCCCGGTGTCGCTCAGTCCCGGTCTCCCGGTGTTGCTCAGTCCCTGTCTCCCGGTGTCGCTCAGTCCCGGTCTCCCGGTGTCTCCATGTCCCGGTCTCCCGGCGTCTCCATCTCCCGCTCTCCCGGCATGGCCCTGTCCCAGTCTTCCGGCGTCACCCTGTCCCGGTCCGAATCTACCGGTGTATTCCGGTCCCTGTCTCCCGGTGTCTCCTTGTCTCGGTCTCTCTCTGTCTCCTTGTCCCGGTGTCTCCCGGTGCTTCCTTCTCCCGGTGTCGCTCAGTCCTGGTCTCCCGGTGTCGGTCAGTCACCGCCTCCCGGTGTCAATCAGTCCCGGCCTCCCGTTGTCGCTCAGTCCCGGTCTCCCGGTGTCGCTCAGTCCCGCTCTCCCGGTGTCACTCAGTCCTACTCTCTTGGTGTCACTCAGTCCCGGTCTCCCGTTGCTGCTCAGTCCTGGTCTCCCGCTGTCGCTCAGTCCCGGTCTCCCGGTGTCGCTCAGTCCCGGTCTCCCGGTGTCGCTCAGTCCCAGTCTCCCGGTGTCACTCAGTCCTGCTCTCCCGGTGTTGATCAGTCCCCGTCTCCCGGTGTCGCTCAGTCCCGGTCTCCCGGTGTCGCTCTGTCCCGGTTTCCTGGTGTCACTCAGTCCCAGTCTCCCAGTGTCGCTCAGTCCCGGTCTCCCGGTGTCACTCAGTCCCGGTCACCTGTTGTCGCTCAGTCCCGCTCTCCCAGTGTCACTCAGTCCTGCTCTCCCGGTGTCGCTCAGTCCCGGTCTCCCGGTGTCGCTCAGTCCTGGTCTCCCGGTGTCGCTCAGTCCCGGTCTCCCGGTGTCGCTCTGTCCCGGTTTCCTGGTGTCACTCAGTCCCGGTCTCCCGGTGTCGCTCAGTCCCAGTCTCCCGGTGTCACTCAGTCCCGCTCTCCCATTGTCGCTCAGACCCGGTCTCCCGGTGTCGCTCAGTCCCAGTCTCCCGGTGTCGCTCAGTCCCGGTCTCCCGGTGTCGCTCAGTCCCGGTCTCCCGGTGTCGCTCAGTCCCGGTCTCCCGGTGTCGCTCAGTCCCGGTCTCCCGGTGTCGCTCAGTCCCGATTTTCCGGTGGCGCTCAGTCCCGGTCTCCCGGTGTCCTTCAGTCCCGGTCTTCCGCTGTCTCCTTGTCCCAGTCACCCGGTGTCTCCTTGTCCCGGCCTCCCGGTGTCTCCTTGTCCTGGCCTCCCGGTGACTCCTTGTCCTGGCCTCCTGCTGTCCCCTTGTCCCGGTCTCCCGGTGTCCCTCAGACATGGTCTCCCGGTGTCGCTCAGTCTCGGTCTCCCAGTGTAGCTCAGTCCCGGTCTCCCGATGTCGCTCAGTCCCGGTCTCCCGGTGTCTCCTTGTCCCAGTCTCCAAGTGTAGCTCAGTCCCGGTCTGCCGGTGTCGCTCAGTCCCGGTCTCCCGATGTCGCCAATCCCGGTCTCCCGGTGTCACTCAGTCCCGGTCTCCTGGTGTCGCTCAGTCCCGGTCTCCCGCTGTTGCTCAGTCCCGGTCTCCCGGTGTCGCGCAGCACTAGGCTCCCGGTGTCGCTCAGTCCCTGACCCCCGGTGTCACTCAGTCCCGGTCTCCCGGTGTCGCTCAGTCCCGATCTTCCGGTGGCGCTCAGTCCCGGTCTCCCGGAGTTCTTCAGTCCCGGCCTCCTGCTGTCCCTTTGTCCAGTTCTCCCAGTGTCCCTCAGACATGGTCTCCCGGTGTCGCTCAGTCTCGGTCTCCCAGTGTCGCTCAGTCCCGGTCTGCCGGTGTCGCTCAGTCCCGGTCTACCAATGTCGCTCAGCCCCGGTCTCCCGTTGTCGCTCAGTCCCGGTCTCCCGCTGTCGCTCAGTCCCGGTCTCCCGGTGTCGCTCAGCCCCGGACTCCTGGTGTCGCTCAGTCCCTGTCTCCCGATGTCGCTCAGTCCCTGTCTCCCGGTGTCGCTCAGTCCCGGTCTCCCGGAGTCACTCAGTCCCGATCTCCTGTTGTCGCTCAGTCCCGGTCTCCCGCTGTCGCTCAGTCCCGGTCTCACGGTGGCGCTCAGCCCCGGTCTCCCGGTGTCGCTCAGTCCCTGTCTCCCGGTGTCGCTCTGTCCCGGTCTCCCGTTGTCGCTCAGTCCCGGTGTAGCTCAGTCCCGGTCTCCCGATGACGCTCATTCCCGGTCTCCCTGTATCGCTCAGTCCCTGTCTCCCGGTGTCGCTCAGTCCCAGTCTCCCGGTGTCGACTTTTCCCGGTCTCCAGGTGTCTCCTTGTCCCCGTCTCCCGGTGTCGCTCAGTCCCGTTCTCCCAGTGTCACTCAGTTTCGGTCTCCCGGGTTAGCTCAGTCCCTGCCTCCCGGTGTCGCTCAGTCCCGGTCTCCAGATGTCGCTCAGTCCCGGTCTCCCTGTATTGCTCTGTCCCTGTCTCCCGGTGTCGCTCAGTCCCAGTCTCAGGGTGTCTACTTGTCCCGGTCTCCCAGTGCCTCCTTGTCCCGGCCTCCGGTGTCAATCAGCCCCGTTATACCGGTGTCAATCAGCCCCGTTATACCGGTGTCGCTCAGTCTCAGTCTCCCGGGTTAGCTTAGTCCCTGTCTCCCGGTGTCGCTCAGTCCCGGTCTCCCGGTGTCACTCAGTCCCGGTCTCCCAGTGTCGCTCAGTCCCGGTCTCCCAGTGTCGCTCAGTCCCTGTCTCCCAGTGTCGCTCAGTCCCGGTCTCCCGGTGTCGCTCAGTCCCGGTCTCCCGGTGTCGCTCAGTCCCGATTTTCCGGTGGCGCTCAGTCCCGGTCTCCCGGTGTCCTTCAGTCCCGGTCTTCCGCTGTCTCCTTGTCCCAGTCACCCGGTGTCTCCTTGTCCCGGCCTCCCGGTGTCTCCTTGTCCTGGCCTCCCGGTGACTCCTTGTCCTGGCCTCCTGCTGTCCCCTTGTCCCGGTCTCCCGGTGTCCCTCAGACACGGTCTCCCGGTGTCGCTCAGTCTCGGTCTCCCAGTGTAGCTCAGTCCCGGTCTCCCGATGTCGCTCAGTCCCGGTCTCCCGGTGTCTCCTTGTCCCAGTCTCCAAGTGTAGCTCAGTCCCGGTCTGCCGGTGTCGCTCAGTCCCGGTCTCCCGATGTCGCCAATCCCGGTCTCCCGGTGTCACTCAGTCCCGGTCTCCTGGTGTCGCTCAGTCCCGGTCTCCCGATGTCGCTCAGTCCCGGTCTCCCGGTGTCTCCTTGTCCCAGTCTCCAAGTGTAGCTCAGTCCCGGTCTGCCGGTGTCGCTCAGTCCCGGTCTCCCGATGTCGCCAATCCCGGTCTCCCGGTGTCACTCAGTCCCGGTCTCCTGGTGTCGCTCAGTCCCTGACCCCCGGTGTCACTCAGTCCCGGTCTCCCGGTGTCGCTCAGTCCCGATCTTCCGGTGGCGCTCAGTCCCGGTCTCCCGGAGTTCTTCAGTCCCGGTCTTCTGCTGTCTCCTTGTCCCGGTCACCCGGTGTCTCCTTGTCCCGGCCTCCTGCTGTCCCCTTGTCCAGTTCTCCCAGTGTCCCTCAGACATGGTCTCCCGGTGTCGCTCAGTCTCGGTCTCCCAGTGTCGCTCAGTCCCGGTCTGCCGGTGTCGCTCAGTCCCGGTCTACCAATGTCGCTCAGCCCCGGTCTCCCGTTGTCGCTCAGTCCCGGTCTCCCGCTGTCGCTCAGTCCCGGTCTCCCGGTGTCGCTCAGCCCCGGACTCCTGGTGTCGCTCAGTCCCTGTCTCCCGATGTCGCTCAGTCCCGGTCTCCCGGTGTCGCTCAGTCCCGGTCTCCCGGAGTCATTCAGTCCCGATCTCCTGTTGTCGCTCAGTCCCGGTCTCCCGCTGTCGCTCAGTCCCGGTCTCACGGTGTCGCTCAGCCCCGGTCTCCCGGTGTCGCTCAGTCCCTGTCTCCCGGTGTCGCTCTGTCCCGGTCTCCCGTTGTCGCTCAGTCCCGGTGTAGCTCAGTCCCGGTCTCCCGATGACGCTCATTCCCGGTCTCCCTGTATCGCTCAGTCCCTGTCTCCCGGTGTCGCTCAGTCCCAGTCTCCCGGTGTCGACTTTTCCCGGTCTCCAGGTGTCTCCTTGTCCCCGTCTCCCGGTGTCGCTCAGTCCCGTTCTCCCAGTGTCACTCAGTTTCGGTCTCCCGGGTTAGCTCAGTCCCTGCCTCCCGGTGTCGCTCAGTCCCGGTCTCCAGATGTCGCTCAGTCCCGGTCTCCCTGTATTGCTCTGTCCCTGTCTCCCGGTGTCGCTCAGTCCCAGTCTCAGGGTGTCTACTTGTCCCGGTCTCCCAGTGCCTCCTTGTCCCGGCCTCCGGTGTCAATCAGCCCCGTTATACCGGTGTCAATCAGCCCCATTATACCGGTGTCGCTCAGTCTCAGTCTCCCGGGTTAGCTTAGTCCCTGTCTCCCGGTGTCGCTCAGTCCCGGTCTCCCGGTGTCACTCAGTCCCGGTCTCCCAGTGTCGCTCAGTCCCGGTCTCCCAGTGTCGCTCAGTCCCTGTCTCCCAGTGTTGCTCAGTCCCGGTCTCTCGGTGTCGCTCAGTCCCGGTCTCCCGGTGTCGCTCAGTCCTGGTCAACCGGTGTCGCTCAGTCCCAGTCTCCCGGTGTCGCTCAGTCCCGGTCTCCCAGTGTCTCCTTGTCCCGGCGTCTTCATGCCCCACTCTCCCGGCGTGGCCCTGTCCCAGTCTCCCGGCGTCACCCTGTCCCAGTCCGAGTCTCCCGGTGTATTCCGGTCCCTCTCTCCCGGTGTCTCCTTGTCTCGGTCTCTCTCTGTCTCCTTGTCCCGGTGTCTCCCGGTGCTTCCTTCTCCCGGTGTCGCTCAGTCCTGGTCTCCCGGTGTCGCTCAGTCACCGCCTCCCGGTGTCGATAAGTCCCGGTCTCGCGTTGTCGCTCAGTCCCGGTCCCCCGGAGTCCCTCAGACACGGTCTCCCGGTATCGCTTAGTCTCAGTCTCCCAGTATCGCTCAGTCCCGGTCTCCCGATGTCGCTCAGTCCCGGTCTGCCGGTGTCGCTCAGTCCTGGTCTCCCGATGTCACCACTCCCGGTCTCCCGGTGTCACTCGGTCCCGGCCTCCCATTGTCGCTCAGTCCCGTTCTCCCGGTGTCGCTCAGCCCCGGTCTCCCGGAGACGCTCAGTCCCTGTCTCCCGGTGTCGCTCAGTCCCGGTCTCCCGGTGTTGCTCAGTCCCGGTCTCCCGGAGTCACTCAGTCCCGGTCTCTTGTTGTCGCTCAGTCCCGGTCTCCCGCTGTCGCTCAGTCCCGGTCTCATGGTGTCGCTCAGCCCCGGTCTCCCGGTGTCGCTCAGTCCCTGTCTCCCGTTGTTGCTCAGTCCCGGTGTCTCTCAGTCCCGGTCTCCCAGTGTCGCTCAGTCCCGGTCTCCCGATGTCGCTCAGTCCCGGTCTCCCTGTATCACTCAGTCCCTGTCTCCCGGTGTCGCTCAGTCCCAGTCTCCCGGTGTCTACTTGTCCCGATCTCCCAGTGTCTCCTTGTCCCGGTCTCCCGGTGTCGCTCAGTCCCGTTCTCCCGGTGTCGCTCAGTCTCGGTCTCCCGGGTTAGCTCAGTCCCTGTCTCCCGGTGTCGCTCAGTCCCGGTCTCCCGTTGTCGCTCAGTCCCGGTGTCGCTCAGTCCCGGTCTCCCTGTATTGATCTGTCCCGGTCTCCCGGTGTCGCTCAGTCCCAGTCTCCCGGTGTCTACTTGACCCGGTCTCCCAGTGTCTCCTTGTCCTGGTCTCCCGGTGTCACTCAGCCCTGTTATCCCGGTATCGCTCAGTCTAAGTCTCCCGGGTTAGCTTAGTCCCTGTCTCCCGGTGTCGCTCAGTCCATGTCTCCCGGTGGCGCTCAGTCCCGGTCTCCCGGTGACGCTCAGTCCCGGTCTCCCGGTGTCGCTCAGTCCCTGTCTCCCGGTGTCGCTCAGTCCCGGTCTCCGGGTGTCGCTCAGTGCCGGTCTCCCGGTGTCGCTCAGTCCCGGTCTCCCAGTGTCGCTCAGTCCCTGTCTCCCGGTGTTGCTCAGTCCCAGTCTCCCGGTGTTGCTCAGACCCGGCCTCCCGGTGTCGCTCAGTCCCAGTCTCCCGGTGTCAACCTGTCCCGGTCTCCCAGTGTCGTTCACTCCCATTCTCCCAGTGTCTCCTTGTCCCGGTGTCTCCCTGTCCCGGTCTCCCGGCGTCTCCCTGCCCCGGTCTCCCGGTGTCTCCATGTCCCGGTCTCCCGGCGTCTTCATCTCCCGCTCTCCCGGCGTGGACCTGTCCCAGTCTTCCGGCGTCACCCTGTCCCGGTCCGAATCTACCGGTGTATTCCGGTCCCTGTCTCCCGGTGTCTCCTTGTCTCGGTCTCTCTCGGTCTCCTTGTCCCAGTGTCTCCCGGTGCATCCTTCTCCCGGTGCCGCTCAGTCCTGGTCTCCCGGTGTCGCTCAGTCACCGCCTCCCGGTGTCGATCAGTCCCGGTCTCCCGTTGTCGCTCAGTCCCAGTCTCCCGGTGTCACTCAGTCCTGCTCTCTTGGTGTCACTCAGTCCCGGTCTCCCATTGTTGCTCAGTCCCGGTCTCCCGGTGTCACTCAGTCCCAGTCTCCTGGTGTCGCTCAGTCCCGGTCTCCCGGTGTCGCTCAGTCCCAGTCTCCCGGTGTCGCTCAGTCCTGCTCTCCCATTGTTGATCAGTCCCGGTCTCCCAGTGTCGCTCAGTCCCGGTCTCCCGGTGTCACTCTGTCCTGGTTTCCTGGTGTCACTCAGTCCCAGTCTCCCAGTGTCGCTCAGTCCCGGTCTCCCGGTGTCGCTCAGTCCCGGTCTCCCGGTGTCACTCAGTCCCGGTCACCTGTTGTCGCTCAGTCCCGCTCTCCCAGTGTCACTCAGTCATGCTCTCCCGGTGTCGCTCAGTCCCGGTCTCCCGGTGTCGCTCAGTCCTGGTCTCCAGGTGTCGCTCAGTCCCGATCTCCCGGTGTCGCTCTGTTCCAGTTTCCTGGTGTCACTCAGTCCCGGTCTCCTGGTGTCGCTCAGTCCCAGTCTCCCGGTGTCACTCAGTCCCGGTCTCCCGGTGTCGCTCAGTCCCGGTCTCCCGGTGTCGCTCAGTCCCGGTCTCCCGTTGTTGCTCAGTCCCGGTGTCGCTCAGTCCCGGTCTCCCGATGTCGCTCAGTCCCGGTCTCCCTGTATCACTCAGTCCCTGTCTCCCGGTGTCGCTCAGTCCCAGTCTCCCGGTGTCTACTTGTCCCGATCTCCCAGTGTCTCCTTGTCCCGGTCTCCCGGTGTCGCTCAGTCCCGTTCTCCCGGTGTCGCTCAGTCTAGGTCTCCCGGGTTAGCTCAGTCCCTGTCTCCCGGTGTCGCTCAGTCCCGGTCTCCCGTTGTCGCTCAGTCCCGGTCTCCCTGTATTGATCTGTCCCTGTCTCCCGGTGTCGCTCAGTCCCAGTCTCCCGGTGTCTACTTGACCCGGTCTCCTTGTCCCGGTCTCCCGGTGTCACTCAGCCCCGTTATCCCGGTGTCGCTCAGTCTCAGTCTCCCGGGTTAGCTTAGTCCCTGTCTCCCGGTGTCGCTCAGTCCCGGTCTCCCGGTGTCGCTCAGTCCTGGTCTCCCGGTGATGCTCAGTCCCGGTCCCCCGGTGTCGCTCAGTCCCTGTCTCCCGGTGTCGCTCAGTCCGGTCTCCCGGTGTCGCTCAGTGCCGGTCTCCCGGTGTCGCTCAGTGCCGGTCTCCCGGTGTCGCTCAGTCCCGGTCTCCCGGTGTTGCTCAGTCCCTGTCTCCCGGTGTCGCTCAGTCCCGGTCTCCCGGTGTCGCTCAGTCCCAGTCTCCCGGTGTCACCCTGTCCCAGTCTCCCGGTGTCGTTCACTCCCATTCTCCCGGTGTCTCCTTGTCCCGGTGTCTCCCTGTCCCGGTCTCCCGGTGTCTCCCTGCCCCGGTCTCCCGGTGTCTCCATGTCCCGGTCTCCTGGCGTCTCCATCTCCCGCTCTCCCGGCATGGCCCTGTCCCAGTCTTCCGGCGTCACCCTGTCCCGGTCCGAATCTACCAGTGTATTCCGGTCCCTGTCTGCCGGTGTCTCCTTGTCTCGGTCTCTCTCTGTCTCCTTGTCCCGGTGTCTCCCGGTGCTTCCTTCTCCCGGTGTCGCTCATTCCTGGTCTCCCAGTGTCGCACAGTCACCGCCTCCCGGTGTCGCTCAGTCCCGCTCTCCCGGTGTCACTCAGTCCTGCTCTCTTGGTGTCACTCAGTCCCGGTCTCCCGTTGCTGCTCAGTCCCGATCTCCCGGTGTCGCTCAGTCCTGGTCTCCCGATGTCGCCAATCCCGGTCTCCCGGTGTCACTCTGTCCCGGCCTCCCGTTGTCGATCAGCCCCGGTCTCCCGGAGTCGCTCAGTCCCTGTCTCCCGGTGTCGCTCAGTCCCGGTCTCCCGGTGTTGCTCAGTCCCGGTCTCCCGGAGTCACTCAGTCCCGGTCTCCTGTTGTCGCTCAGTCCCGGTCTCCCGCTGTCGCTCAGTCCCGGTCTCATGGTGTCGCTCAGCCCCGGTCTAGCGGTGTCGCTCAGTCCCTGTCTCCCGTTGTTGCTCAGTCCCGGTGTCACTCAGTCCCGGTCTCCCGGTGTCACTCAGTCCCGGTCTCCCGATGTCGCTCAGTCCCGGTCTCCCTGTATCACTCAGTCCCTGTCTCCCGGTGTCGCTCAGTCCCAGTCTCCCGGTGTCTACTTGTCCCGATCTCCCAGTGTCTCCTTGTCCCGGTCTCCCGGTGTCGCTCAGTCCCGTTCTCCCGGTGTCGCTCAGTCTCGGTCTCCCGGTGTCGCTCAGTCCCAGTCTCCCGGTGTCGCTCAGTCCTGCTCTCCCGTTGTTGATCAGTCCCGGTCTCCCGTTGTCGCTCAGTCCCAGTGTCGCTCAGTCCCGGTCTCCCTGTATTGATCTGTCCCAGTCTCCCGGTGTCGCTCAGTCCCAGTCTCCCGGTGTCTACTTGACCCGGTCTCCCAGTGTCTCCTTGTCCTGGTCTCCCGGTGTCACTCAGCCCCGTTATCCCGGTATCGCTCAGTCTAAGTCTCCCGGTGTCGCTCAGTCCCTGTCTCCCGGTGACGCTCAGTCCCGGTCTCCCGGTGTCGCTCAATCCCTGTCTCCCGGTGTCGCTCAGTCCCGGTCTCCCAGTGTCGCTCAGTGCCGGTCTCCCGGTGTCGCTCAGTCCCGGTCTCCCGGTGTCGCTCAGTCCCTGTCTCCCGGTGTCGTTCAGTCCCGATCTCCCGGTGTCGCTCAGACCCGGCCTCCCGGAGTCGCTCAGTTCCAGTCTCCCGGTGTCACCCTGTCCCGGTCTCCCAGTGTCGTTCACTCCCATTCTCCCAGTGTCTCCTTGTCCCGGTGTCTCCCTGTCCCGGTCTCCCGGCGTCTCCATCTCCCGGTCTCCCGGCGTCTCCATCTCCCGCTCTCCCGGCGTGGCCCTGTCCCAGTCTTCCGGCGTCAACCTGTCCCGGTCTGAATCTACCGGTGTATTCCGGTCCCTGTCTCCCGGTGTCTCCTTGTCTCGGTCTCTCTCTGTCTCCTTTTCCCGGTGTCTCCCGGTGCATCCTTCTCCCGGTGTCGCTCAGTCCTGGTCTCCCGGTGTCGCTCAGTCACCGCCTCCCGGTGTCACTCAGTCCTGCTCTCTTGGTGTCACTCAGTCCCGGTCTCCCGTTGTTGCTCAGTCCCGGTCTCCCGGTGTCGCTCAGTCCCGGTCTCCTGGTGTCGCTCAGTCCCGGTCTCCCGGTGTCGCTCAGTCCCAGTCTCCCGGTGTCGCTCAGTCCTGCTCTCCCGTTGTTGATCAGTCCCGGTCTCCCGGTGTCACTCAGTCCCGGCCTCCCGGTGTCGCTCTGTCCTGGTTTCCTGGTGTCACTCAGTCCCAGTCTCCCAGTGTCGCTCAGTCCCGGTCTCCCGGTGTCGCTCAGTCCCGGTCTCCCGGAGTCACTCAGTCCCGGTCACCTGTTGTCGCTCAGTCCCGCTCTCCCAGTGTCACTCAGTCATGCTCTCCCGGTGTCGCTCAGTCCCGGTCTCCCGGTGTCGCTCAGTCCTGGTCTCCCGGTGTCGCTCAGTCCCGGTCTCCCGGTGTCGCTCTGTTCCGGTTTCCTGGTGTCACTCAGTCCCGGTCTCCTGGTGCCGCTCAGTCCCAGTCTCCCGGTGTCACTCAGTCCCGGTCTCCCGTTGTCGCTCAGTCCCGGTCTCCCGGTGTCGCTCAGTCCCGGTCTCCCGGTGTCGCTCAGTCCCGGTCTCCCGGTGTCGCTCAGTCCCGGTCTCCCGTTGTTGCTCAGTCCCGGTGTCGCTCAGTCCCGGTCTCCCGGTGTCGCTCAGCCCCGGTCTCCCGAAGTCGCTCAGTCCCGGTCTCCCTGCATCACTCAGTCCCTGTCTCCCGGTGTCGCTCAGTCCCAGTCTCCCGGTGTCTACTTGTCCCGATCTCCCAGTGTCTCCTTGTCCCGGTCTCCCGGTGTCGCTCAGTCCCGTTCTCCCGGTGTCGCTCAGTCTAGGTCTCCCAGGTTAGCTCAGTCCCTGTCTCCCGGTGTCGCTCAGCCCCGGTCTCCCGTTGTCGCTCAGTCCCGGTGTCGCTCAGTCCCGGTCTCCCGGTGTCGCTCAGTCCCGGTCTCCCGGTGTCGCTCAGTCCCTGTCTCCCGGTGTCGCTCAGTCCCGGTCTCCCGGTGTCGCTCAGACCCGGCCTCCCGGTGTCGCTCAGTCCCAGTCTCCCAGTGTCACCCTGTCCCGGTCTCCCGGTGTCGCTCAGTCCCGGTCTCCCTGCATCACTCAGTCCCTGTCTCCCGGTGTCGCTCAGTCCCAGTCTCCCGGTGTCTACTTGTCCCGATCTCCCAGTGTCTCCTTGTCCCGGTCTCCCGGTGTCGCTCAGTCCCGTTCTCCCGGTGTCGCTCAGTCTAGGTCTCCCGGGTTAGCTCAGTCCCTGTCTCCCGGTGTCGCTCAGCCCCGGTCTCCCGTTGTCGCTCAGTCCCGGTGTCGCTCAGTCTGGTCTCCCGGTGCCGCTCAGTCCCGGTCTCCCGGTGTCGCTCAGTCCCGCTCTCCCGGTGTCACTCAGTCCTGATCTCTTGGTGTCACTCAGTCCCGGTCTCCCGTTGCTGCTCAGTCCCTTTCTCCCAGTGTCGCTCAGTCCCGGTCTCCCGGTGTCGCTCAGTCCCGGTCTCCCGGTGTCGCTCAGTCCCAGTCTCCCGGTGTCGCTCAGTCCTGCTCTCCCGGTGTTGATCAGTCCCGGTCTCCCGGTGTCGCTCAGTCCCAGTCTCCCGGTGTCGCTCTGTCCCGGTTTCCTGGTGTCACTCAGTCCCAGTCTCCCGGTGTCGCTCAGTCCCGGTCTCCCGGTGTCACTCAGTCCCGGTCTCCCGGTGTCACTCAGTCCCGGTCACCTGTTGTCGCTCAGTCCCGCTCTCCCAGTGTCACTCAGTCCTGCTCTCCCGGTGTCGCTCAGTCCCGGTCTCCCGGTGTCGCTCAGTCCCGGTCTCCCGGTGTCGCTCAGTCCCGGTCTCCCGGTGTCGCTCTGTCCCGGTTTCCTCGTGTCACTCAGTCCCGGTCTCCCGGTGTCGCTCAGTCCCATTCTCCCGGTGTCACTCAGTCCCGGTCTCCCGTTGTCGCTCAGACCCGGTCTCCCGGTGTCGCTCAGTCCCGGTCTCCCGGTGTCGCTCAGTCCCGGTCTCCCGGTGTCGCTCAGTCCCGGTCTCCTGTTGTCGCTCAGTCCCGGTCTCCCGGTGTCGCTCAGTCCCGATCTTCCGGTGGCGCTCAGGCCCGGTCTCCCGGTGTCCTTCAGTCCCGGTCTTCCGCTGTCTCCTTGTCCCAGTCACCCGGTGTCTCCTAGTCCCGGCCTCCCGGTGTCTCCCTGTCCTGGCCTCCCGGTGACTCCTTGTCCCGGCCTCCTGCTGTCCCCTTGTCCCGGTCTCCCGGTGTCCCTCAGACACGGTCTCCCGGTGTCGCTCAGTCTCGGTCTCCCAGTGTCGCTCAGTCCCGGTCGCCCGATGTCGCTCAGTCCCAGTCTCCCGGTGTCTACTTGTCCCAGTCTCCAAGTGTAGCTCAGTCCCGGTCTGCCGGTGTCGCTCAGTCCCGGTCTCCCGATGTCGCCAACCCCGGTCTCCCGGTGTCACTCAGTCCCGGTCTCCCGGTGTCGCTCAGTCCCGGTCTCCCGCTATCGCTCAGTCCCGGTGTCGCTCAGTCCCGGTCTCCCGGTGCCGCTCAGTCCCTGCCTCCCTGTATCGCTCAGTCCCTGTCTCCCGGTGTCGCTCAGTCCCTCTCTCCCGGTGTTGCTCAGTCCCAGTCTCCCGGTGTCTACATGTCCCGGTCTCCCAGTGTCTCCTTGTCCCGGTCTCCCGGTGTCGCTCTGTCCCATTCTCCCGGTGTCGCTCAGCCTCGGTCTCCCGGGTTAGCTCAGTCCCTGTCTCCCGGTGTCGCTCAGTCCCGGTCTCCCGTTGTCGCTCAGTCCCGGTGTCGCTCAGTCCCGGTCTTCCGGTGTCGCTCAGTCCCGGTCTCCCAGTGTCGCTCAGTCCCGGTCTCCCGGTGTCGCTCAGTCCCAGTCTCCCGGTGTCGCTCAGACCCGGCCTCCCGGTGTCGCTCAGTCCCAGTCTCCCAGTGTCACCCTGTCCCGGTCTCCCGGTGTCGTTCACTCCCATTCTCCCAGTGTCTCCTTGTCCCGGTGTCTCCCTGTCCCGGTTTCCCGGTGTTTCCCTGCCCCGGTCTCCTGGTGTCTCCATGTCCCGGTCTCCTGGCGTCTCCATCTCCCGCTCTCCCTGCGTGGCCCTGTCCCAGTCTCCCAGCGTCAACCTGTCCCGGTCCGAATCTACCGGTGTATTCCGGTCCCTGTCTCCCGGTGTCTCCTTGTCTCGGTCTCTCTCTGTCTCCTTGTCCCGGTGTCTCCCGGTGCTTCCTTCTCCCAGTGTCGCTCAGTCCTGGTCTCCCGGTGTCGCTCACTCACCGCCTCCCGGTGTCGGTCAGTCCCGGTCTCCCGGTGTCGCTCAGTCCCGGTCTCCCAGTGTCGCTCAGTCGCGGTCTCCCGGTGTCGCTTAGTCCCAGTCTCCCGGTGTCGCTCAGACCCGGCCTCCCGGTGTCGCTCAGTCCCAGTCTCCCGGTGTCACCCTGTCCCGGTCTCCCGGTGTCGTTCACTCCCATTCTCCCAGTGTCTCCTTGTCCCGGTGTCTCCCTGTCCCGGTCTCCCGGTGTCTCCCTGCCCCGGTCTCCCGGTGTCTCCATGTCCCGGTCTCCTGGCGTCTCCATCTCCCGCTCTCCCTGCGTGGCCCTGTCCCAGTCTACCGGCGTCAACCTGTCCCGGTCCGAATCTACCGGTGTATTCCGGTCCCTGTCTCCCGGTGTCTCCTTGTCTCGGTCTCTCTCTGTCTCCTTGTCCCGGTGTCTCCCGGTGCTTCCTTCTCCCGGTGTCGCTCAGTCCTGGTCTCCCGGTATCGCTCACTCACCGCCTCCCGGTGTCGGTCAGTCCCGGTCTCCCGTTGTCGCTCAGTCCCGGTCTCCCGTTGTTGCTCAGTCCCGGTCTCCCGTTGTTGCTCAGTCCTGGTCTCCCGGTGTCGCTCAGTCCCATTCTCCTGGTGTCGCTCAGTCCCGGTCTCCCAGTGTCACTCAGTCCCGGTCTCCCGGTGTCGCTCAGTCACCGCCTCCCGGTGTTGATCAGTCCCGGTCTCCCGTTATCGCTCAGTCCCGGTCTCCCGGTGTCGCCCAGTCCCGGTCTCCCGGTGTCGCTCAGTCCCGGTCTCCCGGCGTCGCTCAGTCCCGGTCTCCCGGTGTCGCTCTGTCCCGGTTTCCTGGTGTCGCTCAGTCCCGGTCTCCCGGTGTTGCTCAGTCCCGGTCCCCCGGTGTCACTCAGTCCTGGTCTCCCGTTGTCGCTCAGTCCCGGTCTCCCGGTGTCGCTCAGCCCCGGTCTCCCGGTGTTGCTCAGTCCCTGTCTCCCAGTGTTGCTCAGTCCCGGTCTCTCGGTGTCGCTCAGTCCCGGTCTACCGGTGTCACTCAGTCCCGGTCACCTTTTGTCACTCAGTCCCGGTCTCCCGCTGTCGCTCAGCCCCGGTCTCCCGGTGTCGCTCAGCCCCGGTCTCCCGGTGTCGCTCATTCCCTGTCTCCCGGTTTCGCTTAGTCCCGGTCTCCCGTTGTCGCTCAGTCCCGGTGTCGCTCAGTCCCGGTCTCCCAGTGTCGCTCAGTCCCAGTCCCCCGATGTCGCTCAGTCTCGGTCTCCCGGGATAGCTCAGTCACTGTCTCCCGGTGTCGCTCAGTCCCGGTCTCCCGTTGTCGCTCAGTCCCGGTGTCGCTCAGTCCCGCTCTCCCGGTATTGCTCAGTCCCGGTCTCCCGATGTCGCTCAGTCCCGGTCTCCCTGTATTGATCTGTCCCTGTCTCCCGGTGTCTCCATGTCCCGGTCTCCCGGCGTCTCCATCTCCCGTGCTGCCGGCGTGGCCCTGTCCCAGTCTTCCGGCGTCACCCTGTCCCGGTCCGAATCTACCGGTGTATTCCGGTCCCTGTCTCCCGGTGTCTCCTTGTCTCGGTCTCTCTCTGTCTCCTTGTCCCGGTGTCTCCCGGTGCATCCTTCTCCCGGTGTCGCTCAGTCCTGGTCTCCCGGTGTCGCTCAGTCACCGCCTCCCGGTGTCGCTCAGTCCCGGTCTCCCGTTGTCGCTCAGTCCCGGTCTCCCGGTGTCGCTCAGTCCCGCTCTCCCGGTGTCACTCAGTCCTGCTCTCTTGGTGTCACTCAGTCCCGGTCTCCCGTTGCTGCTCAGTCCCGGTCTCCCGGAGTTGCTCAGTCCCGGTCTCCCAGTGTCGCTCAGTCCCGGTCTCCCGGTGTCGCTCAGTCCCAGTCTCCCGGTGTCGCTCAGTCCTGCTCTCCCGGTGTTGATCAGTCCCGGTCTCCCGGTGTCGCTCAGTCCCAGTCTCCCGGTGTCACTCTGTCCCGGTTTCCTGGTGTCAATCAGTCCCAGTCTCCCAGTGGCGCTCAGTCCCGGTCTCCCTGTGTCGCTCAGTCCCGGTCTCCCGGTGTCACTCTGTCCCGGTCCCCTGTTGTCGCTCAGTCCCGCTCTCACAGTGTCACTCAGTCCTGCTCTCCCGGTGTCGCTCAGTCCCGGTCTCCCGGTGTCGCTCAGTCCTGGTCTCCCGGTGTCGCTCAGTCCCGGTCTCCCGGTGTTGCTCTGTCGCGGTTTCCTCGTGTCACTCAGTCCCGGTCTCCCGGTGTCGCTCAGTCCCAGTCTCCCGGTGTCACTCAGTCCCGGTCTCCCGTTGTCGCTCAGACCCGGTCTCCCGGTGTCGCTCAGTCCCGGTCTCCCGGTGTCGCTCAGTCCCGGTCTCCCGGTGTCGCTCAGTCCCGGTCTCCCGTTGTCGCTCAGTCCCGGTCTCCCGGTGTCGCTCAGTCCCGATTTTCCGGTGGCGCTCAGTCCCGGTCTCCCGGTGTCCTTCAGTCCCGGTCTTCCGCTGTCTCCTTGTCCCAGTCACCCGGTGTCTCCTTGTCCCGGCCTCCCGGTGTCTCCTTGTCCTGGCCTCCCGGTGTCTCCTTGTACCGGCCTCCCGGTGTCCCCTTGTCCCGGTCTCCCGGTGTCCCTCAGACCCGGTCTCCCGGTGTCGCTCAGTCTCGGTCTCCCAGTGTCACTCAGTCCCGCACTCCCGGTGTCCCTCAGTCCAGCTCACTTGGTGTCGCTCAGTCCTGGTCTCCCGGTGTCGCTCAGTCCCGGTCTCCCGGTGTCGCTCAGTCCCGGTCTCCCGGTGTCGCTCAGTCCCGGTCTCCCGGTGTCGCTCAGTCCCGGTCTCCCGGTGTTGCTCAGTCCCGGTCTCCCGGTGTTGCTCAGTCCCGGTCTCCCGGTGTCGCTCAGTCCCGGTCTCCCGTTGTCGCTCAGTCATGGTCTCCCTGTGTCGCTCAGTCCCGGTCTTCCGGTGCCTTCATGTCCAGGTCTCCCGGCGCTGTTCAGTCCCGGTGTCCCGGTGTCGCTCACTCCCAGTCTCCCGGTGTCATTCAGTCCCAGTCTCCCAGTGTCTGCATGTCCCAGTCTCCCAGTGTCGCTCAGACCCGGTATTCCGGTGTCGCTCAGACCGGTCGCCCAGTGTCTCCTTGTCCCAGTGTCGTGGTGTCATGCTATCCCGGTCTCCCGGTGTCGCTCAGTCCCATTCTCCCAGTGACGCTCAGTCCCAGTCTCCCAGTGTCTCCTTTCCTGGCCTCCCGGTGTCGCGCAGCCCCGGTCTCCCTGTGTTGCTCATTCGCGGTCTTCCGGTGTCGATCACTCTCATTGTAGCTCAGTCCCAGCCTCCCGCTGTCGCGCAGTCCCGGTCTCCCGGTGTCGCTCAGTCCCGGTCTCCCGGTGTCGCTCAGTCCCGGTCTACCGGTGTCGCTCAGTCCCGGTCTCCCGGTGTCACTCTGTCCCGGTCTCCCGGTGTCAAAAAGTCCCGGTCTGCCGGTGTCGCTCAGTCCCGGTCTCCCGGTGTCGCTCAGTAACGGTCTCCCGGTGTCGCTCAGTCCCGGTCTCCTGATGTCTCCTTGTCCTGGTCACCCGGTGTCTCCTTGTCCCGGCCTCCCAATGTTTCCTTGTCCCGGCCTCCCGTTGTCCCCTTGTCCCGGTCTCCCGGTGTCCCTCAGACCCGGTCTCCCGGTGTCGCTCAGTCCCAGTCTCCCAGTGTCTGCATGTCCCAGTCTCCCGGTGTCGCTCAGACCCTGTATCCCGGTGTCGCTCAGACCCGGTCTCCCAGTGGCTCCTCGTCCCAGTGTCCCGGTGTCATCCTATCCCAGTCTCCCGGTGTTGCTCAGTCCCATTCTCCCAGTGACGCTCAGTCCCAGTCTCCCAGTGTCTCCTTTCCTGGCCTCCCGGTGTCGCGCATCTCCGGTCTCCCTGTGTCGGTCAGTCCCGGTCTCCCGGTGTCGATCACTCTCGTTGTCGCTCAGTCCCAGTCTCCCGCTGTCGCTCAGTTCCGGTCTCCCGCTGTCCCTCAGTTCCGGTCTCCCGGTGTCGCTCAGTCCCGGTCTCCCGGTGTCGATCACTCTCGTTGTCGCTCAGTCCCGGTCTCCCGCTGTCGCTCAGTCCCAGTCTCCCGGTGTCACTCAGTCCCGGTCTCCTGGTGTCGCTCAGTCCCGGTCTCCCGGTGTCGCTCAGTCCCGGTCGCCCGGTGTCACTCAGTCCCGCTCTCCCGGCGCTGCTCAGACCCGGTGTCCCGGTGTCGCTCAGTCCCAGTCTCCCGGTGTCACTCAGTCCCAGTCTCCCAGTGTCTGCATGTCCCAGTCTCCCGGTGTCGCTCAGACCCTGTATCCCGGTGTCGCTCAGACCCGGTCTCCCAGTGGCTCCTTGTCCCAGTGTCCCGGTGTCATCCTATCCCGGTCTCCCGGTGTTGCTCAGTCCCATTCTCCCAGTGACGCTCAGACCCAGTCTCCCAGTGTCTCCTTTCCTGGCCTCCTGGTGTCGCGCAGCTCCGGTCTCCCTGTGTCGGTCAGTCCCGGTCTCCTGGTGTCGATCACTCTCGTTGTCGCTCAGTCCCGGTCTCCCGCCGTCGCTCAGTTCCGGTCTCCCGGTGTCGCTCAGTCCCGGTCTCCCGGTGTCGATCACTCTCGTTGTTGCTCAGTCCCGGTCTCCCGCTGTCGCTCAGTCCCGATCTCCCGGTGTCACTCAGTCCCGGTCTCCCGGTGTCGCTCAGTCCCGGTCTCCCGGTGTCACTCAGTCCCGGTCGCCTGGTGTCGCTCAGTCCCGCTCTCCCGGTGTCGATCAGTCCCGGTCTCCCGGTGTCGCTCAGTCCCGGTCTCCGGCTGTCTCCTTGACCCGGTCACCTGGTGCCTCCTAGTCCCGGTCTCCTGGTGTCTCCTTCTCCCAGCCTCCCGGTGTCTCCTTGTCCCGGCCTCCCGGTGTCTCCTTGTCCCGGCCTCCCGGTGTCCCCTTGTCCCGGTCTCCTGGTGTCCCTCAGACCCGGTCTCCCGGTGTCGCTCAGTCTCGGTCTCCCGGTGTCGCTCAGTCCCGCTCTCCCGGTGTCACCCAGTCCTGCTCTCCCGGTGTCGCTCAGTCCCGGTCTCCCGGTGTTGCTCAGTCCCGGTCTCCTGGTGTCGCTCAGTCCCGGTCTCCCGGTGTCGCTCAGTCCCGATCTCCTGGTGTCGCTCAGTCACCGCCTCCTGGTGTTGATCACTCACGGTCTCCCGTTATTGCTCATTTCCGGTCTCCCTGTGTCGCTCAGTCCCGCTCTCCCGGTGTCACCCAGTCCTGCTCTCCCGGTGTCGCTCAGTCCCGCTCTCCCTGTGTCGCTCAGTCCCGCTCTCCCGGTGTCACCCAGTCCTGCTCCACAGGTGTCGCTCAGTCCCGGTCCCCCGGTGTCACTCAGTCCCGGCCTCCCGGTGTCGATCAGTCCCGGTCTCCCGGTGTCTCCTTGTCCCAGTCTCCCGGTGTCTCCCTGTCTCGGTCTCCCGGTGTCTCGTTGTCAGGTCTCCCGGTGTCTCCTTGTCCCGGTCTCCCGGTGTCAATCAGTCCCGGTCTCCCGGTGTCGCTCAGTCCCGGTCTCCAAGTGTCGCTCAGTCCCAGTCACACTGTGTCGCTCAGTCCCCATTTCCCGGAGTCTCCATATCCTGGCCTCCCGGTGTCTCCATGTCCCGGCATCCCGGTGTCGCCTTGTCCAGTCTCCCGGTGTCTCCTTGTCCCGGTCTCCTGGTGTCCACTTGTTCCAGTCTCCCTAAGTTGCTCAGTCCCGGTCTCCCGGTGTCTTCATGTCCAGGTCTCCCGGTGCTGCTCAGTCCCGGTGTCCCGGTGTCGCTCAGTCCCGCTCTCCCGGTGTCACCCAGTCCTGCTCTCCCGGTGTCGCTCAGTCCCGCTCTCCCTGTGTCGCTCAGTCCCGCTCTCCCGGCGTCACCCAGTCCTGCTCCACCGGTGTCGCTCAGTCCCGGTCCCCCGGTGTTGCTCAGTCCCGGTCTCCCGGTGTCGCTCAGTCCCGGTCTCCTGGTGTCGGTCAGTCCCGGTCTCCCGGTGTCGATCAGTCCCGGTCTCCCGGTGTCTCCTTGTCCCGGTCTCCCGGTGTCTCCCTGTCCCGGTCTCCCGGTGTCTCATTGACAGGTCTCCCGGTGTCTCCTTGTCCCGGTCTCCCGGTGTCACTCAGTCCCGGTCTCCCGGTGTCGCTCAGTCCCGGTCTCCCAGTGTCGCTCAGTCACGGTCACCCTGTGTCGCTCAGTCCCCATTTCCCGGTGTCTCCATATCCTGGCCTCCCGGTGTCTCCATGTCCCGGCATCCCGGTGTCGCCTTGTCCGGTCTCCCGGTGTCTCCTTGTCCCGGTCTCCTGGTGTCCACTTGTTCCAGTCTCCCTAAGTCGCTCAGTCCCGGTCTCCCGGTGTCTTCATGTCCAGGTCTCCCGGTGCTGCTCAGTCCCGGTGTCGCTCAGTCCCGGTCTCCTGGTGTCACTCAGTCCCATTCTCCCAGTTTCTGCATGTCCCGGTCTCCCGGTGTCGCTCAGACCCGGTCTCCCGGTGTCGCTCAGTCCCATTCTCCCGGTGCCGCTCAGTCCCGGTCTCCTGATGTCGATCACTCTCGTTGTCGCTCAGTCCCGGTGTCCCGGTGTCACTCAGTCCCAGTCTCCCGGTGTCGCTCAGCCCCGGTCTCTCGATGTCGCTCTCTCCCAGTCTCCTGATGTCTCCTTGTTCTGGTCTCCCGGTGTCGCTCAGTCCCGGTCTCCCGGTGTCTTCGTGTCCTGGTCTCCCGGTGCCGCTCATTCCCGGTCTCCCGGTGTCGCTCAGTCCCGGTCTTCCGGTGTCGCTCAGTCCCGGTCTCCTGGTGTCGCTCAGTCCCGGTCTCCTGGTGTCGCTCAGTCCCGGTCTCCTGGTGTCGCTCAGTCCCGGTCTCCCGGTGTCGCTCAGTCCCGGTCTCCCGGTGTCGCTCAGTCCCTGTCACCCTGTGTCGCTCAGTCCCCATTTCCCAGTGTCTCCATATCCTGGCCTCACGGTGCCTCCATGTCCCGGCCTCCCGGTGTCTCCTTGTCTGGTCTCCCGGTGTCTCATTGTCCCAGTCTCCCGGTGTCCCCTTGTTCCAGTCTCCCAGAGTTGCTCAGTCCCGGTCTCCCGGTGTTGCTCATTCCCAGTCTCCCGGTGTCGCTCAGTCCCAGTCTCCCGATGTCGCTCTCTCCCGGTCTCCTGATGTCTCCTTGTTCTGGTCTCCCTGTGTCGCTCACTCCCGGTCTCCCGGTGTCTTCGTGTCCTGGTCTCCCGGTGCCGCTCAGTGCTGGTGTCCCGGTGTCAATCAGAACCAGTCTACGGTGTCACTCAGTCCTGCTCTCCCGGTGTCGCTCAGTCCCGGTCTCCCGCTGTCACTCAGTTCTGGTCTCCCGATGTCGCTCAGTACCGGTCTCGCGTTGTCGCTCAGTCCCGGTCACCCACTGTCACTCAGACCCGGTCTCCCGGTGTCACTCAGTCCCGGTCACCCGCTGTAGCTCAGTCCCGGTCTCCCGGTGTCGCTATTTCCCGGTCTCCCGGTGCTGCTCTGTCCCGGTCTCCCGGTGTCGATCAGTCCTGGTCTCCCAGTGTCGCTCAGTCCCGGTCTCCCGGTGTCGCTCAGTCCCGGTCTCCCGGTGTCGCTCAGACCCGGTCTCCCGGTGTCGTTCAGTCCCGGTCTCCCGCTGTCTCCTTGTCCTGGTCTCCCGGTGTCTCCTTCTCCCGGTCTCCCGGTGTCTCCTTCTCCCGGTCTCCTGGTGTCTCCTTCTCCCGGCCTCCTGGTGTCTCCTTGTCCCGGCCTCCCGATGTCTCCTTGTACTGGCCTCCCGATGTCCCCTTCTCCCGGTCTCCCTGTGTCCCTCAGACCCGGTCTCCCGGTGTCACTCAGTCTCGGTCTCCCGGTGTCGCTCAGTCCCGGTGTCACTCAGTCCCGGTCTCCCGGTGTCGCTCAGTCCCGGTCTCCCGGTGTCACTCAGTCCCGGTCTCCCGGTGTCGCTCAGTCCCGATTTCCTGGTGTCTCCATGTCCTGGCCTCCCGGTGTCTCCATGTCCCAGTGTCTCCTTGTCCGGTCTCCCGGTGTCTCCTTGTCCCGGTCTCCCAGAGTCGCTCAGTCCCGGTCTTCCGTTGTCGCTCATTCCCAGTCTCCCGGTGTCGCTCAGTCCTTGTCTCCCGATGTTGCTCAGTCCCGGTCTCCTGGTGTCTCCTTGTTCCGGTCTCCCAGTGTCGCACAGTCCCGCTCTCCAAGTGTTGCTGAGTCCTGCTCTCCCGGTGTCGCTCAGTCCCATTCTCCCGGTGTCGAACGCTCTCGTTGTCGCTCAGTCCCGGTCTCCCGCTGTCGCTCAGTCCTGGTGTCCCGGCGTCGCTCAGTCCCGGTCTCCCAGTGTTGCTCAGTCCCGGTCTCCCAGTGTCACTCAGTCCTGCTCTCCCGGTGTCGATCAGTCCCGGTCTCCCGGTGTCACTCAGTTCCGGTCTCCCGGTGTCGCTCTGTCCCGGTCTTCAGCTGTCGCTCAGTTCCGGTCTCCCGTTGTTGCTCAGTACCAGTCTCGCGGTGTCGCTCAGTCCCGGTCACCCGCTGTCGTTGAGTCCCAGTCTCCCGGTGTCGCTCAGTCTCGGTCACGCGCTGTCGCTCAGTCCAGGTCTCCCGGTGTCACTATTTCCCGGTCTCCCGGTGTCACTCAGTACCGGTCTCCCGGTGTCGATCAGTCCCGATCTCCCTGTGTCGCTCAGTCCCGGCCTCCCGGTGTCGCTCAGTCCCGGTCTCCCGGTGTTGCTCAGTCCCGGCATCCTGGTGTCGCTCAGTCCCGGTCTCCCGGTGTTGCTCAATCCCGATCTCCCGCTGTCTCCTTGTCCCAGTCTCCCGGTGTCTCCTTGTCCCAGCCTCCCGGTGTCTCCTTGTCCCGGCCTCCCGATGTCTCCTTGTCCCAGTCTCCCGGTGTCCCCTTGTCCCAGTCTCCCGGTGTCCCTCAGACCCGGTCTCCCGGTGTCGCTCAGTCTTGGTCTCCCAGTGTCGCTCAGTCACGGTCTCCCGGTGTCGCTCAGTCCCGGTCTCCAGGTGTCGCTCAGTCCCGGTCTCCTGGTGTCGCTCAGTCCCGGTCTCCCGGTGTCGCTCAGTCCCGGTCTCCTGGTGTCGCTCAGTCCCGGTCTCCCGGTGTCGCTCAGTCCCGGTCTCCCGGTGTCGCTCAGTCCCGATCTCCCGGTGTCGCTCAGTCCTTGTCTCCCGGTGTCACTCAGTCACCGCCTCCCGGTGTCGATCAGTCCCGGCCTTCCGTTATCGCTCAGTCCCGGTCTCCCGGTGTCACTCAGTCCCGGTCTCCCGGTGTCGCTCAGTCCCGGTCTCCCGGTGTCGTTCAGTCCCGGTCTCCCGCTGTGTCCTTGTCCCGGTCTCCTGGTGTCTCCTTCTCCCAGTCTCCCGGTGTCTCCTTGTCCCGGCCTCCCGGTGTCTCCTTGTCCCGGCCTCCCGATGTCCCTCAGACCCGGTCTCCCGGTGTCGCTCAGTCCCGGTCTCCCGGTGTCGCTCAGTCCCGGCCTCCTGGTGTCGCTCAGTCCCGGTCTCCTGGTGTCGCTCAGTCCCGATCTCCTGGTGTCGCTCAGTCCTTGTCTCCCGGTGTCACTCAGTCACCGCCTCCCGGTGTCGATCTGTCCCGGTCTCCCGTTATCGCTCAGTCCCGGTCTCCCGGTGTCGCTCAGTCACCACCTCCCATTGTCGATCAGTCACGGTCTCCCGTTATCGCTCAGTCCCGGTCTCCCGGTGTCACTCAGTCCCGGTCTCCCGGTGTCGCTCAGTCCCGGTCTCCCGGTGTCGTTCAGTCCCGGTCTCCCGCTGTCTCCTTGTCCCGGTCTCCCGCTGTCTCCTTCTCCCGGTCTCCCGGTGTCTCCTTGTCCCGGCCTCCCGGTGTCTCCTTGTCCCGGCCTCCCGATGTCCCTCAGACCCGGTCTCCCGGTGTCGCTCAGTCTCGGTCTCCCGGTGTCGCACAGTCCCGGTCTCCTGGTGTCACTCAGTCCCGGTCTCCCGGTGTAGCTCAGCCCCGGTCTCCCGGTGTAGCTCAGTCCCGGTCTCCCGGTGTCGCTCAGTCCCGGTCTCCCGGTGTCGCTCAGTCCCGGTCTCCCGGTGTCGCTCAGTCCCGGTCTCCCGGTGTCGCTCAGTCCCGGTCTCCCGGTGTCGCTCAGTCCAGGTCATCCTGTGTCGCTCAGTCCCCATTTCCTGGTGTCTCCATGTCCTGGCCACCCGGTGTCTCCATGTCCCAGTGTCTCCTTGTCCGGTCTCCCGGTGTCTGCTTGTCCCGGTCTCCCGGTGTCCCCTTGTCCCGATCTCCCAGAGTCGCTCTGTCCCGGTCTCCCGGTGTCGCTCGTTCGCAGTCTCCCGGTGTCGCTCAGTCCCATTCTCCCGATGTTGCTCAGTCCCGGTCTCCTGGTGCCCCCTTGTTCCAGTCTCCCAGTGTCGCACAGTCCCGCTCTCCCGGTGTCGCTCAGTCCTGCTCTCCCGGTGTCGCTCAGTCCCATTCTCCCGGTGTCGATCACTCGTTGTCGCTCAGTCCCGGTCTCCCGGTGTCGATCACTCTCGTTGTCGCTCAGTCCCGGTCTCCCACAGTATCTCAGTCCCGGTGTCCCGGGGTCGCTCAGTCCCGGTCTCCCGGTGTCGCTCAGTCCCGGTCTCCCAGTGCCACTCAGTCTCGCTCTCTCGGTGTCGCTCAGTCCTGCTCTCCCGGTGTCGATCAGTCCCGGTCTCCTGGTGTCGCTCAGTCCCGGTCTCCCAGTGCCACTCAGTCTCGCTCTCTCGGTGTCGATCAGTCCCGGTCTTCTGGTGTCACTCAGTTCCGGCCTCCCGGTGTCACTCAGTCACGGTCTTCAGCTGTCGCTCAGTTCCAGTCTCCCAATGTCGCTCAGTACCAGTCTCGTGGTGTCGCTCAGTCCCGGTCACCCGCTGTCGCTCAGTCCCGGTCTCCCGGTGTCGCTCAGTCTCGGTCATGCGCTGTCGCTCAGTCCCGGTCTCACGGTGTCGCTATTTCCCGGTCTCCCGTTGTCACTCAGTACCGGTCTCCTGGTGTTGATCAGTCCCAATCTCCCGGTGTCGCTCAGTCCCGGCCTCCTGGTGTCGCTCAGTCCGGGCCTCCCGGTGTCGCTCAGTCCCGGTCTCCCAGTATCGCTCAATCCCGGTCTCCCGCTGTCTCCTTGTCCTGTTCTCCCGCTGTCTTCTTGTCCCGGTCTCCCGGTGTCTCCTTGTGCCGGCCTCCCGGTGTCTCCTTGTCCCGGCCTCCCGGTGTCTCCTTGTCCCGGTCTCCCAGTGTCCCCTTGTCCCGGTCTCGCGGTGTCCCTCAGACCCGGTCTCCCGGTGTCGCTCAGTCTTGGTCTCCCAGTGTCGCTCAGCCCCGGTCTCCCGGTGTCCCTCAGACCCGGTCTCCCGGTGTCGCTCAGTCTTGGTCTCCCAGTGTCGCTCAGTCACGGTCTCCCGGTGTCGCTCAGTCCCGATCTCCAGGTGTCGCTCAGTCCCGGTCTCCTGGTGTCGCTCAGTCCCGGTCTCCCAGTGCCACTCAGTCCCTGTCTCCCGGTGTCACTCATTCCCGGCCTCCCGGTGTCGCTCAGTCCCGGTCTCCCGGTGTCGCTCAGTCCCGGTCTCCTGGTGTCGCTCAGTCCTGGTCTCCCGGTGTCACTCAGTCACCGCCTCCCGGTGTCGATCAGTCCCGGTCTCCCGTTATCGCTCAGTCCCGGTCTCCAGGTGTCGCTCAGTCACCGTCTCCCGTTGTCGATCAGTCCCGGTCTCCCGTTATCGCTCAGTCCCGGTCTCCCGGTGTCGCTCAGTCCCGCTCTCCCCATGTTGCTCAGTCCCGCTCTCCCCGTGTCGCTCAGTCCTGCTCTCCTGGTGTCGCTCAGTCCCGGTCTCCCGGTGTCACTCTGTCCTGATCTCCCGGTGTCGCTCAGTCCCGGTATTCCAGTGTCGCTCATACCCGGTCTCCCAGTGTCTCCTTGTTCCAGTGTCGCGGTGTCATCCTATCCCGGTCTCCCAGTGTCGCTCAGTCCCATTCTCCCAGTGACGCTCAGTCCCAGTCTCCAAGTGTCTCCTTTCCTGGCCTCCCAGTGTCGTACAGTCCCGGTCTCCCGGTGTCAATCACTGTCGTTGTCGCTCAGTCCCGGTCTCCCGGTGTCGCTCAGTCCCGGTCTCCCGGTGTCGCTCAGTCCCGGTGTCACTCAGTCCCGGTCTCCCGTTGTCGCTCATTCCCAGTCTCCCGGTGTCGCTCAGTCCTTGTCTCCCGATGTTGCTCAGTCCCGGTCTCCTGGTGTCTCCTTGTTCCGGTCTCCCAGTGTCGCTCAGTCCCGGTCTCCCGGTGTCGCTCAGTCCCGGTCTCCCGGTGTCGCTCAGTCCCGGTCTCCCGGTGTCGCTCAGTTCGGGTCTCCCGGTGTCGCTCAGTCCCGGTCTTCAGCTGTCGCTCAGTTCCGGTCTCCCGATGTCGCTCAGTACCAGTCTCGCGGTGTCGCTCAGTCCCGGTCACCCGCTGTCGTTTAGTCCCAGTCTCCCGGTGTCGCTCAGTCTTGGTCACGCGCTGTCGCTCAGTCCCGGTCTCCCGGTGTCGCTCAGTCTCGGTCTCCCGGTGATGCACAGTCCCGGTCTCCTGGTGTCGATCAGTCCCGATCTCCCGCTGTCGTTCAGTCCCGGCCTCCCGGTGTCGCTCAGTCCCGGTCTCCCGGTGCCGCTCAGTCCCGGCCTCCTGGTGTCGCTCAGTCCCGGTCTCCCGGTGTTGCTCAATCCCGATCTCCCCCTGTCTCCTTGTCCCGGTCTCCCGGTGTCTCCTTGTCCCAGCCTCCCGGTGTCCCCTTGTCCCGGTCTCGCGGTGTCCCTCAGACCCGGTCTCCCGGTGTCGCTCAGTCTTGGTCTCCCAGTGTCGCTCAGCCCCGGTCTCCCAGTGTCGCTCAGTCCCGGTCTCCCGGTGTCGCTCAGTCCCGGTCTCCTGGTGTCGCTCAGTCCCCATCTCCTGGTGTCGCTCAGTCCTTGTCTCCCGGTGTCACTCAGTCACCGCCTCCCGGTGTCGATCTGTCCCGGTCTCCCGTTATCGCTCAGTCCCGGTCTCCCGGTGTCGCTCAGTCACAACCTCCCATTGTCGATCAGTCACGGTCTCCCGTTATCGCTCAGTCCCGGTCTCCCGGTGTCACTCAGTCCCGGTCTCCCGGTGTCGCTCAGTCCCGGTCTCCCGGTGTCGTTCAGTCCCGGTCCCCCGCTGTCTCCTTCTCCCGGTCTCCCGCTGTCTCCTTCTCCCGGTCTCCCGCTGTCTCCTTCTCCCGGTCTCCCGCTGTCTCCTTGTCCCGGCCTCCCGGTGTCTCCTTGTCCCGGCCTCCCGATGTCCCTCAGACCCGGTCTCCCGGTGTCGTTCAGTCTCGGTCTCCCGGTGTCGCACAGTCCCGGTCTCCTGGTGTCGCTCAGTCCCGGTCTCCCGGTGTAGCTCAGTCCCGGTCTCCCGGTGTAGCTCAGTCCCGGTCTCCCGGTGTTGCTCAGTCCCGGTCTCCTGGTGTCGCTCAGTCCCGGTCTCCCGGTGTCGCTCAGTCCCGGTCTCCCGGTGTCGCTCAGTCCAGGTCATCCTGTGTCGCTCAGTCCCCATTTCCTGGTGTCTCCATGTCCTGGCCACCCGGTGTCTCCATGTCCCAGTGTCTCCTTGTCCGGTCTCCCGGTGTCTGCTTGTCCCGGTCTCCCGGTGTCCCCTTGTCCCGATCTCCCAGAGTCGCTCTGTCCCGGTCTCCCGGTGTCGCTCGTTCGCAGTCTCCCGGTGTCGCTCAGTCCCATTCTCCCGATGTTGCTCAGTCCCGGTCTCCTGGTGTCCCCTTGTTCCGGTCTCCCAGTGTCGCACAGTCCCGCTCTCCCGGTGTCGCTCAGTCCTGCTCTCCCGGTGTCGCTCAGTCCCATTCTCCCGGTGTCGATCACTCTCATTGTCACTCAGTACCGGTCTCCTGGTGTCGATCAGTCCCAATCTCCCGGTGTCGCTCAGTCCCGGCCTCCCGGTGTCCCTCAGTCCGGGCCTCCCGATGTCGCTCAGTCCCGGTCTCCCGGTATCGCTCAATCCCGGTCTCCCGCTGTCTCCTTGTCCTGGTCTCCTGCTGTCTTCTTGTCCCGGCCTCCCGATGTCTCCTTGTCCCGGTCTCCCGGTGTCCCCTTGTCCCAGTCTCCCGGTGTCCCTCAGACCCGGTCTCCCGGTGTCGCTCAGTCTTGGTCTCCCAGTGTCGCTCAGTCACGGTCTCCCAGTGTCGCTCAGTCCCGATCTCCAGGTGTCGCTCAGTCCCGGTCTCCTGGTGTCGCTCAGTCCCGGTCTCCCGGTGTCGCTCAGTCCCGGTCTCACGGTGCCGCTCAGTCCGGGTCTCCCGGTGTCACTCAGTCACCGCCTCCCGGTGTCGCTCAGTCCCGGTCACCCGCTGTCGATCAGTCCCGGTCTCCCGGTGTCGCTCAGTCTCGGTCATGCGCTGTCGCTCAGTCCCGGTCTCCCGGTGTCACTATTTCCCGGTCTCCCGGTGTCAATCAGTACCGGTCTACTGGTGTCGATCAGTCCCAATCTCCCTGTGTCACTCAGTCCCGGCCTCCCGGTGTCGCTCAGTCCGGGCCTCCCGGTGTCGCTCAGTCCCGGTCTCCCAGTATCGCTCAATCCCGGTCTCCCGCTGTCTCCTTGTCCTGGTCTCCCGCTGTCTTCTTGTCCCGGTCTCCCGGTGTCTCCTTGTGCCGGCCTCCCGGTGTCTCCTTGTCCCGGCCTCCCGATGTCTCCTTGTCCCGGTCTCCCGGTGTCACCTTGTCCCGGTCTCCCGGTGTCCCTTAGACCCGGTCTCCTGGTGTCGCTCAGTCTTGGTCCCCCAGTGTCGCTCA
The DNA here is from genome assembly GCF_052327205.1 of Somniosus microcephalus. Classification (NCBI taxonomy): domain Eukaryota; kingdom Metazoa; phylum Chordata; class Chondrichthyes; order Squaliformes; family Somniosidae; genus Somniosus; species Somniosus microcephalus. The sequence continues at coordinate 108,141,389 of NC_140997.1, forward strand.
GTCACGGTCTCCCTGTGTCGCTCAGTCCCGATCTCCAGGTGTCGCTCAGTCACGGTCTCCTGGTGTCGCTCAGTCCCGGTCTCCCAGTGTCACTCAGTCCCTGTCGCCCGGTGTCACTCATTCCCGGTCTCCCGGTGTCGCTCAGTCCCGGTCTCCCGGTGTCGCTCAGTCCCGATCTCCCGGTGTCGCTCAGTCCCGGTCTCCCGGTGTCGCTCAGTCCTGGTCTCCCGGTGTCACTCAGTCACCGCCTCTCGGTGTCGATCAGTCCCGGTCTCCCGTTATCGCTCGGTCCCGGTCTCCATGTGTCGCTCAGTCACCGCCTCCCGTTGTCGATCAGTCCCGGTCTCCCGTTATCGCTCAGTCCCGGTCTCCCGGTGTCGCTCATTCCCGCTCTCCCCATGTCGCTCGGTCCTGGTCTCCCGGTGTCGCTCAATCTCGGTCATGCGCTGTCGCTCAGTCCCGATCTCCCGGTGTCGCTATTTCCCGGTCTGCAGGTGTCACTCAGTACCGGTCTCCTGGTGTCGATCAGTCCCAATCTCCCGGTGTCGCTCAGTCCCGGCCTCCCAGTGTCGCTCAGTCTGGGCCTCCCGGTATCGCTCAGTCCCTGTCTCCCAGTATCGCTCAATCCCGGTCTCCCGCTGTCTCCTTGTCCTGGTCTCCTGCTGTCTTCTTGTCCCAGTCTCCCGGTGTCTCCTTGTGCCGGCCTCCTGGTGTCTCCTTGTCCCGGCCTCCCGATGTCTCCTTGTCCCGGTCTCCCGGTGTCCCCTGTCCCGGTCTCCCGGTGTCCCTCAGACCCGGTCTCCCGGTGTCGCTCAGTCTTTGTCTCCCAGTGTCGCTCAGTCACGGTCTCCCGGGGTCGCTCAATCCCGGTCTCCCGCTGTCTCCTTGTCCTGGTCTCCCGCTGTCTTCTTGTCCCGGTCTCCCGGTGTCTCCTTGTGCCGGCCTCCCGGTGTCTCCTTGTCCCGGCCTCCCGATGTCACCTTGTCCCGGTCTCCCGGTGTCCCCTTGTTCCTGTCTCCCGGTATCCCTCAGACCCGGTCTCCCGGTGTCGCTCAGTCTTGGTCTCCCAGTGTCAGTCAGTCACGGTCTCCCAGTGTCGCTCAGTCCCGATCTCCAGGTGTCGCTCAGTCCCGGTCTCCTGGTGTCGCTCAGTCCCGGTCTCCCGGTGTCGCTCAGTCCCGGTCTCACGGTGTCGCTCAGTCCGGGTCTCCCGGTGTCACTCAGTCACCGTCTCCCGGTGTCGCTCAGTCCCGCTCACCCGCTGTCGCTCAGTCCCGGTCTCCCGGTGTCGCTCAGTCTCGGTCATGCGCTGTCGCTCAGTCCCGGTCTCCCGGTGTCACTATTTCCCGGTCTCCCGGTGTCAATCAGTACCGGTCTCCTGGTGTCGATCAGTCCCAATCTCCCGGTGTCACTCAGTCCCGGCCTCCCGGTGTCGCTCAGTCCGGGCCTCCCGGTGTCGCTCAGTCCGGGCCTCCCGGTGTCGCTCAGTCCCGGTCTCCCGCTGTCTCCTTGTCCTGGTCTCCCGCTGTCTTCTTGTCCCGGTCTCCCGGTGTCTCCTTGTGCCGGCCTCCCGGTGTCTCCTTGTCCCGGCCTCCCGATGTCTCCTTGTCCCGGTCTCCCGGTGTCCCCTTGTCCCGGTCTCCCGGTGTCCCTCAGACCCGGTCTCCCGGTGTCGCTCAGTCTTGGTCTCCCAGTGTCGCTCAGTCACGGTCTCCCGGTGTCGCTCAGTCCCGATCTCCAGGTGTCGCTCAGTCCCGGTCTCCTGGTGTCGCTCAGTCCCGGTCTCCCGGTGTCACTCAGTCCTTGTCTCCCGGTGTCAGTCATTCCCGGTCTCCCGGTGTCGCTCAGTCCCGGTCTCCCGGTGTCGCTCAGTCCCGGTCTCCCGGTGTCGCTCAGTCCCGGTCTCCCGGTGTCGCTCTGTCCCGGTCTCCCGGTGTCGCTCAGTCCTGGTCTCCTGGTGTCAATCAGTCACCGCCTCCCGGTGTCGATCAGTCCCGGTCTCCCGTTATCACTCGGTCCCGGTCTCCATGTGTCGCTCAGTCACCGCCTCCCGTTGTCGATCAGTCCCGGTCTCCCGTTATCGCTCAGTCCCGGTCTCCCGGTGTCGCTCAGTCCCGCTCTCCCCATGTCGCTCGGTCCTGGTCTCCCGGTGTCACTCAATCTCGGTCATGCGCTGTCGCTCAGTCCCGGTCTCCCGGTGTCGCTATTTCCCGGTCTCCTGGTGTCACTCAGCACCGGTCTCCTGGTGTCGATCAGTCCCAATCTCCCGGTGTCGCTCAGTCCGGGTCTGCCGGTGTCACTCAGTCACCATCTCCCGGTGTCGCTCAGTCCCGGTCACCCGCTGACGCTCAGTCCCGGTCTCCCGGTGTCGCTCAGTCTCGGTCATGCGCTGTCGCTCAGTCCCGGTCTCCCGGTGTCACTATTTCCCGGTCTCCCGGTGTCAATCAGTACCGGTCTCCTGGTGTCGATCAGTCCCAATCTCCCGGTGTCACTCAGTCCCGGCCTCCCGGTGTCGCTCAGTCCGGGCCTCCCGGTGTCGCTCAGTCCCGGTCTCCCAGTATCGCTCAATCCCGGTCTCCCGCTGTCTCCTTGTCCTGGTCTCCCGCTGTCTTCTTGTCCCGGTCTCCCGGTGTCTCCTTGTGCCGGCCTCCCGGTGTCTCCTTGTCCCGGCCTCCCGATGTCTCCTTGTCCCGGTCTCCCGGTGTCCCCTTGTCCCGGTCTCCCGGTGTCCCTCAGACCCGGTCTCCCGGTGTCGCTCAGTCTTGGTCTCCCAGTGTCGCTCAGTCACGGTCTCCCGGTGTCGCTCAGTCCCGATCTCCAGGTGTCGCTCAGTCCCGGTCTCCCGTTATCGCTCGGTCCCGGTCTCCATGTGTCGCTCAGTCACCGCCTCCCGTTGTCGATCAGTCCCGGTCTCCCGTTATCGCTCAGTCCCGGTCTCCCGGTGTCGCTCAGTCCCGCTCTCCCCATGTCGCTCGGTCCTGGTCTCCCGGTTTCACTCAATCTCGGTCATGCGCTGTCGCTCAGTCCCGGTCTCCCGGTGTCGCTATTTCCCGGTCTCCCGGTGTCACTCAGTACCGGTCTCCTAGTGTCGATCAGTCCCAATCTCCCGGTGTCGCTCAGTCCCGGCCTCCCGGTGTCGCTCAGTCCGGGCCTCCCGGTGTCGCTCAGTCCCTGTCTCCCAGTATCGCTCAATCCCGGTCTCCCGCTGTCTCCTTGTCCTGGTCTCCCGCTGTCTTCTTGTCCCAGTCTCCCGGTGTCTCCTTGTGCTGGCCTCCTGGTGCCTCCTTGTCCCGGCCTCCCGATGTCTCCTTGTCCCGGTCTCCCGGTGTCCCCTTGTCCCGGTCTCCCGGTGTCCCTCAGACCCGGTCTCCCGGTGTCGCTCAGTCTTGGTCTCCCAGTGTCGCTCAGTCACAGTCTCCCGGTGTCGCTCAGTCCCAATCTCCAGGTGTTGCTCAGTCCCGGTCTCCCGGTGTCGCTCAGTCCCTGTCTCCTGGTGTCACTCATTCCCGGTCTCCCAGTGTCGCTCTGTCCCGGTCTCCCGGTGTCGCTCAGTCCCAGTCTCCCGGTGTCGCTCAGTCCCGGTCTCCCAGTGTCGCTCAGTCCTGGTCTCCCGGTGTCACTCAGTCACCGCCTCCCGGTGTCGATCAGTCCCGGTCTCCCGTTATCGCTCGGTCCCGGTCTCCAGGTGTCGCTCAGTCACCACCTCCCGTTGTCGATCAGTCCCGGTCTCCCGTTATCGCTCAGTCCCGGTCTCCCGGTGTCGCTCAGTCCCGCTCTCCCCATGTCGCTCAGTCCTGCTCTCCCGGTGTCGATCACTCTCGTTGTCGCTCAGTCCCGGTCTCCCACTGCCTCTCAGTCCCGGTGTCCCGGTGCCGCTCAGTTCCGGTCTCCCGGTGTCGCTCAGTCCCGGTCTCCCAGTGCCACTCAGTCTCGCTCTCTCGGTGTCGCTCAGTCCCGCTCTCCCGGTGTCGATCAGTCCCGGTCTCCCGGTGTCACTCAGTTCCGGTCTCCCGGTGTCGCTCAGTCCCGGTCTTCAGCTGTCGCTCAGTTCCGGTCTCCCAATGTCGCTCAGTACCAGTCTCGCGGTGTCGCTCAGTCCCGGTCACCCGCTGTCACTCAGTCCCGGTCTCCCGGTGTCGCTCAGTCTCGGTCATGCGCTGTCGCTCAGTCCAGGTCTCCCGGTGTCGCTAATTCCCGGTCTCCCGGTGTCACTCAGTACCGGTCTCCTGGTGTCGATCAGTCCCAATCTCCCGGTGTCGCTCAGTCCCGGCCTCCCGGTGTCCCTCAGTCCGGGCCTCCCTATGTCGCTCAGTCCCGGTCTCCCAGTATCGCTCAATCCCGGTCTCCCGCTGTCTCCTTGTCCTGGTCTCCCGCTGTCTTCTTGTCCCGGTCTCCCGGTGTCTCCTTGTGCCGGCCTCCCGGTGTCTCCTTGTCCCGGCCTCCCGATGTCTCCTTGTCCCGGTCTCCCGGTTTCCCCTTGTCCCGGTCTCCCGGTGTCCCTCAGGCCCGGTCTCCCGGTGTCGCTCAGTCCCGGTCTCCTGGTGTCGCTCAGTCCCGGTCTCCCGGTGTCGCTCAGTCCCGGTCTCACGGTGTCGCTCAGTCCGGGTCTCCCGGTGTCACTCAGTCACCGCCTCCCGGTGTCGCTCAGTCCCGGTCACCCGCTGTCGCTCAGTCCCGGTCTCCCGGTGTCGCTCAGTCTCGGTCATGCGCTGTCGCTCAGTCCCGGTCTCCCGGTGTCACTATTTCCCGGTCTCCCGGTGTCAATCAGTACCGGTGTCCTGGTGTCGATCAGTCCCAATCTCCCGGTGTCGCTCAGTCCCGGCCTCCCGGTGTCGCTCAGTCCGGGCCTCCCGGTGTCGCTCAGTCCCGGTCTCCCAGTATCGCTCAATCCCGGTCTCCCGCTGTCTCCTTGTCCTGGTCTCCCGCTGTCTTCTTGTCCCGGTCTCCCGGTGTCTCCTTGTGCCGGCCTCCCGGTGTCTCCTTGTCCCGGCCTCCCGATGTCTCCTTGTCCCGGTCTCCCGGTGTCCCCTTGTCCCGGTCTCCCGGTGTCCCTCAGACCCGGTCTCCCGGTGTCGCTCAGTCTTGGTCTCCCAGTGTCGCTCAGTCCCTGTCTCCCGGTGTCGCTCAGTCCGGGCCTCCCGGTGTCGCTCAGTCCCGGTCTCCCAGTATCGCTCAGTCCCGGTCTCCCGGTGTCGCTCAGTCCCGCTCTCCCCATGTCGCTCGGTCCTGGTCTCCCGGTGTCACTCAATCTCGGTCATGCGCTGTCGCTCAGTCCCGGTCTCCCGGTGTCGCTATTTCCCGGTCTCCCGGTGTCACTCAGTACCGGTCTCCTGGTGTCGATCAGTCCCAATCTCCCGGTGTCGCTCAGTCCCGGCCTCCCGGTGTCGCTCAGTCCGGGCCTCCCGGTGTCGCTCAGTCCCTGTCTCCCAGTATCGCTCAATCCCGGTCTCCCGCTGTCTCCTTGTCCTGGTCTCCCGCTGTCTTCTTGTCCCAGTCTCCCGGTGTCTCCTTGTGCTGGCCTCCTGGTGCCTCCTTGTCCCGGCCTCCCGATGTCTCCTTGTCCCGGTCTCCCGGTGTCCCCTTGTCCCGGTCTCCCGGTGTCCCTCAGACCCGGTCTCCCGGTGTCGCTCAGTCTTGGTCTCCCAGTGTCGCTCAGTCACAGTCTCCCGGTGTCGCTCAGTCCCGATCTCCAGGTGTTGCTCAGTCCCGGTCTCCCGGTGTCGCTCAGTCCCTGTCTCCTGGTGTCACTCATTCCCGGTCTCCCAGTGTCGCTCTGTCCCGGTCTCCCGGTGTCGCTCAGTCCCAGTCTCCCGGTGTCGCTCAGTCCCGGTCTCCCAGTGTCGCTCAGTCCTGGTCTCCCGGTGTCACTCAGTCACCGCCTCCCGGTGTCGATCAGTCCCGGTCTCCCGTTATCGCTCGGTCCCGGTCTCCAGGTGTCGCTCAGTCACCACCTCCCGTTGTCGATCAGTCCCGGTCTCCCGTTATCGCTCAGTCCCGGTCTCCCGGTGTCGCTCAGTCCCGCTCTCCCCATGTCGCTCAGTCCTGCTCTCCCGGTGTCGATCACTCTCGTTGTCGCTCAGTCCCGGTCTCCCACTGCCTCTCAGTCCCGGTGTCCCGGTGCCGCTCAGTTCCGGTCTCCCGGTGTCGCTCAGTCCCGGTCTCCCAGTGCCACTCAGTCTCGCTCTCTCGGTGTCGCTCAGTCCCGCTCTCCCGGTGTCGATCAGTCCCGGTCTCCCGGTGTCACTCAGTTCCGGTCTCCCGGTGTCGCTCAGTCCCGGTCTTCAGCTGTCGCTCAGTTCCGGTCTCCCAATGTCGCTCAGTACCAGTCTCGCGGTGTCGCTCAGTCCCGGTCACCCGCTGTCACTCAGTCCCGGTCTCCCGGTGTCGCTCAGTCTCGGTCATGCGCTGTCGCTCAGTCCAGGTCTCCCGGTGTCGCTAATTCCCGGTCTCCCGGTGTCACTCAGTACCGGTCTCCTGGTGTCGATCAGTCCCAATCTCCCGGTGTCGCTCAGTCCCGGCCTCCCGGTGTCCCTCAGTCCGGGCCTCCCTATGTCGCTCAGTCCCGGTCTCCCAGTATCGCTCAATCCCGGTCTCCCGCTGTCTCCTTGTCCTGGTCTCCCGCTGTCTTCTTGTCCCGGTCTCCCGGTGTCTCCTTGTGCCGGCCTCCCGGTGTCTCCTTGTCCCGGCCTCCCGATGTCTCCTTGTCCCGGTCTCCCGGTTTCCCCTTGTCCCGGTCTCCCGGTGTCCCTCAGGCCCGGTCTCCCGGTGTCGCTCAGTCCCGGTCTCCTGGTGTCGCTCAGTCCCGGTCTCCCGGTGTCGCTCAGTCCCGGTCTCACGGTGTCGCTCAGTCCGGGTCTCCCGGTGTCACTCAGTCACCGCCTCCCGGTGTCGCTCAGTCCCGGTCACCCGCTGTCGCTCAGTCCCGGTCTCCCGGTGTCGCTCAGTCTCGGTCATGCGCTGTCGCTCAGTCCCGGTCTCCCGGTGTCACTATTTCCCGGTCTCCCGGTGTCAATCAGTACCGGTGTCCTGGTGTCGATCAGTCCCAATCTCCCGGTGTCGCTCAGTCCCGGCCTCCCGGTGTCGCTCAGTCCGGGCCTCCCGGTGTCGCTCAGTCCCGGTCTCCCAGTATCGCTCAATCCCGGTCTCCCGCTGTCTCCTTGTCCTGGTCTCCCGCTGTCTTCTTGTCCCGGTCTCCCGGTGTCTCCTTGTGCCGGCCTCCCGGTGTCTCCTTGTCCCGGCCTCCCGATGTCTCCTTGTCCCGGTCTCCCGGTGTCCCCTTGTCCCGGTCTCCCGGTGTCCCTCAGACCCGGTCTCCCGGTGTCGCTCAGTCTTGGTCTCCCAGTGTCGGTCAGTCACGGTCTCCCAGTGTCGCTCAGTCCCGATCTCCAGGTGTCGCTCAGTCCCGGTCTCCTGGTGTCGCTCAGTCCCGGTCTCCCAGTGTCGCTCAGTCCCGGTTTCACGGTGTCGCTCAGTCCGGGTCTCCCGGTGTCACTCAGTCACCGCCTCCCGGTGTCGCTCAGTCCCGGTCACCCGCTGTCGCTCAGTCCCGGTCTCCCGGTGTCGCTCAGTCCCGGTCTCCCGGTGTCGCTCTGTCCCGGTCTCCCGGTGTCGCTCAGTCCTGGTCTCCCGGTGTCAATCAGTCACCGCCTCCCGGTGTCGATCAGTCCCGGTCTCCCGTTATCGCTCGGTCCCGGTCTCCATGTGTCGCTCAGTCACCGCCTCCCGTTGTCGATCAGTCCCGGTCTCCCGTTATCGCTCAGTCCCGGTCTCCCGGTGTCGCTCAGTCCCGCTCTCCCCATGTCGCTCGGTCCTGGTCTCCCGGTGTCACTCAATCTCGGTCATGCGCTGTCGCTCAGTCCCGGTCTCCCGGTGTCGCTATTTCCCGGTCTCCCGGTGTCACACAGTACCGGTCTCCTGGTGTCGATCAGTCCCAATCTCCCGGTGTCGCTCAGTCCCGGCCTCCCGGTGTCGCTCAGTCCGGGCCTCCCGGTGTCACTCAGTCCCTGTCTCCCAGTATCGCTCAATCCCGGTCTCCCGCTGTCTCCTTGTCCTGGTCTCCCGCTGTCTTCTTGTCCCAGTCTCCCGGTGTCTCCTTGTGCTGGCCTCCTGGTGCCTCCTTGTCCCGGCCTCCCGATGTCTCCTTGTCCCGGTCTCCCGGTGTCCCCTTGTCCCGGTCTCCCGGTGTCCCTCAGACCCGGTCTCCCGGTGTCGCTCAGTCTTGGTCTCCCAGTGTCGCTCAGTCACAGTCTCCCGGTGTCGCTCAGTCCCGATCTCCAGGTGTTGCTCAGTCCCGGTCTCCCGGTGTCGCTCAGTCCCTGTCTCCCGGTGTCACACATTCCCGGTCTCCTGGTGTCGCTCTGTCCCGGTCTCCCGGTGTCGCTCAGTCCCAGTCTCCCGGTGTCGCTCAGTCCCGGTCTCCCGGTGTCGCTCAGTCTTGGTCTCCCAGTGTCGCTCAGTCCCGATCTCCAGGTGTTGCTCAGTCCCGGTCTCCCGGTGTCGCTCAGTCCCTGTCTCCCGGTGTCACTCATTCCCGGTCTCCCGGTGTCGCTCAGTCCCGGTCTCCCGGTGTCACTCAGTCCCTGTCTCCCGGTGTCACTCATTCCCGGTCTCCCGGTGTCGCTCAGTCCCGGTCTCCCGGTGTCGCTCAGTCCCGGTCTCCCGGTGTCGCTCTGTCCCGGTCTCCCGGTGTCGCTCAGTCCTGGTCTCCCGGTGTCGATCAGTCCCGGTCTCCCGTTATCACTGGGTCCCGGTCTCCATGTGTCGCTCAGTCACCGCCTCCCGTTGTCGATCAGTCCCGGTCTCCCGTTATCGCTCAGTCCCGGTCTCCCGGTGTCGCTCAGTCCCGCTCTCCCCATGTCGCTCGGTCCTGGTCTCCCGGTGTCGCTCAATCTACGTCATGCGCTGTCGCTCAGTCCCGGTCTCCCGGTGTCGCTATTTCCCGGTCTCCCGGTGTCACTCAGTACCGGTCTCCTGGTGTCGATCAGTCCCAATCTCCCGGTGTCGCTCAGTCCCGGCCTCCCGGTGTCACTCAGTCCAGGCCTCCCGGTGTCGCTCAGTCCCTGTCTCCCAGTATCGCTCAATCCCGGTCTCCCGCTTTCTCCTTGTCCTGGTCTCCCGCTGTCTTCTTGTCCCAGTCTCCCGGTGTCTCCTTGTGCTGGCCTCCTGGTGCCTCCTTGTCCCGGCCTCCCGATGTCTCCTTGTCCCGGTCTCCCGGTGTCCCCTTGTCCCGGTCTCCCGGTGTCGCTCAGTCTTGGTCTCCCAGTGTCGCTCAGTCACAGTCTCCCGGTGTCGCTCAGTCCCGATCTCCAGGTGTTGCTCAGTCCCGGTCTCCCGGTGTCGCTCAGTCCCTGTCTCCCGGTGTCACTCATTCCCGGTCTCCCGGTGTCGCTCAGTCCCGGTCTCCCGGTGTCGCTCAGTCCCAGTCTCCCGGTGTCGCTCAGTCCCGGTCTCCCGGTGTCGCTCAGTCCTGGTCTCCCGGTGTCACTCAGTCACCGCCTCCCGGTGACGATCAGTCCCGGTCTCCCGTTATCGCGCGGTCCCGGTCTCCAGGTGTCGCTCAGTCACCGCCTCCCGTTGTCGATCAGTCCTGGTCTCCCGTTATCGCTCAGTCCCGGTCTCCCGGTGTCGCTCAGTCCCGCTCTCCCCATGTCGCTCCGTCCTGCTCTCCCGGTGTCGATCACTCTCGTTGTCGCTCAGTCCCGGTCTCCCACTGCCTCTCAGTCCCGGTGTCCCGGTGCCGCTCAGTTCCGGTCTCCCGGTGTCGCTCAGTCCCGGTCTCCCAGTGCCACTCAGTCTCGCTCTCTCGGTGTCGCTCAGTCCTGCTCTCCCGGTGTCGATCAGTCCCGGTCTCCCGGTGTCACTCAGTTCCGGTCTCCCGGTGTCGCTCAGTCCCGGTCTTCAGCTGTCGCTCAGTTCCGGTCTCCCAATGTCGCTCAGTACCAGTCTCGCGGTGTCGCTCAGTCCCGGTCACCCGCTGTCACTCAGGCCCGGTCTCCCGGTGTCGCTCAGTCTCGGTCATGCGCTGTCGCTCAGTCCAGGTCTCCCGGTGTCGCTAATTCCCGGTCTCCCGGTGTCACTCAGTACTGGTCTCCTGGTGTCGATCAGTCCCAATCTCCCGGTGTCGCTCAGTCCCGGCCTCCCGGTGTCCCTCAGTCCGGGCCTCCCGATGTCGCTCAGTCCCGGTCTCCCAGTATCGCTCAATCCCGGTCTCCCGCTGTCTCCTTGTCCTGGTCTCCCGCTGTCTTCTTGTCCCAGTCTCCCGGTGTCTCCTTGTGCCGGCCTCCCGGTGTCTCCTTGTCCCGGCCTCCCGATGTCTCCTTGTCCCGGTCTCCCGGTGTCCCCTTGTCCCGGTCTCCCGGTGTCCCTCAGGCCCGGTCTCCCGGTGTCGCTCAGTCTTGGTCTCCCAGTGTCGCTCAGTCACGGTCTCCCGGTGTCGCTCAGTCCTGATCTCCAGGTGTCGCTCAGTCCCGGTCTCCTGGTGTTGCTCAGTCCCGGTCTCCCGGTGTCGCTCAGTCCCGGTCTCACGGTGTCGCTCAGTCCGGGTCTCCCGGTGTCACTCAATCACCGCCTCCCGGTGTCGCTCAGTCCCGGTCACCCGCTGTCGCTCAGTCCCGGTCTCCCGGTGTCGCTCAGTCTCGGTCATGCGCTGTCGCTCAGTCCCGGTCTCCCGGTGTCGCTATTTCCCGGTCTCCCAGTGTCAATCAGTACCGGTCTCCTGGTGTCGATCAGTCCCAATCTCCCGGTGTCGCTCAGTCCCGGCCTCCCGGTGTCGCTCAGTCCGGGCCTCCCGGTGTCGCTCAGTCCCGGTCTCCCAGTATCGCACAATCCCGGTCTCCCGCTGTCTCCTTGTCCTGGTCTCCCGCTGTCTTCTTGTCCCGGTCTCCCGGTGTCTCCTTGTGCCGGCCTCCCGGTGTCTCCTTGTCCCGGCCTCCCGATGTCTCCTTGTCCCGGTCTCCCGGTGTCCCCTTGTCCCGGTCTCCCGGTGTCCCTCAGCCCCGGTCTCCCGGTGTCGCTCAATCTTGGTCTCCCAGTGTCACTCAGTCACGGTCTCCCGGTGTCGCTCAGTCCCGATCTCCAGGTGTCGCTCAGTCCCGGTCTCCTGGTGTCGCTCAGTCCCGGTCTCCCGGTGTCACTCAGTCCCTGTCTCCTGGTGTCACTCATTCCCGTTCTCCCGGTGTCGCTCAGTCCCGGTCTCACGGTGTCGCTCAGTCCCGGTCTCCCGGTGTCGCTCAGTCCCGGTCTCCCGGTGTCGCTCAGTCCCGGTCTCCCGGTGTCGCTCAGTCCCGGTCTCCCGGTGTCGCTCAGTCCCGGTCTCCCGGTGTCGCTCAGTCCCAGTCTCCCGGTGTCGCTCAGTCCCGGTCTCCCGGTGTCGCTCAGTCCTGGTCTCCCGGTGTCACTCAGTCACCGCCTCCCGGTGACGATCAGTCCCGGTCTCCCGTTATCGCGCGGTCCCGGTCTCCAGGTGTCGCTCAGTCACCGCCTCCCGTTGTCGATCAGTCCCGGTCTCCCGTTATCGCTCAGTCCCGGTCTCCCGGTGTCGCTCAGTCCCGCTCTCCCCATGTCGCTCCGTCCTGCTCTCCCGGTGTCGATCACTCTCGTTGTCGCTCAGTCCCGGTCTCCCACTGCCTCTCAGTCCCGGTGTCCCGGTGCCGCTCAGTTCCGGTCTCCCGGTGTCGCTCAGTCCCGGTCTCCCAGTGCCACTCAGTCTCGCTCTCTCGGTGTCGCTCAGTCCTGCTCTCCCGGTGTCGATCAGTCCCGGTCTCCCGGTGTCACTCAGTTCCGGTCTCCCGGTGTCGCTCAGTCCCGGTCTTCAGCTGTCGCTCAGTTCCGGTCTCCCAATGTCGCTCAGTACCAGTCTCGCGGTGTCGCTCAGTCCCGGTCACCCGCTGTCACTCAGGCCCGGTCTCCCGGTGTCGCTCAGTCTCGGTCATGCGCTGTCGCTCAGTCCAGGTCTCCCGGTGTCGCTAATTCCCGGTCTCCCGGTGTCACTCAGTACCGGTCTCCTGGTGTCGATCAGTCCCAATCTCCCGGTGTCGCTCAGTCCCGGCCTCCCGGTGTCCCTCAGTCCGGGCCTCCCGATGTCGCTCAGTCCCGGTCTCCCAGTATCGCTCAATCCCGGTCTCCCGCTGTCTCCTTGTCCTGGTCTCCCGCTGTCTTCTTGTCCCGCTCTCCCGGTGTCTCCTTGTGCCGGCCTCCCGGTGTCTCCTTGTCCCGGCCTCCCGATGTCTCCTTGTCCCGGTCTCCCGGTGTCCCCTTGTCCCGGTCTCCCGGTGTCCCTCAGGCCCGGTCTCCCGGTGTCGCTCAGTCTTGGTCTCCCAGTGTCGCTCAGTCACGGTCTCCCGGTGTCGCTCAGTCCTGATCTCCAGGTGTCGCTCAGTCCCGGTCTCCTGGTGTTGCTCAGTCCCGGTCTCCCGGTGTCGCTCAGTCCCGGTCTCACGGTGTCGCTCAGTCCGGGTCTCCCGGTGTCACTCAATCACCGCCTCCCGGTGTCGCTCAGTCCCGGTCACCCGCTGTCGCTCAGTCCCGGTCTCCCGGTGTCGCTCAGTCTCGGTCATGCGCTGTCGCTCAGTCCCGGTCTCCCGGTGTCGCTATTTCCCGGTCTCCCAGTGTCAATCAGTACCGGTCTCCTGGTGTCGATCAGTCCCAATCTCCCGGTGTCGCTCAGTCCCGGCCTCCCGGTGTCGCTCAGTCCGGGCCTCCCGGTGTCGCTCAGTCCCGGTCTCCCAGTATCGCACAATCCCGGTCTCCCGCTGTCTCCTTGTCCTGGTCTCCCGCTGTCTTCTTGTCCCGGTCTCCCGGTGTCTCCTTGTGCCGGCCTCCCGGTGTCTCCTTGTCCCGGCCTCCCGATGTCTCCTTGTCCCGGTCTCCCGGTGTCCCCTTGTCCCGGTCTCCCGGTGTCCCTCAGCCCCGGTCTCCCGGTGTCGCTCAATCTTGGTCTCCCAGTGTCACTCAGTCACGGTCTCCCGGTGTCGCTCAGTCCCGGTCTCCTGGTGTCGCTCAGTCCCGGTCTCCCGGTGTCACTCAGTCCCTGTCTCCTGGTGTCACTCATTCCCGTTCTCCCGGTGTCGCTCAGTCCCGGTCTCACGGTGTCGCTCAGTCCCGGTCTCCCGGTGTCGCTCAGTCCCGGTCTCCCGGTGTCGCTCAGTCCCGGTCTCCCGGTGTCGCTCAGTCCCGGTCTCCCGGTGTCGCTCAGTCCCGGTCTCCCGGTGTCGTTCAGTCCCAGTCTCCCGTTGTCTCCTTGTCCCGGCCTCCCGTTGTCTCCTTGTCCCGGCCTCCCGATGTCCCTCAGACCCGGTCTCCCGGTGTCGCTCAGTCTCGGTCTCCCGGTGTCGCACAGTCCCGGTCTCCTGGTGTCACTCAGTCCCGGTCTCCCGGTGTAGCACAGCCCCGGTCTCCCGGTGTAGCTCAGTCCCAGTCTCCCGGTGTCGCTCAGTCCCGGTCTCCCGGTGTCACTCAGTCCCGGTCTCCCGGTGTCGCTCAGTCCCGGTCTCCCGGTGTCGCTCAGTCCCGGTCTCCCGGTGTCACTCAGTTCCGGTCTCCCGGTGTCGCTCAGTCCCGGTCTTCAGCTGTCGCTCAGTTCCGGTCTCCCGATGTCGCTCAGTACCAGTCTCGCGGTGTCGCTCAGTCCCGGTCACCCGCTGCCGTTCAGTCCCTGTCTCCCGGTGTCGCTCAGTCTCGGTCACGCGCTGTCGCTCAGTCCCGGTCTCCCGGTGTCGCTATTTCCCGGCCTCCCGGTGTCGCTCAGTCCCGGCCTCCTGGTGTCGCTCAGTCCCGGTCTCCCGGTGTTGCTCAATCCCGATCTCCCGCTGTCTCCTTGTTCCCGTCTCCCGGTGTCTCCTTGTCCCAGCCTCCCGGTGTCTCCTTGTCCCGGCCTCCCGAAGTCTCCTTGTCCCAGTCTCCCGGTGTCCCCTTGTCCCGGTCTCCCGGTGTCCCTCAGACCCGGTCTCCCGGTGTCGCTCAGTTTTGGTCTCCCAGTGTCGCTCAGTCCCGGTCTCCCGGTGTCGCTATTTCCCGGTCTCCTGGTGTCACTCAGTACCGGTCTCCTGGTGTCGATCAGTCCCAATCTCCCGGTGTCGCTCAGTCCCGGCCTCCCGGTGTCGCTCAGTCTGGGCCTCCCGGTGTCGCTCAGTTCCTGTCTCCCAGTATCGCTCAATCCCGGTCTCCCGCTGTCTCCTTGTCCTGGTCTCCCGCTGTCTTCTTGTCCCAGTCTCCCGGTGTCTCCTTGTGCTGGCCTCCTGGTGCCTCCTTGTCCCGGCCTCCCGATGGCTCCTTGTCCCGGTCTCCCGGTGTCCCCTTGTCCCGGTCTCCCGGTGTCCCCCAGACCCGGTCTCCCGGTGTCGCTCAGTCTTGGTCTCCCAGTGTCGCTCAGTCACGGTCTCCCGGTGTCGCTCAGTCCCGATCTCCAGGTGTTGCTCATTCCCGGTCTCCAGGTGTCGCTCAGTCACGGTCTCCCGGTGTCGCTCAGTCCCGGTCTCCCGGTGTCGCTCAGTCCCGGTCTCCCGGTGTCGCTCAGTCCTGGTCTCCCGGTGTCACTCAGTCACCGCCTCCCGGTGTCGCTCAGTCCCGGTCTCCCGGTGTCGCTCAGTCCCGGTCTCCCGGTGTCGCTCAGTCCTGGTCTCCCGGTGTCACTCAGTCACCGCCTCCCGGTGTCGATCAGTCCCAGTCTCTCGTTGTCGCTCAGTCCCGGTCTCCCACTGCCTCTCAGTCCCGGTGTCCCGGTGCCGCTCAGTTCCGGTCTCCCGGTGTCGCTCAGTCCCGGTCTCCCAGTGCCGCTCAGTCTCGCTCTCTCGGTGTCGCTCAGTCCTGCTCTCCCGGTGTCGCTCAGTCCCGGACTTCAGCTGTCGCTCAGTTCCGGTCTCCCAATGTCGCTCAGTACCAGTCTCGCGGTGTCGCTCAGTCCCGGTCACCCGCTGTCACTCAGTCCCGGTCTCCCGGTGTCGCTCAGTCTCGGTCATGCGCTGTCGCTCAGTCCCGGTCTCCCGGTGTCGCTAATTCCCGGTCTCCCAGTGTCACTCAGTACCGGTCTCCTGGTGTCGATCAGTCCCAATCTCCCGGTGTCGCTCAGTCCCGGCCTCCCGGTGTCCCTCAGTCCGGGCCTCCCGATGTCGCTCAGTCCCGGTCTCCCAGTATCGCTCAATCCCAGTCTCCCGCTGTCTCCTTGTCCTGGTCTCCCGCTGTCTTCTTGTCCCGGTCTCCCGGTGTCTCCTTGTGCTGGCCTCCCGTTGTCTCCTTGTCCCGGCCTCCCGATGTCTCCTTGTCCCGGTCTCCCGGTGTCCCTCAGGCCCGGTCTCCCGGTGTCGCTCAGTCTTGGTCTCCCAGTGTCGCTCAGTCATGGTCTCCCGGTGTCGCTCAGTCCCGATCTCCAGGTGTCGCTCAGTCCCGGTCTCCTGGTGTCGCTCAGTCCCGGTCTCCCGGTGTCGCTCAGTCCCGCTCTCACGGTGTCGCTCAGTCCGGGTCTCCCGGTGTCACTCAGTCACCGCCTCCCAGTGTCGCTCAGTCCCGGTCACCCGCTGTCGCTCAGTCCCGGTCTCCCGGTGTCGCTCAGTCTCGGTCATGCGCTGTCGCTCAGTCCCGGTCTCCCGGTGTCGCTATTTCCCGGTCTCCCGGTGTCAATCAGTACCGGTCTCCTGGTGTCGATCAGTCCCAATCTCCCGGTGTCGCTCAGTCCCGGCCTCCCGGTGTCGCTCAGTCCGGGCCTCCCGGTGTCGCTCAGTCCCGGTCTCCCAGTATCGCACAATCCCGGTCTCCTGCTGTCTCCTTGTCCTGGTCTCCCGCTGTCTTCTTGTCCCGGTCTCCCGGTGTCTCCTTGTGCCGGCCTCCCGGTGTCTCCTTGTCCCGGCCTCCCGATGTCTCCTTGTCCCGGTCTCCCGGTGTCCCCTTGTCCCGGTCTCCCGGTGTCCCTCAGCCCCGGTCTCCCGGTCTCGCTCAGTCTTGGTCTCCCAGTGTCGCTCAGTCACGGTCTCCCGGTGTCGCTCAGCCCCGATCTCCAGGTGTTGCTCATTCCCGGTCTCCCGGTGTCGCTCAGTCCCGGTCTCACGGTGTCGCTCAGTCCCGGTCTCCCGGTGTCGCTCAGTCCCGGTCTCCCGGTGTCACTCTGTCCCATCTCCCGGTGTCGCTCAGCCCTGGTCTCCCAGTGTCGCTCAGTCACGGTCTCCCGGTGTCGCTCAGCCCCGATCTCCAGGTGTTGCTCTGTCCCGGTCTCCTGGTGTCGCTCAGTCCCGGTCTCCCGGTGTCACTCAGTCCCTGTCTCCCGGTGTCACTCATTCCCGGTCTCCCGGTGTCGCTCAATCCCGGTCTCACGGTGTCGCTCAGTCCCGGTCTCCCGGTGTCGCTCAGTCCCGGTCTCCCGGTGTCACTCTGTCCCGGTCTCCCGGTGTCGCTCAGCCCTGGTCTCCCGGTGTCGTTCAGTCCCGGTCTCCCGCTGTCTCCTTGTCCCGGTCTCCCGGTGTCTCCTTCTCCCAGTCTCCCGTTGTCTCCTTGTCCCGGCCTCCCGGTGTCTCCTTGTCCCGGCCTCCCGATGTCCCTCAGACCCGGTCTCCCGGTGTCGCTCAGTCTCGGTCTCCCGGTGTCGCACAGTCCCGGTCTCCTGGTGTCACTCAGTCCCGGTCTCCCGGTGTAGCACAGCCCCGGTCTCCCGGTGTAGCTCAGTCCCGGTCTCCCGGTGTCGCTCAGTCCCGGTCTCCCGGTGTCACTCAGTCCCGGTCTCCCGGTGTCGCTCAGTCCCGGTCTCCTGGTGTCGCTCAGTCCCGGTCTCCCGGTGTCACTCAGTTCCGGTCTCCCGGTGTCGCTCAGTCCCGGTCTTCAGCTGTCGCTCAGTTCCGGTCTCCCGATGTCGCTCATTACCAGTCTCGCGGTGTCGCTCAGTCCCGGTCACCCGCTGCCGTTCAGTCCCAGTCTCCCGGTGTCGCTCAGTCTCGGTCACGCGCTGTCGCTCAGTACCGGTCTCCCGGTGTCGCTATTTCCCGGTCTCCCGGTGTCACTCAGTACCGGTCTCCTGGTGTCGATCAGTCCCGATCTCCCGGTGTCGTTCAGTCCCGGCCTCCCGGTGTCGCTCAGTCCCGGTCTCCCGGTGTCGCTCAGTCCCGGCCTCCTGGTGTCGCTCAGTCCCGGCCTCCCGGTGTTGCTCAATCCCGATCTCCCGCTGTCTCCTTGTTCCGGTCTCCCGGTGTCTCCTTGTCCCAGCCTCCCGGTGTCTCCTTGCCCCGGCCTCCCGAAGTCTCCTTGTCCCAGTCTCCCGGTGTCCCCTTGTCCCGGTCTCCCGGTGTCCCTCAGACCCGGTCTCCCGGTGTCGCTCAGTCTTGGTCTCCCAGTGTCGCTCAGTCCCGGTCTCCCGGTGTCGCTCAGTCCCGGTCTCCCGGTGACGCTCAGTCCCGGTCTCCCGGTGTCGCTCAGTCCCGATCTCCTGGTGTCGCTCAGTCCTTGTCTCCCGGTGTCACTCAGTCACCGCCTCCCGGTGCCGATCTGTCCCAGTCTCCCGGTGTCCCTCAGACCCGGTCTCCCGGTGTCGCTCAGTCTTGGTCTCCCAGTGTCGCTCAGTCCCGGTCTCCCGGTGTCGCTCAGTCCCGGTCTCCCGGTGTCGCTCAGTCCCGGTCTCCCGGTGTCACTCAGTCCCGATCTCCTGGTGTCGCTCAGTCCTTGTCTCCCGGTGTCACTCAGTCACCGCCTCCCGGTGCCGATCTGTCCCGGTCTCCCGTTATCGCTCAGTCCCGGTCTCCCAGTGTCGCTCAGTCACCGCCTCCCATTGTCGATCAGTCCCGGTCTCCCGTTATCGCTCAGTCCCGGTCTCCCGGTGTCGCTCAGTCCCGGTCTCCCGGTGTCGCTCAGTCCCGGTCTCCCGGTGTTGCTCAGTCCCGGTCTCCCGCTGTCTCCTTGTCCCGGTCTCCCGCTGTCTCCTTCTCCCGGTCTCCCGGTGTCTCCTTGTCCCGGCCTCCCGATGTCCCTCAGACCCGGTCTCCCAGTGTCGCTCAGTCTCGGTCTCCCGGTGTCGCACAGTCCCGGTCTCCTGGTGTCACTCAGTCCCGGTCTCCCGGTGTAGCTCAGCCCCGGTCTCCCGGTGCAGCTCAGTCCCGGTCTCCCGGTGTCGCTCAGTCCCGGTCTCCCGGTGTCGCTCAGTCCCGGTCTCCCGGTGTCGCTCAGTCCAGGTCATCCTGTGTCGCTCAGTCACCATTTCCTGGTGTCTCCATGTCCTGGCCACCCAGTGTCTCCATGTCCCAGTGTCTCCTTGTCCGGTCTCCCGGTGTCTGCTTGTCCCGGTCTCCCGGTGTCCCCTTGTCCCGGTCTCCCAGAGTCACTCTGTCCCGGTCTCCCAGTGTCGCTCATTCGCAGTCTCCCGGTGTCGCTCAGTCCCATTCTCCCGATGTTGCTCAGTCCCGGTCTCCTGGTGTCTCCTTGTTCCGGTCTCCCAGTGTCGCACAGTCCCACTCTCCCGGTGTCACTCAGTCCCGGTCTCCCGGTGTCGCTCAGTCCCGGTCTCCCGGTGTCGCTCAGTCCCGGTCTCCCGGTGTCGTTCAGTCCCGGTCTCCCGCTGTCTCCTTGTCCCGGTCTCCCGGTGTCTCCTTCTCCCGGTCTCCCGGTGTCTCCTTGTCCCGGCCTCCCGGTGTCTCCTTGTCCTGCCTCCCGATGTCCCTCAGACCCGGTCTCCCAGTGTCGCTCAGTCTCGGTCTCCCGGTGTCGCACAGTCCCGGTCTCCTGGTGTCACTCAGTCCCGGTCTCCCGGTGTAGCTCAGCCCCGGTCTCCCGGTGTAGCTCAGTCCCGGTCTCCCGGTGTCGCTCAGTCCCGGTCTCCCGGTGTCGCTCAGTCCCGGTCTCCCGGTGTCGCTCAGTCCCGGTCTCCCGGTGTCGCTCAGTCCAGGTCATCCTGTGTCGCTCAGTCCCCATTTCCTGGTGTCTCCATGTCCTGGCCACCCGGTGTCTCCATGTCCCAGTGTCTCCTTGTCCGGTCTCCCGGTGTCTGCTTGTCCCGGTCTCCCGGTGTCCCCTTGTCCCGGTCTCCCAGAGTCGCTCTGTCCCGGTCTCCCGGTGTCGCTCATTCGCAGTCTCCCGGTGTCGCTCAGTCCCATTCTACCGATGTTGCTCAGTCCCGGTCTCCTGGTGTCTCCTTGTTCCGGTCTCCCAGTGTCGCACAGTCCCGCTCTCCCGGTGTCACTCAGTCCTGCTCTCCCGGTGTCACTCAGTCCCATTCTCCCGGTGTCGATCACTCTCGTTGTCGCTCAGTCCCGGTCTCCCGGTGTCGATCACTCTCATTGTCGCTCAGTCCCGGTCTCCCACAGTATCTCAGTCCCGGTGTCCCGGTGTCGCTCAGTCCCGGTCTCCCGGTGTCGCTCAGTCCCGGTCTCCCAGTGCCACTCAGTCTCGCTCTCTCGGTGTCGCTCAGTCCTGCTCTCCCGGTGTCGATCAGTCCCGGTCTCCCGGTGTCACTCAGTTCCGGTCTCCCGGTGTCGCTCAGTCCCGGTCTTCAGCTGACACTCAGTTCCGGTCTCCCAATGTCGCTCAGTACCAGTCTCGCGGTGTCGCTCAGTCCCGGTCACCCGCTGTCGCTCAGTCCCGGTCTCCCGGTATCGCTCAGTCTCGGTCATGCGCTGTCGCTCAGTCCCGGTCTACCGGTGTCGCTATTTCCCGGTCTCCCGATGTCACTCAGTACCGGTCTTCAGCTGACGCTCAGTTCCGGTCTCCCAATGTCGCTCAGTACCAGACTCGCGGTGTCGCTCAGTCCCGGTCACCCGCTGTCGCTCAGTCCCGGTCTCCCGGAGTCGCTCAGTCTCGGTCATGCGCTGTCGCTCAGCCCCAGTCTCCCAGTATCGCTCAATCCCAGTCTCCCACTGTCTCCTTGTCCTGGTCTCCCGCTGTCTTCTTGCCCCGGTCTCCCAGTGTCCCCTTGTCCCTGTCTCCCGGTGTCCCTCAGACCCGGTCTCCCGGTGTCGCTCAGTCTTGGTCTCCCAGTGTCGCTCAGTCACGGTCTCCCGGTGTCGCTCAGTCCCGATCTCCAGGTGTCGCTCAGTCCCGGTCTCCTGGTGTCGCTCAGTCCCGGTCTCCCGGTGTCGCTCAGTCCCTGTCTCCCGGTGTCACTCGTTCCCGGTCTCCCGGTGTCGCTCAGTCCCGGTCTCAAGTGTCGCTCAGTCCCGGTCTCCCGGTGTCGCTCAGTCCTGGTCTCCCGGTGTCACTCAGTCACCGCCTCCCGGTGTCGATCAGTCCCGGTCTCCCGTTATCGCTCAGTCCCGGTCTCCAGGTGTCGCTCAGTCACCGCCTCCCGTTGTCGATCAGTCCCAGTTTATCGCTCAGTCCCGGTCTCCCGGTGTCGCTCAGTCCCGGTCTCCCCATGTCGCTCAGTCCCACTCTCCCCGTGTTGCTCAGTCCTGCTCTCCTGGTGTCGCTCAGTCCCGGTCTCCCAGTGTCACTCTGTCCTGATCTCCCGGTGTCGCTCAGTCCCGGTATTCCAGTGTCGCTCATACCCGGTCTCCCAGTTTCTCCTTGTTCCAGTGTCGCGGTGTCATCCTATCCCGGTCTCCCGGTGTCGCTCAGTCCCATTCTCCCAGTGACGCTCAGTCCCAGTCTCCAAGCGTCTCCTTTCCTGGACTCCCAGTGTCGCACAGTCCCGATCTCCCGGTGTCAATCACTGTCGTTGTCGCTCAGTCCCGGCCTCCCGGTGTCTCCTTGTTCCGGCCTCCCGATGTCCCTCAGACCCGGTCTCCCGGTGTCGCTCAGTCTCGGTCTCCCGGTGTCGCACAGTCCCGGCCTCCTGGTGTCACTCAGTCCCGGTCTCCCGGTGTAGCTCAGCCCCGGTCTCCCGGTGTAGCTCAGTCCCGGTCTCCCGGTGTCGCTCAGTCGCGGTCTCCCGGTGTCGCTCAGTCCCGGTCTCCCGGTGTCGCTCAGTCCCGGTCTTCCGGTTCGATCACTCTCGTTGTCGCTCAGTCCCGGCCTCCCGCTGTCGCTCAGTGCCGGTCTCCCGGTGTCGCTCAGTCCCAGTCGCCCGGTGTCGCTCAGTCCCGGTCTCCCGGTGTCACTCAGTTCCGGTCTCCCGGAGTCGCTCAGTCCCGGTCAACCGGTGTCGCTCAGTCCCGGTCTCCCGGTGTCGCTCAGTCCCGGTCTCCCGGTGTCGAACAGTCCCGGTCTCCCGGTGTCGGTCCATCCCGGTCTCCCGGTGTTGCTCAGTACCGGTCTCCCAGTGACGCTCAGTCCCGTTCTGCCGGTGTCGCTCAGTCCTGGTCTCCCGTTATCGCTCAGTCCCGGTCTCCCGGTGTCGCTCAGTCCCGCTCTCCCGGTGCCGCTCAGTCCCGGTGTCGCTCAGTTCCGGTCTCCCGGTGTCGCTCAGTCCCGGTCTCCTTGTGTCACTCAGTCCCGGTCTCCCGGTGTCGCTCAGTCCCGGTCTCCCGGTGTCGCTCATTCCCGGTCTTCCGGTGCCTTCGTGTCCTGGTCTCCCGGTGCCGCTCAGTCCCGGTGTCCCGGTGTCGATCAGAACCGGTCTACTGGTGTCGCTCAGTCCCGGTCTCCCAGTGTCGCTCAGTCCCGGTCTCCCGGTGTCGAACAGTCCCGGTCTCCCGGTGTCGCACAGTCCCGGCCTCCTGGTGTCACTCAGTCCCGGTCTCCCGGTGTAGCTCAGCCCCGGTCTCCCGGTGTAGCTCAGTCCCGGTCTCCCGGTGTCGCTCAGTCGCGGTCTCCCGGTGTCGCTCAGTCCCGGTCTCCCGGTGTCGCTCAATCACGGTCTCCCGGTGTCGCTCAGTCCAGGTCATCCTGTGTCGCTCAGTCCCCATTTCCTGGTGTCTCCATGTCCTGGCCACCCGGTGTCTCCATGTCCCAGTGTCTCCTTGTCCGGTCTCCCGGTGTCTGCTTGTCCCGGTCTCCCGGTGTCCCCTTGTCCCGGTCTCCCAGAGTCGCTTTGTCCCGGTCTCCCGGTGTCGCTCATTCGCAGTCTCCCGGTGTCACTCAGTCCCATTCTCCCGATGTTGCTCAGTCCCGGTCTCCTGGTGTCTCCTTGTTCCGGTCTCCCAGTGTTGCACAGTCCCGCTCTCCCGGTGTCGCTCAGTCCTGCTCTCCCGGTGTCGCTCAGTCCCATTCTCCCGGTGTCGAACGCTCTCGTTGTCGCTCAGTCCCGGTCTCCCGCTGTCGCTCAGTCCCGGTTTCCCGGCGTCGCTCAGCCCCGGTCTCCCGGTGTCACTCAGTCCCGGTCTCCCAATGTCACTCAGTCTTGCTCTCCCGGTGTCGATCAGTCCCTGTCTCCCGGAGTCACTCAGTTCCGGTCTCCCGGTGTCGCTCAGTCCCGCTCTTCAGCTGTCGCTCAGTTCCGGTCTCCCGATGTCGCTCAGTACCAGTCTCGCGGTGTCGCTCAGTCTCGGTCACGCGCTGTCGCTCAGTCCCGGTCTCCCGGTGTCGCTATTTCCCGGTCTCCCGGTGTCACTCAGAACCGGTCTCCTGGTGTCGATCAGTCCCGATCTCCCGGTGTCGCTCAGTCCCGGCCTCCCGGTGTCGCTCAGTCCTGGTCTACCGGTGTCGCTCAGTCCCGGTCTCCCAGTGTCGCTCAGTCACCGCCTCCCGTTGTCGATCAGTCCCGGTCTCCCGTTATCGCTCAGTCCCGGTCTCCCGGTGTCACTCAGTCCCGGTCTCCCGGTGTCGCTCCGTCCCGGTCTCCCGGTGTCGTTCAGTCCCGGTCTCCCGCTGTCTCCTTGCCCCGGTCTCCCGGTGTCTCCTTCACCCGGCCTCCCGGTGTCTCCTTGTCCCGGCCTCCCGTTGTCCCTCAGACCCGGTCTCCCGGTGTCGCTCAGTCTCGGTCACCCGGTGTCGCACAGTCCCGGTCTCCTGGTGTCACTCAGTCCCGGTCTCACGGTGTAGCTCAGCCCCGGTCTCCCGGTGTAGCTCAGTCCCGGTCTCCCGGTGTCGCTCAGTCCCGGTCTCCCGGTGTCGCTCAGTCCCGGTCTCCCGGTGTCGCTCAGTCCCGGTCTCCCGGTGTCGTTCAGTCCAGGTCATCCTGTGTCGCTCAGTCCCCATTTCCTGGTGTCTCCATGTCCTGGCCACCCGGTGTCTCCATGTCCCAGTGTCTCCTTGTCCGGTCTCCCGGTGTCTGCTTGTCCCGGTCTCCCGGTGTCCCCTTGTCCCGGTCTCCCAGAGTCGCTCTGTCCCGGTCTCCCGGTGTCGCTCATTCGCAGTCTCCCGGTGTCGCTCAGTCCCATTCTCCCAATGTTGCTCAGTCCCGGTCTCCTGGTGTCTCCTTGTTCCGGTCTCCCAGTGTCGCACAGTCCCGCTCTCCCGGTTTCGCTCAGTCCTGCTCTCCCGGTGTCGCTCAGTCCCATTCTCCCGGTGTCGATCACTCTCGTTGTCGCTCAGTCCCGGTCTCCCGGTGTCGATCACTCTCGTTGTCGCTCAGTCCCGGTCTCCCGCTGTCTCTCAGTCCCGGTCTCCCGGTGTCGCTCAGTCCCGGTCTCCCAGTGCCACTCAGTCTCGCTCTCTCGGTGTCACTCAGTCCTGCTCTCCCGGTGTCGATCAGTCCCGGTCTCCTTGTGTCACTCAGTCCCGGTCTCCCGGTGTCGCTCAGTCCCGGTCTCCCGGTGTCGCTCATTCCCGGTCTTCCGGTGCCTTCGTGTCCTGGTCTCCCGGTGCCGCTCAGTCCCGGTGTCCCGGTGTCGATCAGAACCGGTCTACTGGTGTCGCTCAGTCCCGGTCTCCCAGTGTCGCTCAGTCCCGGTCTCCCGGTGTCGAACAGTCCCGGTCTCCCGGTGTCGCACAGTCCCGGCCTCCTGGTGTCACTCAGTCCCGGTCTCCCGGTGTAGCTCAGCCCCGGTCTCCCGGTGTAGCTCAGTCCCGGTCTCCCGGTGTCGCTCAGTCGCGGTCTCCCGGTGTCGCTCAGTCCCGGTCTCCCGGTGTCGCTCAGTCCCGGTCTCCCGGTGTCGCTCAGTCCAGGTCATCCTGTGTCGCTCAGTCCCCATTTCCTGGTGTCTCCATGTCCTGGCCACCCGGTGTCTCCATGTCCCAGTGTCTCCTTGTCCGGTCTCCCGGTGTCTGCTTGTCCCGGTCTCCCGGTGTCCCCTTGTCCCGGTCTCCCAGAGTCGCTTTGTCCCGGTCTCCCGGTGTCGCTCATTCGCAGTCTCCCGGTGTCACTCAGTCCCATTCTCCCGATGTTGCTCAGTCCCGGTCTCCTGGTGTCTCCTTGTTCCGGTCTCCCAGTGTTGCACAGTCCCGCTCTCCCGGTGTCGCTCAGTCCTGCTCTCCCGGTGTCGCTCAGTCCCATTCTCCCGGTGTCGAACGCTCTCGTTGTCGCTCAGTCCCGGTCTCCCGCTGTCGCTCAGTCCCGGTTTCCCGGCGTCGCTCAGCCCCGGTCTCCCGGTGTCACTCAGTCCCGGTCTCCCAGTGTCACTCAGTCTTGCTCTCCCGGTGTCGATCAGTCCCTGTCTCCCGGAGTCACTCAGTTCCGGTCTCCCGGTGTCGCTCAGTCCCGCTCTTCAGCTGTCGCTCAGTTCCGGTCTCCCGATGTCGCTCAGTACCAGTCTCGCGGTGTCGCTCAGTCTCGGTCACGCGCTGTCGCTCAGTCCCGGTCTCCCGGTGTCGCTATTTCCCGGTCTCCCGGTGTCACTCAGAACCGGTCTCCTGGTGTCGATCAGTCCCGATCTCCCGGTGTCGCTCAGTCCCGGCCTCCCGGTGTCGCTCAGTCCTGGTCTACCGGTGTCGCTCAGTCCCGGTCTCCCAGTGTCGCTCAGTCACCGCCTCCCGTTGTCGATCAGTCCCGGTCTCCCGTTATCGCTCAGTCCCGGTCTCCCGGTGTCACTCAGTCCCGGTCTCCCGGTGTTGCTCCGTCCCGGTCTCCCGGTGTCGTTCAGTCCCGGTCTCCCGCTGTCTCCTTGCCCCGGTCTCCCGGTGTCTCCTTCACCCGGCCTCCCGGTGTCTCCTTGTCCCGGCCTCCCGATGTCCCTCAGACCCGGTCTCCCGGTGTCGCTCAGTCTCGGTCTCCCGGTGTCGCACAGTCCCGGTCTCCTGGTGTCACTCAGTCCCGGTCTCCCGGTGTAGCTCAGCCCCGGTCTCCCGGTGTAGCTCAGTCCCGGTCTCCCGGTGTCGCTCAGTCCCGGTCTCCCAGTGTCGCTCAGTCCCGGTCTCCCGGTGTCGTTCAGTCCAGGTCATCCTGTGTCGCTCAGTCCCCATTTCCTGGTGTCTCCATGTCCTGGCCACCCGGTGTCTCCATGTCCCAGTTTCTCCTTGTCCGGTCTCCCGGTGTCTGCTTGTCCCGGTCTCCCGGTGTCCCCTTGTCCCGGTCTCCCAGAGTCGCTCTGTCCCGGTCTCCCGGTGTCGCTCATTCGCAGTCTCCCGGTGTCGCTCAGTCCCATTCTCCCAATGTTGCTCAGTCCCGGTCTCCTGGTGTCTCCTTGTTCCGGTCTCCCAGTGTCGCACAGTCCCGCTCTCCCGGTTTCGCTCAGTCCTGCTCTCCCGGTGTCGCTCAGTCCCATTCTCCCGGTGTCGATCACTCTCGTTGTCGCTCAGTCCCGGTCTCCCGGTGTCGATCACTCTCGTTGTCGCTCAGTCCCGGTCTCCCGCTGTCTCTCAGTCCCGGTCTCCCGGTGTTGCTCAGTCCCGGTCTCCCAGTGCCACTCAGTCTCGCTCTCTCGGTGTCACTCAGTCCTGCTCTCCCGGTGTCGATCAGTCCCGGTCTTCAGCTGTCGCTCAGTTCCGGTCTCCCAATGTCGCTCAGTACCAGTCTCGCGGTGTCGCTCAGTCCCGGTCACCCGCTGTCGCTCAGTCCCGTTCTCCCAGTGTCGCTCGGTCTCGGTCATGCGCTGTCGCTCAGTCCCGGTCTCCCAGTGTCGCTATTTCCGGATCTCCCGGTGTCACTCAGTACCGGTATCCTGGTGTCGATCAGTCCCAATCTCCCGGTGTCGCTCAGTCCCGGCCTCCCGGTGTCGCTCACTCCGGGCCTCCCGGTGTCGCTCAGTCCCGGTCTCCCAGTATCGCTCAATCCCGGTCTCCCGCTGTCTCCTTGTCCTGGTCTCCCGCTGTCTTCTTGTCCTGGTCTCCCGGTGTCTCCTTTTGCCGGCCTCCCTGTGTCTCCTTGTCCCGGCCTCCCGATGTCTCCTTGTCCCGGTCTCCCGGTGTCCCCTTGTCCCGGTCTCCCGGTGTCCCTCAGACCCGGTCTCCCGGTGTCGCTCAGTCTTGGTCTCCCAGTGTCGCTCAGTCACGGTCTCCCGGTGTCGCTCAGTCCCGATCTCCAGGTGTCACTCAGTCCCGGTCTCCTGGTGTCGCTCAGTCCCGGTCTCCCGGTGTCGCTCAGTCCCTGTCTCCCGGTGTCACTCATTCCCGCTCTCCCGGTGTCGCTCAGTCCCGGTTGCCCGGTGTCGCTCAGTCCCGGTCTCCCGGTGTCGCTCAGTCCTGGTCTCCCGGTGTCACTCAGTCACCGCCTCCCGGTGTCGGTCAGTCCCGGTCTCCTGTTATCGCTCAGTCCCGGTCTCCCGGTGTTGCTCAGTCCCGCTCTCCCCATGTCGCTCAGTCCCGCTCTCCCCGTGTCGCTCAGTCCTGCTCTCCTGGTGTCGCTCAGTCCCGGTCTCCCGGTGTCACTCTGTCCCGATCTCCCGGTGTCGCTCAGTCCCGGTATTCCAGTTTCGCTCACACCCGGTCTCCCAGTGTCTCCTTGTTCCAGTGTCGCGGTGTCATCCTATCCCGGTCTCCCGTTGTTGCTCAGTCCCATTCTCCCAGTGACGCTCAGTCCCAGTCTCCAAGTGTCTCCTTTCCTGGCCTCCCAGTGTCGCACAGTCCCGGTCTCCCGGTGTCAATCACTCTCGTTGTCGCTCAGTCCCAGTCTCCCGCTGTCACTCAGTCCTGGTCTCCCGGTGTCACTCAGTCCCGGTCTCCCGGTGTCGCTCAGTCCCGGTCTCCCGGTGTCGCTCAGACCCGGTCTCCCGGTGTTGCTGAGTCCCGGTCTCCCGGTGTCGATCAGTCCCGATCTCCCGGTGTCGCTCAGTCCCGGTATCCCAGTGTCGCTCAGTACCGGTCTCACGGTGTCGCTCAGTAAGGTCTCCCGCTGTCTCCTTGTCCCGGTGTCCCTCAGACCCGGTCTCCCGGTGTCGCTCAGTCTCGGTCTCCCAGTGTTGCTCAGTCCCGCTTTCCCGGTGTCACTCAGGCCTGCTCTCCCGGTGTCGCTCAGTCCCGGTCTCCCGGTGTCGCTCAGTCCCGGTCTCCCAGTGTCGCTCAGTCCCGGTCTTCCGGTGCCTTCATGTCAAGGTCTCCCGGCGCTGCTCAGTCCCGGTGTCCCGGTGTCGCGCACTCCCAGTCTCCCGGTGTCACTCTGACCCAGTATCCCAGTGTCTGCATGTCCCAGTCTCCCGGTGTCGCTCAGACCCGTTATTCCGGTGTCGCTCAGACCCAGTCTCCCAGTGCCTCCTTGCCCCAGTGTCGCGGTGTCATCCTATCCCCGTCTCCCGGTGTCGCTCAGTCCCATTCTCCCAGCGACGCTCAGTCCCAGTCTCCCAGTGTCTCCTTTCCGGGCCTCCCGGTGTCGTGCAGTCCTGGTCTCCCTGTGTCGCTCAGTCCCGGTCTTCCGGTTCGATCACTCTCGTTGTCGCTCAGTCCCGGCCTCCCGGTGTCGCTCAGTCCCGGTCTCCCGGTGTCGCTCAGTCCCGGTCTCCCGGTGTCGCTCAGTCCCGGTCTCCCGGTGTCGCTCAGTCCCGGTCTCCCGGTGTCGCTCAGTCCCGGTCTCCCGGTGTCTCTCAGTCCCGGTCTCCCGGTGTCGAACAGTCCCGGTCTCCCGGTGTCGGTCCGTCCCGGTCTCCCGGTGTTGCTCAGTACTGGTCTCCCAGTGACGCTCAGTCCCATTCTGCCGGTGTCGCTCAGTCCCGGTCTCCCAGTGTCGCTCAGTCCCGGTCTCCCGGTGTCGCTCAGTCACCGCCTCCCGGTGTTGATCAGTCCTGGTCTCCCGTTATCGCTCAGTCCTGGTCTCCCGGTGTCACTCAGCCCCGCTCTCCCGGTGTCAACCAGTCCTGCTCTCCCAGTGTCGCTCAGTCCCGGTCTCCCGGTGTCGCTCAGTCCCGCTCTCCCGGTGTCGCTCAGTCCTGGTGTCGCTCAGTTCCGGTCTCCCGGTGTCGCTCAGTCCCGGTCTCCTTGTGTCACTCAGTCCCGGTCTCCCGGTGTCGCTCAGTCCCGGTCTCCCGGTGTCGCTCAGTCCCGGTCTTCTGGTGCCTTCGTGTCCTGGTCTCCCGGTGCCGCTCAGTCCCGGTGTCCCGGTGTCGATCAGAACCGGTCTACTGGTGTCGCTCAGTCCCGGTCTCCCAGTGTCGCTCAGTCCCGGTCTCCCGGTGTCGAACAGTCCCGGTCTCCCGGTGTCGGTACGTCCCGGTCTCCCGGTGTTGCTCAGTACCGGTCTCCCAGTGACGCTCAGTCCCGTTCTCCCGGTGTCGCTCAGTCCTGGACTCCCAGTGTCGCTCAGTCCCGGTCTCCCGGTGTCGCTCAGTCACCGCCTCCCGGTGTTGATCAGTCCTGGTCTCCCGTTATCGCTCAGTCCCGGTCTCCCGGTGTCGCTCAGCCCCGCTCTCCCGGTGTCACCCAGTCCTGCTCTCCCAGTGTCGCTCAGTCCCGGTCTCCCGGTGTCGCTCAGCCCCGCTCTCCCGGTGTCGCTCAGTCCCGGTGTCGCTCAGTTCCGGTCTCCCGGTGTTGCTCAGTCCCGTTCTCCCGGTGTCGCTCATTCCCGGTCTCCCTATGTCGCTCAGACCCGGTCTCCCTATGTCGCTCAGGTCCAGGTCTCCTGGCGCTGCTCAGTCCCGGTCTCCCGGTGTCACTCAGTCCCGGTCTCCCAGTGTCTGCTTGTCCCAGTCTCCCAGTGTTGCTCAGACCCGGTATCCCAGTGTCACTCAGACACGGTCTCCCAGTGTCTCCTTGTCCCAGTGTCCCGGAGTCATCCTATCCCGGTCTCCCGGTGTCGCTCAGTCCCACTCTTCCAGTGACGCTCAGTCCCAGTCTCCAAGTGTCCCTTTTCCTGGCCTCCCAGTGTCGCGCAGTCCCGGTCTCCCGGTGTCAATCACTCTCGTTGTCGCTCAGTCCCGGTCTCCCGCTGTCGCTCAGTCCCAGTCTCCCGGTGTTGCTCAGTCCCGGTCTCCCGGTGTCGCTCAGTCCCGGTCTCCCGGTGTCGCTCAGACCCGGTCTCCCGGTGTTGCTCAGTCCCGGTCTCCCGGTGTTGATCAGTCCTGGTCTCCCGGTGTCGCTCAGTCCCGGTATCCCAGTGTCGCTCAGTACCGGTCTCACGGTGTCGCTCAGTCCCGGTCTCCCGCTGTCTCCTTGTCCCAGTCACCGGGTGTCTCCTTGTCCCTGTCTACCATTGTCTCCTTGTCCCGGCCTCCCGGTGTCTCCTTGTCCCGGCCTCCCGATGTTTCCTTGTCCCGGCCTCCCGATGTTTCCTTGTCCCGGCCTCCCGGTGTCCCCTTGTCCCAGTCTCCCGGTGTCCCTCAGACCCGGTCTCCCGGTGTCGCTCAGTCTCAGTCTCCCAGTGTTGCTCAATCCCGCTCTCCCGGTGTCACACAATCCTGCTCTCTTTGTGTCACTCAGTCCCGGTCTCCCGGTGTTGCTCAGTCCCGGTCTCCTGGTGTCGCTCAGTTCCGGTCTCCCGGTGTCGTTCAGTCCCGGTCTCCCGGTGTCGCTCAGTCCCGGTCTCCCAGTCTCGCTCAGTCCTGGTCTTCCAGTGCCTTCATGTCAAGGTCTCCTGTCGCTGCTCAGTCCCTGTGTCCTGGTGTCGCTCACTCCCAGTCTCCCGGTGTCACTCCATCCCAGTCTCCCAGTGTCTGCATGTCCCAGTCTCCTGGTGTCGCTCAGACTCGGTATTCCGGCGTCGCTCAGACCCAGTCTCCCAGTGTCTCCTTGTCCCAGTGTCACAGTGTTATCCTATCCCCGTCTCCCGGTGTCGCTCAGTCCCATTCTCCCAGCGACGCTCATTCCCAGTCTCCCAGTGTCTCCTTTCCTGGTCTCCCGGTGTCGCGCAGTCCCGGTCTCCCTGTGTCGCTCAGACCCGGTCTTCCGGTTCGATCACTCTCATTGTCGCTCAGTCCCGGCCTCCCGCTGTCGCTCAGTCCCGGTCTCCCGGTGTCGCTCAGTCCCGGTCTCGCGGTGTCGCTCAGTTTGGGTCTCCCGGTGTCGCTCAGTCCCGGTCTCCCGGTGTCGCTCAGTCCCGGTCTCCCGGTGTCGCTCAGTCCCGGTCTCCCGGTGTCGCTCAGTCCCGGTCTCCCGGTGTCGAACAGTCCCGGTCTCCCGGTGTCGGTCCGTCCCGGTCTCCCGGTGTTGCTCAGTACCGGTGTCGCTCAGTTCCGGTCTCCCGGTGTCGCTCAGTCCCGTTCTCCCGGTGTCGCTCATTCCCGGTCTCCCTATGTCGCTCAGACCCGGTCTCCCTATGTCGCTCAGGTCCAGGTCTCCTGGCGCTGCTCAGTCCCGGTCTCCCAGTGTTACTCAGTCCCGGTCTCCCAGTGTCTGCTTGTCCCAGTCTCCCAGTGTTGCTCAGACCCGGTATCCCAGTGTCACTCAGACACGGTCTCCCAGTGTCTCCTTGTCCCAGTGTCCCGGAGTCATCCTATCCCGGTCTCCCGGTGTCGCTCAGTCCCATTCTTCCAGTGACGCTCAGTCCCAGTCTCCAAGTGTCCCTTTTCCTGGCCTCCCAGTGTCGCGCAGTCCCGTTCTCCTGGTGTCAATCACTCTCATTGTTGCTCAGTCCCGGTCTCCCGCTGTCGCTCAGTCCCGGTCTCCCGGTGTCGCTCAGTCCCGGTCTCCCGGTGTCGCTCAGTCCCGGTCTCCCGGTGTCGCTCAGACCCGGTCTCCCGGTGTTGCTCAGTCCCGGTCTCCCGGTGTTGATCAGTCCTGGTCTCCCGGTGTCGCTCAGTCCCGGTATCCCAGTGTCGCTCAGTACCGGTCTCCCGGTGTCGCTCAGTCCCGGTCTCCCGCTGTCTCCTTGTCCCGGTCACCGGGTGCCTCCTTGTCCCTGTCTACCGTTGTCTCCTTGTCCCGGCCTCCCGGTGTCTCCTTGTCCCGGCCTCCCGATGTTTCCTTGTCCCGGCCTCCCGGTGTCCCCTTGTCCCGGTCTCCCGGTGTCCCTCAGACCCGGTCTCCCGGTGTCGCTCAGTCTCAGTCTCCCAGTGTTGCTCAGTCCCGCTCTCCCGGTGTCACTCAATCCTGCTCGCTTTGTGTCACTCAGTCCTGGTCTCCCGGTGTTGCTCAGTCCCGGTCTCCTGGTGTCGCTCAGTACCGGTCTCCCGGTGTCGTTCAGTCCCGGTCTCCCGGTGTCGCTCAGTCCCGGTCTCCCAGTCTCGCTCAGTCCTGGTCTTCCGGTGCCTTCATGTCAAGGTCTCCTGTCGCTGCTCAGTCCCTGTGTCCTGGTGTCGCTCACTCCCAGTCTCCCGGTGTCACTCCGTCCCAGTCTCCCAGTGTCTGCATGTCCCAGTCTCCTGGTGTCGCTCAGACTCGGTATTCCGGCGTCTCTCAGACCCAGTCTCCCAGTGTCTCCTTGTCCCAGTGTCACAGTGTTATCCAATCCCCGTCTCCCGGTGTCGCTCAGTCCCATTCTCCCAGCGACGCTCATTCCCAGTCTCCCAGTGTCTCCTTTCCAGGTCTCCCGGTGTCGCGCAGTCCCGGTCTCCCTGTGTCGCTCAGACCCGGTCTTCCGGTTCGATCACTCTCATTGTCGCTCAGTCCCGGCCTCCCGCTGTCGCTCAGTCCCGGTCTCCCGGTGTCGCTCAGTCCCGGTCTCGCGGTGTCGCTCAGTCCCGGTCTCCCGGTGTCGCTCAGTCCCGGTCTCCCGGTGTCGCTCAGTCCCGGTCTCCCGGTGTCGAACAGCCCCGGTCTCCCGGTGTCGCTCAGTCCCGGTCTCCCGGTGTCGCTCAGTACCGGTCTCACAGTGTCGCTCAGTCCCGGTCTCCCGGTCTCGCTCAGTCCCGGTCTCCCGGTGTTGCTCAGTCACCGCCTCCCGGTGTTGATCAGTCCTGGTCTCCCGTTATCGCCCAGTCCCGGTCTCCCGGTGTCGCTCAGCCCCACTCTCCCGGTGTCACCCAGTCCTGCTCTCCCAGTGTCGCTCAGTCCCGCTCTCCCGGTGTCGCTCAGTCCCGCTCTCCCGGTGTCGCTCAGTCCCGGTCTCCCGGTGTCGCTCAGTCCCGGTCTCCTTGTGTCCCTCAGTCCCGGTCTCCCGGTGTCGCTCAGTCCCAGTCTCCCGGTGTCGCTCAGTCCCGGTCTCCCGGTGTCGCTCAGTCCCGGTCACCTTGTGTCACTCAGTCCCGGTCTCCCGGTGTCGCTCAGTCCTGGTCTCCCCTTGTCCCAGTCTCCCGGTGTCTCCATGTCGTGGTCTCCCGGTGTCGCTCATTCCCGGTCTCCCGGTGTCGCTCATTCCCGGTCTCCCGGTGTCGCTCAGTCCCGGTCTCCCGCTATCGCTCAGTCCCGGTCTCCCGGTGTCGCTCAGACCCGGTATTCCAGTGTCGCTCAGACCCGGTCTCCCAGTGTCTCCTTGTTCCAGTGTCGCGGTGTCATCCTATCCCAGTCTCCCGGTGTCACTCAGTCCCATTCTCCCAGTGACACTCAGTCCCAGTCTCCCAGTGTCTCCTTTCCTGGCGTCCTGGTGTCGCGCAGTCCTTGTCTCCCTGTGTCGCTCAGTCCCGGTCTCCCGGTGTCGCTCAGTCCCGGTCTCCCGGTGTCGCTCAGTCCAGTCTCCCGGTGTCGATCAGTCCCGGTCTCCCTGTGTCGCTCAGTCCCCATTTCCCAGTGTCTCCATGTCCCAGCCTCCTGATGTCTCCGTGTCCCGGTCTCCCGTTGTCTCCTTGTCCCGGCCTCCCGTTGTCTCCTTGTCCCGGTATCCCTCAGACCCGGTCTCCCGTTGTCTCCTTGTCCCGGCCTCCCGGTGTCTCTTTGTCCCGGTATCCCTCAGACCCGGTCTCCCGGTGTCACTCAGTCTCGGTCTCCCAGTGTCGCTCAGTCCCGGTCTCCCGGTGTTGCTCAGTCCCAGTCTCCTGGTGTTGCTCAGTCCCGGTCTCCCGGTGTCGCTCAGTCCCTGTCTCCTGGTGTCGCTCAGTCCCGGTCTCCCGGTGTCGCTCAGTCCCGGTCTCCCGGTGTCGCTCAGTCACCGCCTCCCAGTGTTGATCAGTCCTGGTCTCCCGTTATCGCTCAGTCCCGGTCTCCCGGTGTCACTCAGCCCCGCTCTCCCGGTGTCACCCAGTCCTGCTCTCCCAGTGTCGCTCAGTCCCAGTCTCCCGGAGTTGCTCAGTCCCGCTCTCCCGGTGTCGCTCAGTCCCGGTCTCCCGGTGTCACTCAGTCCCGGTCTCCCGGTGTCGCTCAGTCACGGTCTCCCGGTGTCGCTCAGACCCGGTCTCCCGGTGTTGCTGAGTCCCGGTCTCCCGGTGTCGATCAGTCCCGATCTCCCGGTGTCGCTCAGTCCCGGTATCCCAGTGTCGCTCAGTACCGGTCTCACGGTGTCGCTCAGTAAGGTCTCCCGCTGTCTCCTTGTCCCGGTGTCCCTCAGACCCGGTCTCCCGGTGTCGCTCAGTCTCGGTCTCCCAGTGTTGCTCAGTCCCGCTTTCCCGGTGTCACTCAGGCCTGCTCTCCCGGTGTCGCTCAGTCCCGGTCTCCCGGTGTCGCTCAGTCCCGGTCTCCCAGTGTCGCTCAGTCCCGGTCTTCCGGTGCCTTCATGTCAAGGTCTCCCGGCGCTGCTCAGTCCCGGTGTCCCGGTGTCGCGCACTCCCAGTCTCCCGGTGTCACTCTGACCCAGAATCCCAGTGTCTGCATGTCCCAGTCTCCCGGTGTCGCTCAGACCCGGTATTCCGGTGTCGCTCAGACCCAGTCTCCCAGTGCCTCCTTGCCCCAGTGTCGCGGTGTCATCCTATCCCCGTCTCCCGGTGTCGCTCAGTCCCATTCTCCCAGCGACGCTCAGTCCCAGTCTCCCAGTGTCACTTTCCGGGCCTCCCGGTGTCGCGCAGTCCCGGTCTCCCTGTGTCGCTCAGTCCCGGTCTTCCGGTTCGATCACTCTCGTTGTCGCTCAGTCCCGGCCTCGCGCTGTCGCTCAGTCCCGGTCTCCCGGTGTCGCTCAGTCCCAGTCTCCCGGTGTCGCTCAGTCCCGGTCTCCCGGTGTCGCTCAGTCCCGGTCTCCCGGTGTCGCTCAGTCCCGGTCTCCCGGTGTCGCTCAGTCCCGGTCTCCCGGTGTCGCTCAGTCCCGGTCTCCCGGTGTCGCTCAGTCCCGGTCTCCCGGTGTCGAACAGTCCCGGTCTCCCGGTGTCGGTCCGTCCCGGTCTCCCGGTGTTGCTCAGTACCGGTCTCCCAGTGACGCTCAGTCCCGTTCTGCCGGTGTCGCTCAGTCCCGCTCTCCCAGTGTCGCTCAGTCCCGGTCTCCCGGTGTCGCTCAGTCACCGCCTCCCGGTGTTGATCAGTCCTGGTCTCCCGTTATCGCTCAGTCCCGGTCTCCCGGTGTCACTCAGCCCCGCTCTCCCGGTGTCAACCAGTCCTGCTCTCCCAGTGTCGCTCAGTCCCGGTCTCCCGGTGTCGCTCAGTCCCGCTCTCCCGGTGTCGCTCAGTCCCGGTGTCGCTCAGTTCCGGTCTCCCGGTGTCGCTCAGTCCCGGTCTTCTTGTGTCACTCACTCCCGGTCTCCCGGTGTCGCTCCTCAGTCCCGGTCTCCCGGTGTCGCTCAGTCCCGGTCTTCCGGTGCCTTCGTGTCCTGGTCTCCCGGTGCCGCTCAGTCCCGGTGTCCCGGTGTCGATCAGAACCGGTCTACTGGTGTCGCTCAGTCCCGGTCTCCCAGTGTCGCTCAGTCCCGGTCTCCCGGTGTCGAACAGTCCCGGTCTCCCGGTGTCGGTCCGTCCCGGTCTCCCGGTGTTGCTCAGTACCGGTCTCCCAGTGACGCTCAGTCCCGTTCTCCCGGTGTCGCTCAGTCCCGGTCTCCCGGTGTCGCTCAGTCACCGCCTCCCGGTGTTGATCAGTCCTGGTCTCCCGTTATCGCTCAGCCCCGCTCTCCCGGTGTCACCCAGTCCTGCTCTCCCAGTGTCGCTCAGTCCCAGTCTCCCGGTGTCGCTCAGCCCTGCTCTCCCGGTGTCGCTCAGTCCCGGTGTCGCTCAGTTCCGGTCTCCCGGTGTTGCTCAGTCCCGTTCTCCCGGTGTCGCTCATTCCCGGTCTCCCTATGTCGCTCAGACCCGGTCTCCCTATGTCGCTCAGGTCCAGGTCTCCTGGCGCTGCTCAGTCCCGGTCTCCCGGTGTCACTCAGTCCCGGTCTCCCAGTGTCTGCTTGTCCCAGTCTCCCAGTGTTGCTCAGACCCGGTATCCCAGTGTCACTCAGACACGGTCTCCCAGTGTCTCCTTGTCCCAGTGTCCCGGAGTCATCCTATCCCGGTCTCCCGGTGTCGCTCAGTCCCATTCTTCCAGTGACGCTCAGTCCCAGTCTCCAAGTGTCCCTTTTCCTGGCCTCCCAGTGTCACGCAGTCCCGGTCTCCCGGTGTCAATCACTCTCGTTGTCGCTCAGTCCCGGTCTCCCGCTGTCGCTCAGTCCCAGTCTCCCGGTGTCGCTCAGTCCCGGTCTCCCGGTGTCGCTCAGTCCCGGTCTCCCAGTGTCGCTCAGACCCGGTCTCCCGGTGTTGCTCAGTCCCGGTCTCCCGGTGTTGATCAGTCCTGGTCTCCCGGTGTCGCTCAGTCCCGGTATCCCAGTGTCGCTCAGTACCGGTCTCCCGGTGTCGCTCAGTCCCGGTCTCCCGCTGTCTCCTTGTCCCGGTCACCGGGTGTCTCCTTGTCCCTGTCTACCGTTGTCTCCTTGTCCCGGCCTCCCGGTGTCTCCTTGTCCCGGCCTCCCGATGTTTCCTTGTCCCGGCCTCCCGGTGTCCCCTTGTCCCAGTCTCCCGGTGTCCCTCAGACCCGGTCTCCCGGTGTCGCTCAGTCTCAGTCTCCCAGTGTTGCTCAGTCCCGCTCTCCCGGTGTCACTCAATCCTGCTCTCTTTGTGTCACTCAGTCCCGGTCTCCCGGTGTTGCTCAGTCCCGGTCTCCTGGTGTCGCTCAGTTCCGGTCTCCCGGTGTCGTTCAGTCCCGGTCTCCCGGTGTCGCTCAGTCCCGGTCTCCCAGTCTCGCTCAGTCCTGGTCTTCCGGTGCCTTCATGTCAAGGTCTCCTGTCGCTGCTCAGTCCCTGTGTCCTTGTGTCGCTCACTCCCAGTCTCCCGGTGTCACTCCGTCCCAGTCTCCCAGTGTCTGCATGTCCCAGTCTCCTGGTGTCGCTCAGACTCGGTATTCCGGCGTCGCTCAGACCCAGTCTCCCAGTGTCTCCTTGTCCCAGTGTCGCAGTGTTATCCTATCCCCGTCTCCCGGTGTCGCTCAGTCCCATTCTCCCAGCGATGCTCATTCCCAGTCTCCCAGTGTCTCCTTTCCTGGTCTCCCGGTGTCGCGCAGTCCCAGTCTCCCTGTGTCGCTCAGACCCGGTCTTCCGGTTCGATCACTCTCATTGTCGCTCAGTCCCGGCCTCCCGCTGTCGCTCAGTCCCGGTCTCCCGGTGTCGCTCAGTCCCGGTCTCGCGGTGTCGCTCAGTCCCGGTCTCCCGGTGTCGCTCAGTCCCGGTCTCCCGGTGTCGCTCAGTCCCGGTCTCCCGGTGTCGCTCAGTCCCGGTCTCCCGGTGTCGAACAGTCCCGGTCTCCCGGTGTCGGTCCGTCCCGGTCTCCCGGTGTTGCTCAGTACCGGTCTCCCAGTGACGCTCAGTCCCGTTCTCCCGGTGT
This sequence comes from Somniosus microcephalus, assembly GCF_052327205.1. Lineage (NCBI taxonomy): Eukaryota > Metazoa > Chordata > Chondrichthyes > Squaliformes > Somniosidae > Somniosus > Somniosus microcephalus. The sequence goes on from NC_140997.1 coordinate 108,178,040, forward strand.
CGCTCAGTCCTGGACTCCCAGTGTCGCTCAGTCCCGGTCTCCCGGTGTCCCTCAGTCACCGCCTCCCGGTGTTGATCAGTCCTGGTCTCCCGTTATCGCTCAGTCCCAGTCTCCCGGTGTAACTCAGCCCCGCTCTCCCGGTGTCGCTCAGTCCTGTTCTCCCGGTGTCGCTCATTCCCGGTCTCCCTATGTCGCTCAGACCCGGTCTCCCTATGTCGCTCAGGTCCAGGTCTCCTGGCGCTGCTCAGTCCCGGTCTCCCGGTGTCACTCAGTCCCGGTCTCCCAGTGTCTGCTTGTCCCAGTCTCCCAGTGTTGCTCAGACCCGGTATCCCAGTGTCACTCAGACACGGTCTCCCAGTGTCTCCTTGTCCCAGTGTCCCGGAGTCATCCTATCCCGGTCTCCCGGTGTCGCTCAGTCCCATTCTTCCAGTGACGCTCAGTCCCAATCTCCAAGTGTCCCTTTTCCTGGCCTCCCAGTGTCGCGCAGTCCCGGTCTCCCGGTGTCAATCACTCTCGTTGTCGCTCAGTCCCGGTCTCCCGCTGTCACTCAGTCCCGGTCTCCCGGTGTCGCTCAGTCCCGGTCTCCCGGTGTCGCTCAGTCCCGGTCTCCCGGTGTCGCTCAGACCCGGTCTCCCGGTGTTGCTCAGTCCCGGTCTCCCGGTGTTGATCAGTCCTGGTCTCCCGGTGTCGCTCAGTCCCGGTATCCCAGTGTCGCTCAGTACCGGTCTCCCGGTGTCGCTCAGTCCCGGTCTCCCGCTGTCTCCTTGTCCCGGTCACCGGGTGTCTCCTTGTCCCTGTCTACCGTTGTCTCCTTGTCCCGGCCTCCCGGTGTCTCCTTGTCCCGGCCTCCCGATGTTTCCTTGTCCCGGCCTCCCGGTGTCCCCTTGTCCCGGGCTCCCGGTGTCCCTCAGACCCGGTCTCCCGGTGTCGCTCAGTCTCAGTCTCCCAGTGTTGCTCAGTCCCGCTCTCCCGGTGTCACTCAATCCTGCTCTCTTTGTGTCACTCAGTCCCGGTCTCCCGGTGTTGCTCAGTCCCGGTCTCCTGGTGTCGCTTAGTCCCGGTCTCCCGGTGTCGTTCAGTCCCGGTCTCCCGGTGTCGCTCAGTCCCGGTCTCCCAGTCTCGCTCAGTCCTGGTCTTCCGGTGCCTTCATGTCAAGGTCTCCTGTCGCTGCTCAGTCCCTGTGTCCTGGTGTCGCTCACTCCCAGTCTCCCGGTGTCACTCCGTCCCAGTCTCCCAGTGTCTGCATGTCCCAGTCTCCTGGTGTCGCTCAGACTCGGTATTCCGGCGTCGCTCAGACCCAGTCTCCCAGTGTCTCCTTGTCCCAGTGTCGCAGTGTTATCCTATCCCCGTCTCCCGGTGTCGCTCTGTCCCATTCTCCCAGCGACGCTCATTCCCAGTCTCCCAGTGTCTCCTTTCCTGGTCTCCCGGTGTCGCGCAGTCCCGGTCTCCCTGTGTCGCTCAGACCCGGTCTTCCGGTTCGATCACTCTCATTGTCGCTCAGTCCCGGCCTCCCGCTGTCGCTCAGTCCCGGTCTCGCGGTGTCGCTCAGTCCCGGTCTCGCGGTGTCGCTCAGTCCCGGTCTCCCGGTGTCACTCAGTCCCGGTCTCCCGGTGTCGCTCAGTCCCGGTCTCCCAGTGTCGCTCAGTCCCGGTCTCCCGGTGTCGCTCAGTCCCGGTCTCCCGGTGTCGAACAGTCCCGGTCTCCCGGTGTCGCTCAGTCCCGGTCTCCCGGTGTCGCTCAGTACCGGTCTCACAGTGTCGCTCAGTCCCGGTCTCCCGGTGTCGCTCAGTCCCGGTCTCCCGGTGTTGCTCAGTCACCGCCTCCCGGTGTTGATCAGTCCTGGTCTCCCGTTATCGCCCAGTCCCGGTCTCCCGGTGTCGCTCAGCCCCACTCTCCCGATGTCACCCAGTCCTGCTCTCCCAGTGTCGCTCAGTCCCGCTCTCCCGGTGTCGCTCAGTCCCGCTCTCCCGGTGTCGCTCAGTCCCGGTCTCCCGGTGTCGCTCAGTCCCGGTCTCCTTGTGTCCCTCAGTCCCAGTCTCCCGGTGTCGCTCAGTCCCGGTCTCCCGGTGTCGCTCAGTCCTGGTCTCCCGGTGTCGCTCCATCCCGGTCTCCTTGTGTCACTCAGTCCCGGTCTCCCGGTGTCTCTCAGTCCTGGTCTCCCCTTGTCCCAGTCTCCCGGTGTCTCCATGTCATGGTCTCCCGGTGTCGCACATTCCCGGTCTCCCGGTGTCGCTCATTCCCGGTCTCCCGGTGTCGCTCAGTCCCGGTCTCCCGCTGTCGCTCAGTCCCAGTCTCCCGGTGTCGCTCAGACCCGGTATTCCAGTGTCGCTCAGACCCGGTCTCCCAGTGTCTCCTTGTTCCAGTGTCGCGGTGTCATCCTATCCCAGTCTCCCGGTGTCGCTCAGTCCCATTCTCCCAGTGACACTCAGTCCCAGTCTCCCAGTGTCTCCTTTCCTGGCGTCCTGGTGTCGCGCAGTCCTTGTCTCCCTGTGTCGCTCAGTCCCGGTCTCCCGGTGTCGCTCAGTCCCGGTCTCCCGGTGTCGCTCAGTCCAGTCTCCCGGTGTCGATCAGTCCCGGTCTCCCTGTGTCGCTCAGTCCCCATTTCCCGGTGTCTCCATGTCCCAGCCTCCCGATGTCTCCGTGTCCCGGTCTCCCGTTGTCTCCTTGTCCCGGCCTCCCGTTGTCTCCTTGTCCCGGTATCCCTCAGACCCGGTCTCCCGTTGTCTCCTTGTCCCGGCCTCCCGGTGTCTCTTTGTCCCGGTATCCCTCAGACCCGGTCTCCCGGTGTCACTCAGTCTCGGTCTCCCAGTGTCGCTCAGTCCCGGTCTCCCGGTGTTGCTCAGTCCCAGTCTCCTGGTGTTGCTCAGTCCCGGTCTCCCGGTGTCGCTCAGTCCCTGTCTCCTGGTGTCGCTCAGTCCCGGTCTCCTGGTGTCGCTCAGTCCCGGTCTCCCGGTGTCGCTCAGTCCCGGTCTCCCGGTGTCACTCAGCCCCGCTCTCCCGGTGTCACCCAGTCCTGCTCTCCCAGTGTCGCTCAGTCCCAGTCTCCCGGAGTTGCTCAGTCCCGCTCTCCCGGTGTCGCTCAGTCCCGGTCTCCCGGTGTCCCTCAGTCCCGGTCTCCCGGTGTCACTCAGTCCCGCTCTCCTTGTGTCACTCAGTTCCGGTCTCCCGGTGTCACTCAGTCCCGGTCTCCCCTTGTCCCGGTCTCCCGGTGTCTCCTTGTCCTGGTCTCCCAATGTCGCTCAGTCCCGGTCTCCCGGTGTCGCTAATTCCCGGTCTCCCTATGTCACTCAGTCCCGGTCTCCCTAGGTCACTCAGTCCCGGTCTCCTGGTGTCTTCATGTCCAGTTCTCCCGGTGCTGCTCAGTCCCGGTCTCCCGGTGTCACTCAGTCCCAATCTCCCAGTTTCTGCATGTCCCGGTCTCCCGGTGTCGCTCAGACCCGGTCTCCCGGTGTCGCTCAGTCCTGGTCTCCTTGTGTCACTCAGTCCCAGTCTCCCGGTGTCGCTCAGTCCCGGTCTCCCCTTGTCCCGGTCTCCCGGTGTCTCCTTGTCCTGGTCTCCCAGTGTCGCTCAGTCCCGGTCTCCCGGTGTCGCTCATTCCTGGTCTCCTGGTGTCGCTCATTCCCGGTCTCCCGGTGTCGCTCAGTCCCGGTCTCCCGGTGTCGCTCAATCCCGGTCTCCCGGTGTCGCTCAGTCCCGGTATCTCGGTGTCGCTCAGTCCCAGTCTCCCGGTGTCGCTCAGTCCCGGTCTCCCGGTGTCTTCATATCCAGTTCTTCCGGTGCTGCTCAGTCCCGGTGTCGCTCAGTCCCGGTCTCCTGATGTCGATCACTCTCGTCGTCGCTCAGTTCCGGTCTCCCGGTGTCGCTCAGTCCTGCTCTCCCGGTGTCGCTCAGTCCCGGTCTCCCGCTGTCGCTCAATTCCGGTTTACCGATGTCGCTCAGTACCAGTGTCGCTCAGTCCCGGTCACCGGCTGTCACTCAATCCCGGTCTCCCGGTGTTGCTCATTCCCAGTCTCCCGGTGTCACTCAGTCCCGGTCTCCCGATGTCGCTCTGTCCCGGTGTCTCCTGGTGTCTCCTTGTTCCGGTCTCCCGGTGTCGCTCAGTCCCGGTCTCCCGGTGTCTTCGTGTTCTGGTCTCCCGGTGCCGCTCAGTCCCGGTCTCCCAGTGTCATTCAGTCCCGGTCTCCCGGTGTCTTCGTGTTCTGGTCTCCCGGTGCCGCTCAGTCCCGGTCTCCCGGTGTCATTCAGTCCCGGTCTCCCGGTGTCACTCAATCCTGGTCTCCCTGTGTCTCCTGCTCCCGGTCTCCTGGTGTCGCTCAGTCCCAGTCTCCCTGTGTCGCTCAGTCCCGGTCTCCCGATGTCTCCTTGTCCCCGTCACCCGTTGTCTCCTTGTCCCGGTCTCCCGGTGTCTCCTTGTCCCGGCCTCCCGGTGTCTCCTTGTCCCGGCCTTCCGAATTTCCATGTCCCGGCCTCCCGGTGTCCCCTTGTCCCGGTCTCCCGGTGTCACTCAGACCCGGTCTCGCGGTGTCGCACAGTCTCGGTCTCCCAGTGTCGCTCAGTCCCGGTCTCCCAATGTCGCTCAGTCTCGGTCTCCCAGCGTCGCTCAGTCCCGCTCTCCCGGTGTCACTCAGTCCTGCTCTCCTGGTGTCGCTCAGTGCCAGTCTCCCGGTGTCGCTCAGTCCCGGTCTCCCGGTGTCTCTCAGTCCCGGTCTCCCGGTGTCACTCAGTCCTGGTCTCCCAGTGTCGCTCAGTCCCGGTCTCCCGGTGTTGCTCAGTCCCGGTCTCCCGGTGTCTTCATGTCCAGGTCTCCCAGCACTGCTCAGTCCCGGTGTCCCGGTGTCGCTCAGTCCCAGTCTCCCGGTGTCACTCAGTCCCAGTCTCCCAGTGTCTGCATGTCCCAGTCTCCCGATGTCGCTCAGACCCTGTATCCCGGTGTCGCTCAGACCCGGTCTCCCAGTGGCTCCTTGTCCCAGTGTCCCGGTGTCATCCTATCCCGGTCTCCCGGTGTCGCTCAGGCCCATTCTCCCAGTGACGCTCAGTCCCAGTCTCCCAGTGTCTCCTTTCCTGGCCTCCCGGTGTCGCGCAGCTCCGGTCTCCCTGTGTCGGTCAGTCCCGGTCTCCCGGTGTTGATCACTCTCGTTGTCGCTCAGTCCCGGTCTCCCGCTGTCGCTCAGTCCCGGTCTCCCGGTGTCGCTCAATCCCGGTCTCCCGGTGTCGCTCAGTCCCGGTATCTCGGTGTCGCTCAGTCCCAGTCTCCCGGTGTCGCTCAGTCCCGGTCTCCCGGTGTCTTCATGTCCAGTTCTTCCGGTGCTGCTCAGTCCCGGTGTCGCTCAGTCCCGGTCTCCTGATGTCGATCACTCTCGTCGTCGCTCAGTTCCGGTCTCCCGGTGTCACTCAGTCCCGCTCTCCCGGTGTCGCTCAGTCCTGCTCTCCCGGTGTCGCTCAGTCCCGGTCTCCCGCTGTCGCTCAATTCCGGTATACCGATGTCGCTCAGTACCAGTGTCGCTCAGTCCCGGTCACCGGCTGTCACTCAGTCCCGGTCTCCCGGTGTTGCTCATTCCCAGTCTCCCGGTGTCACTCAGTCCCGGTCTCCCGATGTCGCTCTGTCCCGGTGTCTCCTGGTGTCTCCTTGTTCCGGTCTCCCGGTGTCGCTCAGTCCCGGTCTCCCGGTGTCTTCGTGTTCTGGTCTCCCGGTGCCGCTCAGTCCCGGTCTCCCAGTGTCATTCAGTCCCGGTCTCCCGGTGTCTTCGTGTTCTGGTCTCCCGGTGCCGCTCAGTCCCGGTCTCCCGGTGTCGTTCAGTCCCGGTCTCCCAGTGTCTCTCAATCCTGGTCTCCCTGTGTCTCCTGCTCCCGGTCTCCTGGTGTCGCTCAGTCCCAGTCTCCCTGTGTCGCTCAGTCCCGGTCTCCCGATGTCTCCTTGTCCCCGTCACCCGTTGTCTCCTTGTCCCGGTCTCCCGGTGTCTCCTTGTCCCGGCCTCCCGGTGTCTCCTTGTCCCGGCCTTCCGAATTTCCATGTCCCGGCCTCCCGGTGTCCCTTTGTCCCGGTCTCCCGGTGTTACTCAGACCCGGTCTCGCGGTGTCGCACAGTCTCGGTCTCCCAGTGTCGCTCAGTCCCGGTCTCCCGATGTCGCTCAGTCTCGGTCTCCCAGCGTCGCTCAGTCCCGCTCTCCCGGTGTCACTCAGTCCTGCTCTCCTGGTGTCGCTCAGTGCCAGTCTCCCGGTGTCGCTCAGTCCCGGTCTCCCGGTGTCTCTCAGTCCCGGTCTCCCGGTGTCACTCAGTCCTGGTCTCCCGGTGTCGCTCAGTCCCGGTCTCCCGGTGTTGCTCAGTCCCGGTCTCCCGGTGTCTTCATGTCCAGGTCTCCCAGCACTGCTCAGTCCCGGTGTCCCGGTGTCGCTCAGTCCCAGTCTCCCGGTGTCACTCAGTCCCAGTCTCCCAGTGTCTGCATGTCCCAGTCTCCCGGTGTCGCTCAGACCCTGTATCCCGGTGTCGCTCAGACCCGGTCTCCCAGTGGCTCCTTGTCCCAGTGTCCCGGTGTCATCCTATCCCGGTCTCCCGGTGTCGCTCAGGCCCATTCTCCCAGTGACGCTCAGTCCCAGTCTCCCAGTGTCTCCTTTCCTGGCCTCCCGGTGTCGCGCAGCTCCGGTCTCCCTGTGTCGGTCAGTCCCGGTCTCCCGGTGTTGATCACTCTCGTTGTCGCTCAGTCCCGGTCTCCCGCTGTCGCTCAGTCCCGGTCTCCCGGTGTCGCTCAATCCCGGTCTCCCGCTGTCGCTCAGTCCCGGTCTCCCGCTGTCGCTCAGTCCCGGTCTCCCGGTGTCGCTCAGTTCCGGTCTCCCGGTGTCGCTCAGTACCGGTCTCCCGGTGTCAATCACTCTCGTTGTCGCTCAGTCCCGGTCTCCCGCTGTCACTCAGTCCCGGTCTCCCGGTGTCACTCAGTCCCGGTCTCCCGGTGTCGCTCAGTCCCGGTCTCCCGGTGTCGCTCAGACCCGGTCTCCCGGTGTCGCTCAGTCTCGGTCTCCCGGTGTCGCTCAGTCCCGCTCTCCCGGTGTCACCCAGTCCTGCTCTCCCGGTGTCGCTCAGTCCCGGTCTCCCGGTGTCACTCAGTCCTGCTCTCTTGGTGGCGCTCAGTCCCGGTCTCCTGGTGTCGCTCAGTCCCGGTCTCCCGGTGTCGCTCAGTCCCGGTCTCCTGGTGTCGCTCAGTCACCGCCTCCTGGTGTTGATCACTCCCGGTCTCCCGTTATCGCTCATTCCCAGTCTCCCTGTGTCGCTCAGTCCCGCTCTCCCGGTGTCACCCAGTCCTGCTCTCCCGGTGTTGCTCAGTCCCGATCTCCCTGTGTCGCTCAGTCCCGCTCTCCCGGTGTCACCCAGTCCTGCTCTCCTGGTGTCGCTCAGTCCCGGTCTCCCAGTGTCGCTCAGTCCCGGTCCCCCGGTGTCGCTCAGTCCCGGTCTCCCGGTGTTGCTCAGTCCCGGTCTCCTGGTGTCGGTCAGTCCCGGTCTCCCGGTGTCGATCAGTCCCGGTCTCCCGGTGTCTCCTTGTCCCGGTCTCCCGGTGTCTCCCTGGTCCGGTCTCCCGGTGTCTCGTTGTCAGGTCTCCCGGTGCCTCCTTGTCCCGGTCTCCCGGTGTCACTCAGTCCCGGTCTCCCGGTGTTGCTCAGTCCCGGTCTCCCAGTGTCGCTCAGTCCCGGTCACCCTGTGTCGCTCAGTCCCCATTTCCCGGTGTCTCCATATCCTGGCCTCCCGGTGTCTCCATGTCCCGGCATCCCGGTGTCTCCTTGTCCAGTCTCCCGGTATCTCCTTGTCCCGGTCTCCTGGTGTCCACTTGTTCCGGTCTCCCTAAGTCGCTCAGTCCCGGTCTCCCGGTGTCTTCATGTCCAGGTCTCCCGGTGCTGCTCAGTCCCGGTGTCCCGGTGTCGCTCAGTCCCGGTCTCCTGGTGTCACTCAGTCCCATTCTCCCAGTTTCTGCATGTCCCGGTCTCCCGGTGTCGCTCAGACCCGGTCTCCCGGTGTCGCTCAGACCCAGTCTCCCAGTGTCTCCTTGTCCCAGTGTCCTGGTGTCATCCTGTCCCGGTCTCCCGGTGTCGCTCAGTCCCATTCTCCCGGTGCCGCTCAGTCCCGGTCTCCTGATGTCGATCACTCTCGTTGTCACTCAGTCCCGGTCTCCCGGTGTCACTCAGTCCCAGTCTCCCGGTGTCGCTCAGTCCCGGTCTCCCGATGTCGCTCTCTCCCGGTCTCCTGATGTCTCCTTGTTCTGGTCTCCCGGTGTCGCTCAGTCCCGGTCTCCCGGTGTCTTCGTGTCCTGGTCTCCCGGTGCCGCTCATTCCCGGTCTCCCGGTGTCGCTCAGTCCCGGTCTCCCGGTGTCGCTGAGTCCCGGTCTCCTGGTGTCGCTCAGTCCCGGTCTCCCGGTGTCTCCCTGTCCCAGTCTTCCGGTGTCACTCAGTCCCGGTCTCGTGGTGTCGCTCAGTCCTGGTTTCTCGGTGTCGCTCAGTCCCGGTCTCCCGGTGTCGCTCAGTCCCGGTCTCCCGATGTTGCTCAGTCCCAGTCTCCCGGTGTCGCTCAGTCCCTGTCACCCTGTGTCGCTCAGTCCCCATTTCCCAGTGTCTCCATATCCTGGCCTCCCGGTGTCTCCATGTCCCGGCCTCCCGGTGTCTCCTTGTCTGGTCTCCCGGTGTCTCATTGTCCCGGTCTCCCGATGTCGCTCAGTCCCAGTCTCCCGATGTCGCTCTCTCCCGGTCTCCTGATGCCTCCTTGTTCTGGTCTCCCGGTGTCGCTCACTCCAGGTCTCCCGGTGTCTTCATGTCCTGGCCTCCCGGTGCCGCTCAGTGCTGGTGTCCCGGTGTCGATCAGAACCAGTCTACGGTGTCGCTCAGTCCTGCTCTCCCGGTGTCGCTCAGTCCCGGTCTCCCGGTATCACTCAGTTCCGGTCTCCCGGTGTCGCTCAGTCCCGGTCTCCCACTGTCACTCAGTTCTGGTCTCCCGATGTCGCACAGTACCGGTCTCGTGGTGTCGCTCAGTCCCGGTCACTCACTGTCACTCAGACCCGGTCTCCCGGTGTCACTCAGTCCCGGTCACCCGCTGTCGCTCAGTCCCAGTCTCCCGGTGTCGCTATTTCCCGGTCTCCCGGTGCCGCTCTGTACCGGTCTCCCGGTGTTGATCAGACCTGGTCTCCCGTTGTCTCCTTGTCCCGGCCTCCCGGTGTCTCTTTGTCCCGGCATCCCTCAGACCCGGTCTCCTGGTGTCACTCAGTCTCGGTCTCCCAGTGTCGCTCAGTCCCGGTCTCCCGGTGTTGCTCAGTCCCAGTCTCCTGGTGTTGCTCAGTCCCGGTCTGATGCGCCATCAATTACTCAAAAGACTGAAGTTGAGCGAGTAACAATCAGGCTTTTATTAACTAAAGAATGAAGGTCTTGTCTCGAGTGGTCGACCCGTCCAGAATACTAAGGGACTGGGAGGTAGTCACTTATATACCTGGAATAGTGGGAGGAGTCAGCCGAGGCATGTCCAGACCTGTACCTAGTGGAATACACATACAGACACAGACAGGTATGACAGTGGTTTACCACACGGTCTCCCGGTGTCGCTCAGTCCCTGTCTCCTGGTGTCGCTCAGTCCCGGTCTCCCGGTGTCGCTCAGTCCCGGTCTCCCGGTGTCGCTCAGTCACCGCCTCCCAGTGTTGATCAGTCCTGGTCTCCCATTATCGCTCAGTCCCGGTCTCCCGGTGTCGCTCAGCCCCGCTCTCCCGGTGTCACCCAGTCCAGCTCTCCCAGTGTCGCTCAGTCCCAGTCTCCCGGAGTCGCTCAGTCCCGCTCTCCCGGTGTCGCTCAGTCCCGGTCTCCCAGTGTCCCTCAGTCCCAGTCTCCCGGTGTCACTCAGTCCCGCTCTCCTTGTGTCACTCAGTCCCGGTCTCCCCTTGTCCCGGTCTCCCGGTGTCTCCTTGTCCTGGTCTCCCAATGTCGCTCAGTCCCGGTCTCCCGGTGTCGCTAATTCCCGGTCTCCCTATGTCACTCAGTCCCGGTCTCCCTAGGTCACTCAGTCCCGGTCTCCCGGTGTCTTCATGTCCAGTTCTCCCGGTGCTGCTCAGTCCCGGTCTCCCGGTGTCACTCAGTCCCAATCTCCCAGTTTCTGCATGTTCCGGTCTCCCGGTGTCGCTCAGACCCGGTCTCCCGGTGTCGCTCAGTCCTGGTCTCCTTGTGTCACTCAGTCCCGGTCTCCCGGTGTCGCTCAGTCCCGGTCTCCCCTTGTCCCGGTCTCCCGGTGTCTCCTTGTCCTGGTCTCCCAGTGTCGCTCAGTCCCGGTCTCCCGGTGTCGCTCATTCCTGGTCTCCCGGTGTCGCTCATTCCCGGTCTCCCGGTGTCGCTCAGTCCCGGTCTCCCGGTGTCACTCAATCCCGGTCTCCCGGTGTCGCTCAGTCCCAGTCTCCCGGTGTCGCTCAGTCCCGGTATCTCGGTGTCGCTCAGTCCCAGTCTCCCGGTGTCGCTCAGTCCCGGTCTCCCGGTGTCTTCATGTCCAGTTCTTCCGGTGCTGCTCAGTCCCGGTGTCGCTCAGTCCCGGTCTCCTGATGTCGATCACTCTCGTCGTCGCTCAGTTCCGGTCTCCCGGTGTCACTCAGTCCCGCTCTCCCGGTGTCGCTCAGTCCTGCTCTCCCGGTGTCGCTCAGTCCCGGTCTCCCAGTGTCTTCATGTCCAGGTCTCCCAGCACTGCTCAGTCCCGGTCTCCCGGTGTCGCTCAGTCCCAGTCTCCCGGTGTCACTCAGTCCCAGTCTCCCAGTGTCTGCATGTCCCAGTCTCCCGGTGTCGCTCAGACCCTGTATCCCGGTGTCGCTCAGACCCGGTCTCCCAGTGGCTCCTTGTCCCAGTGTCCCGGTGTCATCCTATCCCGGTCTCCCGGTGACGCTCAGGCCCATTCTCCCAGTGACGCTCAGTCCCAGTCTCCCAGTGTCTCCTTTCCTGGCCTCCCGGTGTCGTGCAGCTCCGGTCTCCCTGTGTCGGTCAGTCCCGGTCTCCCGGTGTTGATCACTCTCGTTGTCGCTCAGTCCCGGCCTCCCGCTGTCGCTCAGTCCCGGTCTCCCGGTGTCGCTCAGTTCCGGTCTCCCGGTGTCGCTCAGTACCGGTCTCCCGGTATCGATCACTCTCGTTGTCGCTCAGTCCCGGTCTCCCGCTGTCACTCAGTCCCGGTCTCCCGGTGTCACTCAGTCCCGGTCTCCCGGTGTCGCTCAGTCCCGGTCTCCCGGTGTCGATCAGTCCTGGTCTCCCGGTGTCGCTCAGTCCTGGTCTCCCGCTGTCTCCTTGTCCCGGTCACCCGGTGTCTCCTAGTCCCGGTCTCCCGGTGTCTCCTTCTCCCAGCCTCCCGGTGTCCCCTTGTCCCGGTCTCCTGGTGTCCCTCAGACCCGGTCTCCCGGTGTCGCTCAGTCTCGGTCTCCCGGTGTCGCTCAGTCCCGCTCTCCCGGTGTCGCCCAGTCCTGCTCTCCCGGTGTCGCTCAGTCCCGGTCTCCCGGTGTCACTCAGTCCTGCTCTTTTGGTGGCGCTCAGTCCCGGTCTCCTGGTGTCGCTCAGTCCCGGTCTCCCGGTGTCGCTCAGTCCCGGTCTCCTGGTGTCGCTCAGTCACCGCCTCCTGGTGTTGATCACTCCCGGTCTCCCATTATCGCTCATTCCCGGTCTCCCTGTGTCGCTCAGTCCCGCTCTCCCGGTGTCACCCAGTCCTGCTCTCCCGGTGTCGCTCAGTCCCGGTCTCCCAGTGTCGCTCAGTCCCGGTCCCCCGGTGTCGCTCAGTCCCGGTCTCCCGGTGTTGCTCAGTCCCGGTCTCCTGGTGTCGGTCAGTCCCGGTCTCCCGGTGTCGATCAGTCCCGGTCTCCCGGTGTCTCCTTGTCCCGGTCTCCCGGTGTCTCCCTGTCCCGGTCTCCCGGTGTCTCGTTGTCAGGTCTCCCGGTGCCTCCTTGTCCCGGTCTCCCGGTGTCACTCAGTCCCGGTCTCCCGGTGTCGCTCAGTCCCGGTCTCCCAGTGTCGCTCAGTCCCGGTCACCCTGTGTCGCTCAGTCCCCATTTCCCGGTGTCTCCATATCCTGGCCTCCCGGTGTCTCCATGTCCCGGCATCCCGGTGTCTCCTTGTCCAGTCACCCGGTATCTCCTTGTCCCGGTCTCCTGGTGTCCACTTGTTCCGGTCTCCCTAAGTCGCTCAGTCCCGGTCTCCCGGTGTCTTCATGTCCAGGTCTCCCGGTGCTGCTCAGTCCCGGTGTCCCAGTGTCGCTCAGTCCCGGTCTCCTGGTGTCACTCAGTCCCATTCTCCCAGTTTCTGCATGTCCCGGTCTCCCGGTGTTGCTCAGACCCTGTCTCCCGGTGTCGCTCAGACCCAGTCTCCCAGTGTCTCCTTGTCCCAGTGTCCTGGTGTCATCCTGTCCCGGTCTCCCGGTGTCGCTCAGTCCCATTCTCCCGGTGCCGCTCAGCCCGGTCTCCTGATGTCGATCACTCTCATTGTCGCTCAGTCCCGGTCTCCCGGTGTCACTCAGTCCCAGTCTCCCGGTGTCGCTCAGTCCCGGTCTCCCGATGTCGCTCTCTCCCGGTCTCCTGATGTCTCCTTGTTCTGGTCTCCCGGTGTCGCTCAGTCCCGGTCTCCCGGTGTCTTCGTGTCCTGGTCTCCCGGTGCCGCTCATTCCCGGTCTCCCGGTGTCGCTCAGTCCCGGTCTCCCGGTGTCGCTGAGTCCCGGTCTCCTGGTGTCGCTCAGTCCCGGTCTCCCGGTGTCTCCCTGTCCCAGTCTTCCGGTGTCACTCAGACCCCGTCTCGTGGTGTCGCTCAGTCCTGGTTTCTCGGTGTCGCTCAGTCCCGGTCTCCCGGTGTCGCTCAGTCCCGTTCTCCCGATGTCGCTCAGTCCCGGTCTCCCGGTGTCGCTCAGTCCCTGTCACCCTGTGTCGCTCAGTCCCCATTTCCCGGTGTCTCCATATCCTGGCCTCCCGGTGTCTCCATGTCCCGGCCTCCTGGTGTCTCCTTGTCCGGTCTCCCGGTGTCTCATTGTCCTGGTCTCCCGGTGTCCCCTTGTTCCAGTCTCCCAGAGTTGCTCAGTCCCGGTCTCCCGGTGTTGCTCATTCCCAGTCTCCCGGTGTCGCTCAGTCCCAGTCTCCCGATGTCGCTCTCTCCCGGTCTCCTGATGCCTCCTTGTTCTGGTCTCCCTGTGTCGCTCACTCCCGGTCTCCCGGTGTCTTCATGTCCTGGTCTCCCAGTGCCGCTCAGTGCTGGTGTCCCGGTGTCGATCAGAACCAGTCTACGGTGTCGCTCAGTCCCGGTCTCCCGGTGTCGCTCAGTCCCGGTCTCCCGGTGTCGCTCAGTCCCGGTCTCCCGGTGTCGTTCAGTCCCGGTCTCCCGCTGTCTCCTTGTCCCAGTCTCCCGGTGTCTCCTTCTCCCGGTCTCCCGGTGTCTCCTTCTCTCGGCCTCCCGGTGTCTCCTTGTCCCGGCCTCCCGATGTCTCCTTGTCCTGGCCTCACGGTGTCCCCTTGTCCCGCTCTCCCTGTGTCCCTCACACCCGGTCTCCCGGTGTCACTCAGTCTCGGTCTCCCGGTGTCGCTCAGTCCCGGTGTCCCAGTGTCGCTCAGTCCCGGTCTCCCGATGTAGCTCAGTCCCGGTCTCCCGGAGTCGCTCAGTCCCGGTGTCGCTCAGTCCCGGTCTCCCGGTGTCGCTCAGTCCCGGTCTCCCGGTGTCGCTCAGTCCAGGTCATCCTGTGTCGCTCAGTCCCCATTTCCCGGTGTCTCCATGTCCTGGCCTCCCGGTGTCTCCATGTCCCAGTGTCTCCTTGTCCGGTCTCCCGGTGTCTCCTTGTCCCGGTCTCCCAGTGTCCCCGTCCTGGCCTCCCAGAGTCGCTCAGTCCCGGTCTCCCGGTGTCGCTCATTCCCAGTCTCCCGGTGTCACTCAGTCCTCGTCTCCCGATGTTGCTCAGTCCCGGTCTCTTGGTGTCTCCTTGTTCCGGTCTCCCAGTGTCGCACAGTCCCGCTCTCCAAGTGTCGCCAAGTCCTGCTCTCCCGGTGTCGCTCAGTCCCATTCTCCCGGTGTCGAACACTCTCGTTGTCGCTCAGTCCCGGTCTCCCGCTGTCGCTCAGTCCCGGTCTCCCGCTGTCGCTCAGTCCCGGTGTCCCGGTGTCGCTCAGTCCTGGTCTCCCGGTGTCGCTCAGTCCCGGTCTCCCAGTGTCACTCAGTCCTGCTCTCCCGGTGTCGATCAGTCCCAGTCTCCCGGTGTCACTCAGTTCCGGTCTCCCGGTGTCGCTCAGTCCCGGTCTTCAGCTGTCGCTCAGTTCCGGTCTCCCGATGTCGCTCAGTACCAGTCTCGCGGTGTCGCTCAGTCCCGGTCACCCGCTGTCGTTCAGTCCCAGTCTCCCGGTGTCGCTCAGTCTCGGTCACGCGCTGTCGCTCAGTCCCGGTCTCCCGGTGTTGCTATTTCCCGGTCTCCCGGTGTCACTCAGTACCGGTCTCCTGGTGTCAATCAGTCCCGATCTCCCAGTATTGCTCAGTCCCGGTCTCCCGGTGTCGCTCAGTCCCGGCCTCCTGGTGTCGCTCAGTCCCGGTCTCCCGGTGTTGCTCAATCCCGGTCTCCCGCTGTCTCCTTGTCCCGGTCTCCCGGTGTCTCCTTGTCCCAGCCTCCCGGTGTCTCCTTGTCCCGGCCTCCCGATGTCTCCTTGTCCCGGTCTCCCGGTGTCCCCTTGTCCCGGTCTCCCGGTGTCCCCCAGACCCGGTCTCCCGGTGTCACTCAGTCTTGGTCTCCCAGTGTCGCTCAGTCACGGTCTCCCGGTGTCGCTCAGTCCCGGTCTCCAGGTGTCGCTCAGTCCCGGTCTCCTGGTGTCGCTCAGTTCCGGTCTCCCGGTGTCGCTCAGTCCCGGTCTCCTGGTGTCGCTCAGTCCCGGTCTCCCGGTGTTACTCAGTCCCGGTCGTCCGGTGTCGCTCAGTCACGGTCTCCCGGTGTCGCTCAGTCACGGTCTCCCGGTGTCGCTCAGTCCCGGTCTCCCGGTGTTACTCAGTCCCGGTCGTCCGGTGTCGCTCAGTCACGGTCTCCCGGTGTGGTTCAGTCCCGGTCTCCCGCTGTCTCCTTATCCCAGTCTCCCGGTGTCTCCTTCTCCCGGTCTCCCGGTGTCTCCTTCTCTCGGCCTCCCGGTGTCTCCTTGTCCCGGCCTCCCGATGTCTCCTTGTCCTGGCATCACGGTGTCCCCTTGTCCCGCTCTCCCTGTGTCCCTCACACCCGGTCTCCCGGTGTCACTCAGTCTCGGTCTCCCGGTGTCGCTCAGTCCCGGTGTCCCAGTGTCGCTCAGTCCCGGTCTCCCGATGTAGCTCAGTCCCGGTCTCCCGGAGTCGCTCAGTCCCGGTGTCGCTCAGTCCCGGTCTCCCGGTGTCGCTCAGTCCCGGTCTCCCGGTGTCGCTCAGTCCAGGTCATCCTGTGTCGCTCAGTCCCCATTTCCCGGTGTCTCCATGTCCTGGCCTCCCGGTGTCTCCATGTCCCAGTGTCTCCTTGTCCGGTCTCCCGGTGTCTCCTTGTCCCGGTCTCCCAGTGTCCCCGTCCCGGCCTCCCAGAGTCGCTCAGTCCCGGTCTCCCGGTGTCGCTCATTCCCAGTCTCCCGGTGTCACTCAGTCCTCGTCTCCCGATGTTGCTCAGTCCCGGTCTCTTGGTGTCTCCTTGTTCCGGTCTCCCAGTGTCGCACAGTCCCGCTCTCCAAGTGTCGCCAAGTCCTGCTCTCCCGGTGTCGCTCAGTCCCATTCTCCCGGTGTCGAACACTCTCGTTGTCGCTCAGTCCCGGTCTCCCGCTGTCGCTCAGTCCCGGTCTCCCGCTGTCGCTCAGTCCCGGTGTCCCGGTGTCGCTCAGTCCCGGTCTCCCGGTGTCGCTCAGTCCCGGTCTCCCAGTGTCACTCAGTCCTGCTCTCCCGGTGTCGATCAGTCCCGGTCTCCCGGTGTCACTCAGTTCCGGTCTCCCGGTGTCGCTCAGTCCCGGTCTTCAGCTGTCGCTCAGTTCCGGTCTCCCAATGTCGCTCAGTACCAGTCTCGCGGTGTCGCTCAGTCCCGGTCACCCGCTGTCGTTCAGTCCCAGTCTCCCGGTGTCGCTCAGTCTCGGTCACGCGCTGTCGCTCAGTCCCGGTCTCCCGGTGTTGCTATTTCCCGGTCTCCCGGTGTCACTCAGTACCGGTCTCCTGGTGTCAATCAGTCCCGATCTCCCGGTATTGCTCAGTCCCGGTCTCCCGGTGTCGCTCAGTCCCGGCCTCCTGGTGTCGCTCAGTCCCGGTCTCCCGGTGTTGCTCAATCCCGGTCTCCCGCTGTCTCCTTGTCCCGGTCTCCCGGTGTCTCCTTGTCCCAGCCTCCCGGTGTCTCCTTGTCCCGGCCTCCCGATGTCTCCTTGTCCCGGTCTCCCGGTGTCCCCTTGTCCCGGTCTCCCGGTGTCCCCCAGACCCGGTCTCCCGGTGTCACTCAGTCTTGGTCTCCCAGTGTCGCTCAGTCACGGTCTCCCGGTGTCGCTCAGTCCCGGTCTCCAGGTGTCGCTCAGTCCCGGTCTCCAGGTGTCGCTCAGTTCCGGTCTCCCGGTGTCGCTCAGTCCCGGTCTCCTGGTGTCGCTCAGTCCCGGTCTCCCGGTGTTACTCAGTCCCGGTCGTCCGGTGTCGCTCAGTCACGGTCTCCCGGTGTCGCTCAGTCCCGGTCTCCCGGTGTTACTCAGTCCCGGTCGTCCGGTGTCGCTCAGTCATGGTCTCCCGGTGTCGTTCAGTCCCGGTCTCCCGCTGTCTCCTTGTCCCAGTCTCCCGGTGTCTCCTTCTCCCGGTCTCCCGGTGTCTCCTTCTCTCGGCCTCCCGGTGTCTCCTTGTCCCGGCCTCCCGATGTCTCCTTGTCCTGGCCTCACGGTGTCCCCTTGTCCCGCTCTCCCTGTGTCCCTCAAACCCGGTCTCCCGGTGTCACTCAGTCTCGGTCTCCCGGTGTCGCTCAGTCCCGGTGTCCCAGTGTCGCTCAGTCCCGGTCTCCCGATGTAGCTCAGTCCCGGTCTCCCGGAGTCGCTCAGTCCCGGTGTCGCTCAGTCCCGGTCTCCCGGTGTCGCTCAGTCCCGGTCTCCCGGTGTCGCTCAGTCCAGGTCATCCTGTGTCGCTCAGTCCCCATTTCCCGGTGTCTCCATGTCCTGGCCTCCCGGTGTCTCCATGTCCCAGTGTCTCCTTGTCCGGTCTCCCGGTGTCTCCTTGTCCCGGTCTCCCAGTGTCCCCGTCCCGGCCTCCCAGAGTCGCTCAGTCCCGGTCTCCCGGTGTCGCTCATTCCCAGTCTCCCGGTGTCACTCAGTCCTCGTCTCCCGATGTTGCTCAGTCCCGGTCTCTTGGTGTCTCCTTGTTCCGGTCTCCCAGTGTCGCACAGTCCCGCTCTCCAAGTGTCGCCAAGTCCTGCTCTCCCGGTGTCGCTCAGTCCCATTCTCCCGGTGTCGAACACTCTCATTGTCGCTCAGTCCTGGTCTCCCGCTGTCGCTCAGTCCCGGTCTCCCGCTGTCGCTCAGTCCCGGTGTCCCGGTGTCGCTCAGTCCTGGTCTCCCGGTGTCGCTCAGTCCCGGTCTTCAGCTGTCGCTCAGTTCCGGTCTCCCGATGTCGCTCAGTACCAGTCTCGCGGTGTCGCTCAGTCCCGGTCACCCGCTGTCGTTCAGTCCCAGTCTCCCGGTGTCGCTCAGTCTCGGTCACGCGCTGTCGCTCAGTCCCGGTCTCCCGGTGTTGCTATTTCCCGGTCTCCCGGTGTCACTCAGTACCGGTCTCCTGGTGTCAATCAGTCCCGATCTCCCGGTATTGCTCAGTCCCGGTCTCCCGGTGTCGCTCAGTCCCGGCCTCCTGGTGTCGCTCAGTCCCGGTCTCCCGGTGTTGCTCAATCCCGGTCTCCCGCTGTCTCCTTGTCCCGGTCTCCCGGTGTCTCCTTGTCCCAGCCTCCCGGTGTCTCCTTGTCCCGGCCTCCCGATGTCTCCTTGTCCCGGTCTCCCGGTGTCCCCTTGTCCCGGTCTCCCGGTGTCCCCCAGACCCGGTCTCCCGGTGTCACTCAGTCTTGGTCTCCCAGTGTCGCTCAGTCACGGTCTCCCGGTGTCGCTCAGTCCCGGTCTCCAGGTGTCGCTCAGTCCCGGTCTCCAGGTGTCGCTCAGTTCCGGTCTCCCGGTGTCGCTCAGTCCCGGTCTCCTGGTGTCGCTCAGTCCCGGTCTCCCGGTGTTACTCAGTCCCGGTCGTCCGGTGTCGCTCAGTCACGGTCTCCCGGTGTCGCTCAGTCCCGGTCTCCCGGTGTTACTCAGTCCCGGTCGTCCGGTGTCGCTCAGTCACGGTCTCCCGGTGTCGTTCAGTCCCGGTCTCCCGCTGTCTCCTTGTCCCAGTCTCCCGGTGTCTCCTTCTCCCGGTCTCCCGGTGTCTCCTTCTCTCGGCCTCCCGGTGTCTCCTTGTCCCGGCCTCCCGATGTCTCCTTGTCCTGGCCTCACGGTGTCCCCTTGTCCCGCTCGCCCTGTGTCCCTCACACCCGGTCTCCCGGTGTCACTCAGTCTCGGTCTCCCGGTGTCGCTCAGTCCCGGTGTCCCAGTGTCGCTCAGTCCCGGTCTCCCGATGTAGCTCAGTCCCGGTCTCCCGGAGTCGCTCAGTCCCGGTGTCGCTCAGTCCCGGTCTCCCGGTGTCGCTCAGTCCCGGTCTCCCGGTGTCGCTCAGTCCAGGTCATCCTGTGTCGCTCAGTCCCCATTTCCCGGTGTCTCCATGTCCTGGCCTCCCGGTGTCTCCATGTCCCAGTGTCTCCTTGTCCGGTCTCCCGGTGTCTCCTTGTCCCGGTCTCCCAGTGTCCCCGTCCCGGCCTCCCAGAGTCGCTCAGTCCCGGTCTCCCGGTGTCGCTCATTCCCAGTCTCCCGGTGTCACTCAGTCCTCGTCTCCCGATGTTGCTCAGTCCCGGTCTCTTGGTGTCTCCTTGTTCCGGTCTCCCAGTGTCGCACAGTCCCGCTCTCCAAGTGTCGCCAAGTCCTGCTCTCCCGGTGTCGCTCAGTCCCATTCTCCCGGTGTCGAACACTCTCGTTGTCGCTCAGTCCCGGTCTCCCGCTGTCGCTCAGTCCCGGTCTCCCGCTGTCGCTCAGTCCCGGTGTCCCGGTGTCGCTCAGTCCTGGTCTCCCGGTGTCGCTCAGTCCCGGTCTCCCAGTGTCACTCAGTCCTGCTCTCCCGGTGTCGATCAGTCCCGGTCTCCCGGTGTCACTCAGTTCCGGTCTGCCGGTGTCGCTCAGTCCCGGTCTTCAGCTGTCGCTCAGTTCCGGTCTCCCGATGTTGCTCAGTACCAGTCTCGCGGTGTCGCTCAGTCCCGGTCACCCGCTGTCGTTCAGTCCCAGTCTCCCGGTGTCGCTCAGTCTCGGTCACGCGCTGTCGCTCAGTCCCGGTCTCCCGGTGTTGCTATTTCCCGGTCTCCCGGTGTCACTCAGTACCGGTCTCCTGGTGTCAATCAGTCCTGATCTCCCGGTATTGCTCAGTCCCGGTCTCCCGGTGTCGCTCAGTTCCGGCCTCCTGGTGTCGCTCAGTCCCGGTCTCCCGGTGTTGCTCAATCCCGGTCTCCCGCTGTCTCCTTGTCCCGGTCTCCCGGTGTCTCCTTGTCCCAGCCTCCCGGTGTCTCCTTGTCCCGGCCTCCCGATGTCTCCTTGTCCCGGTCTCCCGGTGTCCCCTTGTCCCGGTCTCCCGGTGTCCCCCAGACCCGGTCTCCCGGTGTCACTCAGTCTTGGTCTCCCAGTGTCGCTCAGTCACGGTCTCCCGGTGTCGCTCAGTCCCGGTCTCCAGGTGTCGCTCAGTCCCGGTCTCCAGGTGTCGCTCAGTTCCGGTCTCCCGGTGTCGCTAAGTCCCGGTCTCCCGGTGTCGCTCAGTCCCGGTCTCCCGGTGTTACTCAGTCCCGGTCGTCCGGTGTCGCTCAGTCACGGTCTCCCGGTGTCGCTCAGTCCCGGTCTCCAGGTGTCACTCAGTCCCGGTCTCCTGGTGTAGCTCAGTCCCGGTCTCCCGGTGTCGCTCTGTCCCGGTCTCCTGGTGTCGCTCAGTCCCGGTCTCCCGGTGTTACTCAGTCCTGGTCTTCCGGTGTCGCTCAGTCCCGATCTCCCGGTGTCGCTCAGTCCTTGTCTCCCGGTGTCACTCAGTCAACGCCTCCCGGTGTCGATCTGTCCCGGTCTCCCGTTATCACTCAGTCCCGGTCTCCCGGTGTCGCTCAGTCACCGCCTCCCGTTGTCGATCAGTTCCGGTCTCCCGTTATCGCTCAGTCCCGGTCTCCCGGTGTCACTCAGTCCCGGTCTCCCGGTGTCGCTCAGTCCCGGTCTCCCGGTGTCGTTCAGTCCCGGTCTCCCGCTGTCTCCTTGTCCCGGTCTCCCGGTGTCTCCTTGTCCCGGCCTCCCGGTGTCTCCTTGTCCCGGCCTCCCGATGTCCCTCAGACCCGGTCTCCCGGTGTCGCTCAGTCCCGGTCTCCCGGTGTCGCTCCATCCCGGTCTCCCGGTGTCGCTCAGTCCCGGTCTCCCGGTGTCGCTCAGTCCCGATCTCCCGGTGTCGCTCAGTCCTTGTCTCCCGGTGTCACTCAGTCACCGCCTCCCGGTGTCGATCTGTCCCGCTCTCCCGTTATCGCTCAGTTCCCGGTCTCCCGGTGTCACTCAGTCCCGGTCTCCCGGTGTCGCTCAGTCCCGGTCTCCCGGTGTCGTTCAGTCCAGGTCTCCTGCTGTCTCCTTGTCCCGGTCTCCCGGTGTCGTTCAGTCCCGGTCTCCCGCTGTCTCCTTGTCCCGGTCTCCCGGTGTCTCCTTGTCCCGGCCTCCCGGTGTCTCCTTGTCCCGGCCTCCCGATGTCCCTCAGACCCGGTCTCCCGGAGTCGCTCAGTCCCGGTCTCCCGGTGTCGCTCCATCCCGGTCTCCCGGTGTCGCTCAGTCCCGGTCTCCCGGTGTCGCTCAGTCCCGATCTCCCGGTGTCGCTCAGTCCTTGTCTCCCGGTGTCACTCAGTCACCGCCTCCCGGTGTCGATCTGTCCCGGTCTCCCGTTATCGCTCAGTCCCGGTCTCCCGGTGTCGCTCAGTCCCGGTCTCCCGGTGTCGTTCAGTCCAGGTCTCCCGCTGTCTCCTTGTCCCGGTCTCCCGGTGTCTCCTTCTCCCGGTCTCCCGGTGTCTCCTTGTCCCGGCCTCCCGGTGTCTCCTTGTCCCTGCCTCCCGATGTCCCTCAGACCCGGTCTCCCGGTGTAGCTCAGCCCCGGTCTCCCGGTGTTGCACAGTCCCGGTCTCCCGGAGTCGCTCCGTCCCGGTCTCCCGGTGTCGCTCAGTCCCGGTCTCCCGGTTTCACTCAGTCCCGGTCTCCCGGTGTCGCTCAGTCCAGGTCATCCTGTGTCGCTCAGTCCCCATTTCCTGGTGTCTCCATGTCCTGGCCACCCGCTGTCTCCATGTCCCAGTGTCTCCTTGTCCGGTCTCCCGGTGTCTGCTTGTCCCGGTCTCCCGGTGTCCCCTTGTCCCGGTCTCCCAGAGTCACTCTGTCCCGGTCTCCCGGTGTCGCTCATTCGCAGTCTCCCGGTGTCACTCAGTCCCATTCTCCCGATGTTGCTCAGCCCCGGTCTCCTGGTGTCTCCTTGTTCCGGTCTCCCGGTGTCGCACAGTCCCGCTCTCCCGGTGTCGCTCAGTCCTGCTCTCCCGGTGTCGCTCAGTCACATTCTCCCGGTGTCGATCACTCTCGTTGTCGCTCAGTCCCGGTCTCCCGATGTCGATCACTCTCATTGTCGCTCAGTCCCAGTCTCCCACTGTCTCTCAGACCCGGTGTCCCGGTGTCGATCAGTCCCGGTCTCCCGGTGTCGCTCAGTCCCGGTCTCCCAGTGTCGCTCAGTCCCGGTCTCCCAGTGCCACTCAGTCTGGCTCTCTCGGTGTCACTCAGTCCTGCTCTCCCGGTGTCGATCAGTCCCGGCCTCCCGGTGTCACTCAGTTCCGGTCTCCCGTTGTCGCTCAGTCCCGGTCTTCAGCTGTCGCTCAGTTCCGGTCTCCCAATGTCGCTCAGTACCAGTCTCGCGGTGCCGCTCAGTCCCGGTCACCCGCTGTCGCTCGGTCCCGGTCTCCCGGTGTCGCTCAGTCTCGGTCACGCGCTGTCGCTCAGTCCCAGTCTCCCGGTGTCACTCAGTACCGGTCTCCTGGTCTCGATCAGTCCCAATCTCCCAGTGTCGCTCAGTCCCGGCCTCCCGGTGTCGCTCAGTCCGGGCCTCCCGGTGTCGCTCAGTCCCGGTCTCCCAGTATCGCTCAATCCCGGTCTCCCGCTGTCTCCTTGTCCTGGTCTCCCACTGTCTTCTTGTCCCGGTCTCCCGGTGTCTCCTTGTGCCGGCCTCCCGGTGTATCCTTGTCCCGGCCTCCCGATGTCTCCTTGCCCGATCTCCTGGTGTCCCCTTGTCCCGGTCTCCCGGTGTCCCTCAGACCCGGTCTCCCGGTGTCACTCAGTCTTGGTCTCCCAGTGTCGCTCAGTCATGGTCTCCCGGTGTCGCTCAGTCCCGATCTCCAGGTGTCGCTCAGTCCCGGTCTCCTGGTGTCGCTCAGTCCCGGTCTCCCGGTGTCACTCAGTCCCGGTCTCCCGGTGTCGCTCAGTCCCGGTCTCCCGGTGTCGCTCAGTCCCGGTCTCCCGGTGTCGCTCAGTCACTGCCTCCCGGTGTCGATCAGTCCCGGTCTCCCGGTGTCGCTCAGTCCCGGTCTCCCGGTGTCGCTCAGTCCTGGTCTCCCGGTGTCACTCAGTCACTGCCTCCCGGTGTCGATCAGTCCCGGTCTCCAGGTGTCGCTCAGTCACCACCTTCCGTTGTCGATCAGTCCCGGTCTCCCGTTATCGCTCAGTCCCGGTCTCCCGGTGTCGCTCAGTCCCGCTCTCCCCATGTCGCTCAGTCCCGCTCTCCCCGTGTCGCTCAGTCCCGCTCTCCCGATGTTGCTCAGTCCCGGTCATAGAGTCATAGAGTTTTACAGCACAGAAAGAGGCCCTTCGGCCCATCGTGTCTGCGCCGTCCATCAAGCCCTGTCCAATCTAATCCCATTTTCCAGCATTTGGTCCATAGCCTTGTATGCAATGGCATTTCAAGTGCTCATGCAAATGCTTTTTGAATTTGTGAGGGTTCCTGCCTCTACCACCCTTTCAGGCAGTGAGATCCAGACTCCAACCACTCACTGGGTGAAAAAGTTCCTCCTCAAATCCCCTCTAAACCTCCTGCCCCTTACCTTGAATCTATGACCCCTTGTTATTGACCCCCCTACTAAGGGGAAAAGTTCCTCTTTATCCACCCTATCTATGCCCCTCATCATTTTGTACACCTCAATCAGGTCCCCTCTCAGCCTTCTTTGCTCCAAGGAAAACAACCCCAGCCTGTTTAGTCTTTCTTCATAGCTGAGGCTCTCCATCTCAGGTAACGTCCTGGTGAACCTTCTCTGCACCCTCTCCAACGCAATCACATCCTTCCTATAGTGAGGCGACCAGAACTGCACACAGTACTCCAGCTGTGGCCTTACCAGCGTTTTGTACAGCTCCATCATAAGCTCCCTGCTCTTATATTCTATGCCTCGGCGAATGAAGGCAAGTATCCCATATGCCTTTTTAACCACCTTATCTACCTGTTCCGCTGCCTTCAGGGATCTATGTACATGTACACCAAGGTCCCTCTGACCCTCTGTACTTCCTAGGGTCCTACCACTCATTGTGTATTCCCTTGCCTTATTTGTCCATCCAAAATGCATCACCTTGCACTTTTCATGGTTTAATTCCATTTGCCACTTTTTCGCCCGTCTGACCAACCCATTTATATCGTCCTGTAGCCTGAGGCTTTCCTCCTCGCAATTTACCACCCCACCAATTTTCGTGTCATCTGCGAACTTACTGATCATACCTTTCACATTCTCATCCAAATCATTTATGTAGATCACAAACAGCAAGGGACCCAGCACCGATCCCTGACGTACCCCGCTTGACACAGGCTTCCAGTCACAAAAGCAACCTTCGACCATCACCCTCTGCCTCCTGCCACTCAGCCAGTTTAGGTTCCAACGTACCAAGGCACCCTGGATCCCATGGGCTCTTACCTTCTTGACCAGTCTCCTATACGGGACTTTGTCAAAAGCCTTACTGAAGTCCATGTATACCACATCCATCGCATTTCCCTCATCCACACACCTAGTCACCCCCTCGAAAAATTCAATCAGATTGGTCAGACATGATTTACCCTTGACAAAGCCATGCTGACTATCCCCGATTAATCCTTGCCTCTCCAAGTGGAGATTAATTTTGTCCCTCAGAATTTTTCCAATAATTTCCCTACCACAGATGTTAGGCTCATTGGCCTGTAATTCCCTGGTTTATCCCTGCTACCCTTCTTGAATAATGGTACTAAGTTAGCTGTTCTCCAGTCCTCTGGTACATCCCCTGTGGCCAGAGAGGTTCTGAAAATTTGTGCCAGAGCCCCTGCAATCTCCTCCTTTGCCTCACACAGCAGCCTGGGATACATCTCGTCCGGGCCTGGGGATTTATCCACTTTATGGCCTGCTAAAACCGCTAGTACCTCCTCCCTCTCGATGCTAATATGTTCAAGTACATTACAGTCCCCTTGCCCGATTTCTATGTCTACATCGTCTTTCTCCATAGTGAACACAGATGCAAAAAATTCATTTAAAACCCCGCCTACATCATCTGGCTCTACACACAGATTGCCACTTTGGTCCCTAATGGGCCCTACCCTTTCCCTGGTTATCCTCTTGCCCTTAATATACATAAAACATCTTAGGACTTTCCTTTATTTTGCTCGCCAGTGTTATTTCATGGCCCCTCCTCGCTCTCCTAATTTCTTTTTTATGTATGCCCCTGCACTTTTTATACTCCTCTAGGGCTTCCTCTGTATTTAGTCTTTTTTAACTGCCAAAAGCCCCCCTTTTTTTCCTAATGCATTTTTGTATATCCCTTGTCATCCAAGGTTTCCTTTGCTTGTTGGTCCCACCCTTGACCTTTACAAGAACATGTTGGCGTTGTACTCTCTCTATTTCCCTTCTGAAAGTCTCCCACTGCTTTGATGTGGATTTTCCTATAAGTAGCTGCTCCCAGTCCACTTTGGCCAGATCCTGCCTTATCATATTAAAATCGGCCTTCCCCCAATTTAGAACCCTTATTTCCGGGCCGTCTTTGTCTTTTTCCATGACCACCTTAAATCTCACCGAATTATGGTCACTGTCGCCAAAATGCTCTCCTACTGACACTTCCACCACTTGCCCGGCTACATTCCCTAGAATTAGGTCCAGTACCGCCCCCTCTCTTGTAGGACTTTCTACATGTTGGCTCAAAAAGCTCTCCTGGATGCACTTTAAGAATTCTGCACCCTCTAAGCCTTTCACACTCTGACTATCCCAATTAATGTTGGGGAAGTTGAAATCCCCCACTATTGTTACCCTATTATTTTCGCACTTCTCTGAGATTTGCCAACATATCTTTTCCTCTATCTCCCCCTGACTGTTTGGGGACCTATAGTACACTCCCAGCAAAGTGCTTGCCCCATTTTTGTTTTAATTTCTACTCATATGGCCTCATTAGAGGAACCCGCTAATATATTATCCCTCCTTACAGCAGTAATTGACTCCTTAATTAATATTGCAACACCCCCTCCCCTTTTACACCCCCCTCTGTCTCACCTGAAGATTCTATACCCCGGAATATTGAGCTGCCAGTCCTGACCCTCCCTCAACCATGTCTCCGTGATTGCAACAATATTGTACTCCCATGTGTTCAACAACAACTTCAGTTCATTCACCTTATTTGCAAGACTCCTTGCATTAAAATAAATGCCTTCCAGCCTTGCCATATTCCCTTTTGCCTTCACATATTTGCTCTGCCTTCCCAGCTGACTTGTTTTTTCCTCCGTATTTGGCTGTAAATCACCCCCTACTATAGCTCCACTCTGTATCCCATTCCCCTGCCAAGTTAGTTTAAACCCACCCCCAACAGTGCTAGCAAACCTCCCCGCAAGGATATTGGTCCCCCTCTGGTTCAGGTGTAAACCGTCCGACTTGTACAAGTCCCACCTTTCCCAGAAGCAGACCCAGTGATCCAGGAAACTAAAGCCCTCCCTCCTGCACCATCCCTTTAGCCGCGCATTCATCTGTTCTATCTTCTTATTCCTATACTCACTAGCACGTGGCACCGGGAGTAATCCAGAGATTACAACCTTTGAGGTCCTGCTCTTTAACCTTCTACCTAGCTCCCTAAATTCTTGCTGCAGGACCTCATCCCTCTTTTTACCTATGTCGTTGGTACCAATGTGGACCACGACCTCTGGCTGTTCGCCCTCCCCCTCCAGAATGCCCTGCAGCCGCTCAGTGACATCCTTGACCCTGGCACCAGGGAGGCAACAAACCATTCTGGATTCACGTCTACGGCCACAGAAACGCCTATCTGTTCCCTTTACTATAGAATCCCCTACCACTATTGCTCTCCCACTCTTTTTCCTCCCTTCCTGGGCAGCAGGAGCACCCCCAGTGCCAGGAAGTTGGCTGCAGCTGCCATCCCCTGGTAAGTCATCCCCCCCAACAGTATCCAAAGCGGCATACCTGGTTGAAAGGGGGATGGCCCCAGGGGTCCCCTGCACTACCTGCCTGCTTCTACTGTTCCGCCTGATGGTCACCCATTTCCCTTCTGCCTGTGCAGCCCTACCCTGCGGTGTGACCAACTCACTGTATGAGTAATTTGCGACCCTCTCAGCATCGTGAATGCTCCACAACCCATCCACCCGCAGCTCCAGCGCCCCAAGATGGCCCGTTAGTAGCTGCAGTTGGATGCATTTCTGGCACACGTGTTGGTCAGGGACACTGGCAGCATCCCTGAATTCCCACATAGAGCAAGAGGAGCATATCACTGGGCTGGGCTCTCCTTGCATGACCTATCCCTTTAATCAAGCTAAATTAAATTAATTCAATACCACCAGTAAAGTAAGCCTTACCTGGTCTCTTGAGCCCTTTGTAGGGCCGCTCTACTGCTGAAGCACCTGCTGAAGATCTGAGGCCTTGCCTCACCTAACTCCCTGACTCACCCAACTCTCAGCACTCTGTGAAAACCGCACTCAGGGCAAAATCGCACTTCAAAGCCTGTTTTTATAGGCCCTGAAACAAAGACTTGCTGAGCCCAGCTGCAGGAGAACCAGGTTAACCAGATTACTCCAGTTTCCCTTGTTAACTGCCTTCAGCTGCTCTGAGTTGTAGGACTTGTTTATCCCTTTTTAACCCAGCTTAAAGCTGGGAAATTTAGATTTTAAACAGTAAACAATACACAGTAAATGTGAAACAAACAAAAGTTTGATTTCAGCAACCAGTTAAGACTCCCTCACTCACCCAACTCTCAGCACTCTGTTGAAAACTGCACTCCTGGTGTCTCCTTGTTCCGGTCTCCCTGTGTCGCTCAGTCCCGGTCACCCGGTGTCTTCTAGTCCTGGTCTCCCGGTGCCGATCAGTCCCAGTGTCACGGTGTCGATCAGAACCGGTCTCCCGGTGTCGCTCAGTCCCGGTCTCCCGGTGCCGCTCAGTCCCAGTCTCCCGGTGTCGCTCAGTCCCGGTCTCCCTGTGTCGCTCAGTCCTGGTCTCCCTGTGTCTCCTGCTCCCGGTCTCCCGGTGTCACTCAGTCCTGGTCTCCCGGTGTCGCTCATTCCTGGTCTCCCTATGTCGCTCAGTCCCGGTCTCCCTATGTCGCTCAGCCCCGGTCTCCCGGTGTCTTCATGTCCAGGTCTCCCGGTGCTGCTCAGTCCCGGTGCCCCGGTGTCACTCAGTCCCAGTCTCCCAATTTCTGTATGTCCCGGTCTCCCAGTGTCGCTCAGACCCGGTCTCCCGGTGTCGCTCAGACCCTGTCTCCCAGTGTCTCCTTGTCACAGTGTCCCGGTGTCATCCTGTCCCCATCTCCTGGTGTCGCTCAGTCACATTCTCCCGGTGTCGCTCAGTGCCGGTCTCGCGGTGTCGATCACTCTCATTGTCGCTCAGTCCCAGTCTCCCGCTGTCGCTCAGTCCCGGTCTCCCAGTGTCGTCAGACCCAATCTCCCGGTGTCTCCTTGTCCCTGTCTCCCGGTGTCGCTCTGTCTCATTCTCCAGGTGTTGCTCAGACCCGGTCTCCCGGTGTCGCTCAGTCCCATTTTCCCAGAGTCTCCTTGTCCCGGTGTCTCCCTGTCCCAGTCTCCTGGTGCCTCCCTGTCCCGGTCTCCCGGCGTCTCCATGACCCGGCCTCCTGGCGTATCCATGTCCCGGTCGCCCGGCATGGCCCTGTCCCCGTCTCCCGGCGTCGCCCTGTCCCGGTCCCAGTCGACCGGTGTATTCCGGTCCCGGTCTCCCGGTGTCTCCTTGTCATGGTCTCTCTCTGTCTCCTTGTCCCGGTGTCTCCCGGTGCTTCCTTCTCCCGGTGTCACTCAGTCCCGGTCTCCCGGTGTCGCTCAGTCACCGCCTCCCGGTGTCGCTCAGTCCCGCTCTCCAGGTGTCATTCAGTCCTGCTCTCCTGGTGTCGCTCGGTCCCGGTCTCCCAGTGTCGCTCAGTCCCGGTCTCCAGTTGTCACTCAGTCCCGGTCTCCAGTTGTCACTCAGTCCCGGTCTCCAGTTGTCACTCAGTCCCGGTCTCCCGGTGTCGCTCAGTCCCGGTCTCCCGGTGTTGCTCAGTCCCGGTCTCCCGGTGTTGCTCAGTCCCGGTCTCCTGGTGTCGCTCAGTCCCGGTCTCCCGGTGTCACTCAGTTCCGGTCTCCCGGTGTCTCCATGTCCAGCTCTCCCGGTGTCTTCATGTCCCGGCCTCCAGGTGTCGGTCAGACCTGCTCTCCCGGTGTCTCCTTGTCACGGTCTCCCGGTGTCACCCTGTACCGGTCTTCCAGTGTCGCTCAGTCCCATTCTCCCAGTGTCTCCTGGTCCAAGTGTCTCCCTGCCCTGGTCTCCCGGTGTCTCCCTGTCCCGGTCTCCCGGTGTCTCCTTGCCCCAGTGTCCTCTTGTACCGGATTCACGGCGTCTCATGTCTCGGCCACCCAGCGTCTCCATCGCTCGGTCTCCCGGTGTCTCCATGTCCCGGTCTCCCAACGTCTCCATTTCCCGGTCTCCCGGCGTCTCCATGTCCCGGTCTCCCGGCGTCTCCATGTCACGGTCTCCCGGCATCACCCATCACGGTCTCCCGGTGTCTCCCTGTCCCGGTACCAGTATGCCGGTGTAATCTGGTCTCGGTCTCCCGATGTTGCTCAGTCCCGGTCTCCCGGTGTCGCTCAGTCCCGGTCTCCCAGCGTCACCCTGTCACGGTCTCCCGGCATCTCCCTGTCCCGGTCACAGTTTACCGGTGTATTCTGGTCCCGGTCTCCCGGTGTCTCCTTCTCCCGGTGCTTCCTTCTCCTGCTGTCGCTCAGTCCCGGTCTCCCGGTGTCGCTCAGTCCCGGTCTACCAGTGTTGCTCAGTCAAAGCCTTCCGGTGTCGATCAGTCCCGGTCTCCCGGTGTGCCCCAGTCCAGATCTCCTGGTGTCGATCAGTTCAGGTCTCCCGGTGTCACCCTGTCCATGTCTCCCGATGTGGCTCAGTCCCATTCTCCATATGTCGCTCAGTCCGTCTCCCTATGTCACTCAGTCCCGGTCTCCCGGTGTCATTCAGTCCCGGTCTCCCGGTGTCGCTCAGTCCCGGTCTTCCGGTGTTGCTCAGTCCTGGTCTCCCAGTGTCTCCTTGTCCCGGTGTCTCCTTGTCCCGGTCTCCCAGTGTTGCCCTGTCCCGGGCTCCCGACGTCGCCCTGACCCGGTCTCCCGGCGTCGCTCAGTCCCGGTCTCCTGGCGTTGCTCAGTCCCGGTCTCCCAGCGTCGCTCAGTCATGGTCTCCCGGTGTCGCTCAGTCCCGGTCTCCCGGTGTCGCTCACTCCCGCTCTCCCTGTGTTGCTCAGTCCCGCTCTCCCGGTGTCGCTCAGTCCCACTCTCCCTGTGTCGCTCAGTCCCGGTCTCCCGGTGTCGCTCAGTCCCGATCTCCCAGTGTCGCTAATACCCAGTCAACCGGTTTTGCTCAGTCCCGGTCTCCCGGTGTCGCTCAGTCCCGGTGTCACTCAGTCCCGGTCTCCTGGTGTCGCTCAGTCCCGGTCTCCCGGTGTCACTGAGACCCAGTCTCCTGGTGTCTCCTTGTCCCGGACTCCCGGCGTCTAGCTGTCCCGGTGTCTCCATGTCCCGGTCTCCCGGTGTCTCCATGTCCCGGTCTCCCGGCGTCTCCATGTCCCGGTCTCCCGGCGTCACCCTGTCCCGGTCTCCCGGCCTCGCCCTGACCCGGTCCCAGTCTACCGGTGTATTCTGGTCCCGGCCTCCCGGTGTCTCCTCGTCTCGGTCTCTCTGTGTCTCCTTGTCCTGGTGTCTCCAGGTACTTCCATCTCCAGGTGTCGCACAGTCCCGGTCTCCCGGTGTCGCTCAGTCACCGCCTCCCAGTGTCGCTCAGTCCCGGTCTCCCGGTGTCGCTCAGTCCCGGTCTCCCAGTGTCGCTCAGTCC
The DNA here is from genome assembly GCF_052327205.1 of Somniosus microcephalus. Classification (NCBI taxonomy): domain Eukaryota; kingdom Metazoa; phylum Chordata; class Chondrichthyes; order Squaliformes; family Somniosidae; genus Somniosus; species Somniosus microcephalus. The sequence goes on from NC_140997.1 coordinate 108,208,456, forward strand.
AGGTCTCCCTATGTCGCTCAATCCCGGTCTCCCGGTGTCGCTCAGTCCCGGTCTCCCGGTGTCTCCATGTCCAGCTCTCCTGGTGTCTTCATGTCCCGGCCTCCAGATGTCGGTCAGACCTGCTCTCCCGGTGTCTCCTTGTCACAGTCGCCCGGTGTCACCCTGTACCGGTCTTCCAGTGTCGCTCAGTCCCATTCTCCCAGTGTCTCCTTGTCCCAGTGTCCCCCTCACCCAGTGTCTCCCTGCCCCGGTCTCCCGGTGTCTCCCTGTCCCGGTCTCCCGGTATCTCCTTGCCCCGGTGTCTTCTTGTACCGGATTCCCGGTGTCTCATGTCTCGGCCACCCGGTGTCTCCATCTCTCGGTCTCCCAGCATCTCCATGTTCCTGTCTCCCGGCGTCTCCATTTCCCGGTCTCCCGACGTCTCCATGTCCTGGTCTCCCGGCGTCTCCATGTCCCGGTCTCCCGGCATCTCCATTTCCTGGTCTCCCGACGTCTCCATGTCCCGGTCTCCCGGCGTCTCCATGTCCCGGTCTCCCAGCGTCTCCATGTCACGGTCCCCCGGCGTCACCCATCACGGTCTCCCGGTGTCTCCCTGTCCCATACCAGTATACCGGTGTAATCCGGTCTCGGTCTCCCGGTGTTGCTCAGTCCCGGTCTCCCAGTGTCGCTCAGTCCCGGTCTCCCAGCGTCACCCTGTCACGGTCTCCCGGCGCCTCCCTGTCCTGGTCCCAGTTTACTGGTGCATTCTGGTCCTGGTCTCCCGGTGTCTCCTTCTCCCAGTGCTTCCTTCTCCCGGTGTCGCTCAGTCCCGGTCTCCCGGTGTTGCTCAGTCAAAGCCTTCCAGTGTCGATCAGTCCCGCTCTCCCGGTGTTGCTCAGTCAAAGCCTCCCGGTGTCGATCAGTCCCGGTCTCCCGGTGTCCCTCAGTCCAGATCTCCTGGTGTCGATCAGTTCAGGTCTCCCGGTGTCACCCTGTCCATGTCTCCCGATGTGGCTCAGTCCCATTCTCCATATGTCGCTCAGTCCCTGTCTCCCTATGTCACTCAGTCCCGGTCTCCCGGTGTCGTTCAGTCCCGGTCTCCCGGTGTCGCTCAGTCCCGGTCTTCTGGTGTCGCTCAGTCCTGGTCTCCCAGTGTCTCCTTGTCCCGGTCTCCCAGCGTCGCCCTGTCCCGGGCTCCCGGCATCGCCCTGTCCCGGTCTCCCGGCGTCGCCCTGTCCCTGCCTCCCAGCGTTGACCTGTCCCGGTCTCCCGGCGTCGCCCTGTCCCGGTCTCCTGGCATCGCCCTGTCCCGGTCTCCCGGCGTCGCTCAGTCCCGGTCTCCCGGCGTTGCTCACTCCCACTCTCCCTGTGTCGCTCAGTCCCGGTCTCCCGGTGTCGCTCAGTCCCGGTCTCCCAGTGTCGCTAATACCCAGTCAACCGGTTTTGCTCAGTCCCAGTCTCCCGGTGTTGCTCAGTCCCGGTGTCGCTCAGTCCTGGTCTCCTGGTGTCGCTCAGTCACGTTCTTCCGGTGTCGCTCAGTCCCGGTCTCCCGGTGTCTCCATGTCCCGGTCTCCCGGTGTCGCTGAGAACAAGTCTCCTGGTGTCTCCTTGTCCCGGTCGCCCGGCATCTCCCTGTCCCGGTCTCCCGGTGTCTCCATGTCCCGGTCTCCCGGCGTCTCCATGTCCCGGTCTCCTGGCGTCGCCATGTCCCGGTCTCCCGGCATCGCCCTGTCCCGGTCTCCCGGCCTCGCCCTGACCCGGTCCCAGTCTACCGGTGTATTCTGGTCCCGGGCACCCGGTGTCTCCTTGTCTCGGTCTCTCTGTGTCTCCTTGTCCTGGTGTCTCCCGGTGCTTCCTTCTCCAGGTGTCACCCTGTCCCGGTCTCCCGGCGTCGCCCTGTCCCGGTCTCCCGGCGTCGCTCTGTCCCTGCCACCCGGAGTCGCCCTGTCCCGGTCTCCCGGCATCGCCCTGTCCCGGTCTCATGGCGTCGCCCTGTCCCGGCCTCCTGGCGTCGCTCAGTCCCGGTCTCCCGGCGTCGCTCAGTCCCGGTCTCCCGGCGTCGCTCAGTCCCGGTCTCCCGGCGTCGCTCAGTCATGGTCTCCCGGTGTCGCTCAGACCTGGTCTCCCAGTGTCGCTCAGTCCCGCTCTCCCTGTGTCGCTCAGTCCCAGTCTCCTGGTGTCGCTCAGTCCCGGTCTCCTAGTGTCGCTAATACCCAGTCAACCGGTTTTGCTCAGCCCCGGTCTCCCGGTGTCACTCAGTCCCGGTCTCCCAGTGTCGCTGAGTCCCGGTCTCCCGGTGTCGCTCAGTCCCGGTCTCCCGGTGTCTCCATGTCCTGGTCTCCCGGTGTCTCTATGCCCCGATCTCCTGGTGTCTCCATGCCCCGATCTCCCGGCGTCTCCATGTCCCGGTCTCCCGGCGTCTCCATGTCCCGGTCTCCCGGCGTCGCCCTGTCCCGTTCTCCCGGCATCGCCCTGACCCGGTCCCAGTCTACTGGTGTATTCCGGTCCCGGTCTCCCAGTGTCTCCTTGCCTCGGTCTCTCTGTGTCTCCTTGTCCCGGTGTCTCCCGGTGCTACCTTCTCCAGGTGTAGCGCAGTCCCGGTCTCCCGGTGTCACTCAGTCACCGCCTCCCGGTGTTGCTCAGTCCCGGTCTCCCGGTGTCGCTCAGTCCCGGTCTCCCAGTGTCGCTCAGTCCTGGTCCCCCTATGTCGCTCAGTCCCGGTCTCCCAGTGTCACTCAGTCCCGGTCACCCGGTGTCTCCATGTCCAGTTCTCCCGGTGTCTCCATGTCCCGGCCTCCAGGTGTCAGTCAGATCTGCTCTCCCGGTGTCTCCTTGTCCCAGTCTCCCGGCATCGCCCTGTCCCGGTCTCATGGCGTCGCCCTGTCCCGGACTCCCGGCGTCGCCCTGTCCCGGTCTCCTGGCGTCGCCCTGTCCCGGTCTCCTGGCGTCGCTCAGTCCCGGTCTCCCGGCGTCACTCAGTCCCGGTCTCCCGGCGTTGCTCAGTCATGGTCTCCCGGTGTCGCTCAGACGCGGATTCCTGGTGTTGCTCTGTCCCGCTCTCCCTGTGTCGCTCAGTCCCTGTCTCCCGGTGTTGCTCAGTCCCAATCTTCATGTCTCACTCAGTCTTGGTCTCCTGGTGTCGCTCAGTCCTGGTCTCCTAGTGTCGCTAATACCCAGTCAACCAGTTTTGCTCAGCCCCAGTCTCCCGGTGTCACTCAGTCCCTGTCTCCCGGTGTCGCTGAGTCCCGGTCTCCCGGTGTCGCTCAGTCCCGGTCTCCCGGTGTCTCCATGTCCTGGTCTCCCTGTGTCTCCATGTCCCGGTCTCCCGGTGTCGCTGAGACCCAGTCTCCTGGAGTCTCCTTGTCCCGGCCTCCCGGCGTCTCCCTGTCCTGGTCTCCCGGTGTCTCTATGCCCCGATCTCCCGGCGTCTCCATGTCCCGGTCTCCCGGCGCCTCCATGTCCTGGTCTCCCGGCATCACCCTGACCCGGTCCCAATCTACTGGTGTATTCTGGTCCCGGTCTCTCGGTATCTCCTTGTCTCGGTCTCTCTGTGCCTCCTTGTCCCGGTGTCTCCCGGTGCTACCTTCTCCAGGTGTAGCGCAGTCCCGGTCTCCCGGTGTCGCTCAGTCCCGGTCTACCGGTGTCGCTCAGTCCCGGTCTCCAGTGTCACTCAGTCCTGGTCTCCCTATGTCGCTCAGTCCCGGTCTCCCGGTGTCGCTCAGTCCCGGTCACCCGGTGTCTCCATGTCCAGTTCTCCCGGTGTCTCCATGTCCCGGCCTCCAGGTGTCAGTCAGACCTGCTCTCCCGGCGTCTCCTTGTCCCAGTCTCCCGGTGTCACCCTGTCCTGGTCTCCTGGTGTGGCTCAGTCCCATTCTCCCAGTGTCTCCTTGTCCCGGCGTCTCACTGTCTCGGTGTCTCCTTGTCCCGGTGTCTCCCTCACGCGGTGTCTCCCTGTCCCGGTCTCCCGGTGTCTCCCTGTCTCGGTGTCTTCTTGTACCGGATTCCCGGCATCTCATGTCTCGGTCACCCGGCGTCTCCTTCTCTTGGTCTCCCGGTGTTGCTCAGTCCCGGTCTCCTAGTGTCGCTAATACCCAGTCAACCGGTTTTGCTCAGCCCCGGTCTCCCGGTGTCACTCAGTCCCGGTCTCCCGGTGTCGCTGAGTCCCGGTCTCCCGGTGTCGCTCAGTCCCAGTCTCCCGGTGTCTCCATGTCCTGGTCTCCCTGTGTCTCCATGTCCCGGTCTCCCGGTGTCGCTGAGACCCAGTCTCCTGAGTCCCCTTGTCCCGGCCTCACGGTGTCTCCCTGTCCTGGTCTCCCGGTGTCTCTATGCCCCGATCTCCCGGCGTATCCATGTCCCGGTCTCCCGGTGTCTCCATGTCCCGGTCTCCCAGCATCTCCATGTCCCGGTCTCCCGGTGTCGCTGAGACCCAGTCTCCCGAGTCCCCTTGTCCCGGCCTCCCGGCGTCTCCATGTCCCGGTCTCCCGACGTCTCCATGTCCCGGTCTCCCGGCATCTCCATTTCCCGGTCTCCCGACGTCTCCATGTCCCGGTCTCCCGGCGTCTCCATGTCCCGGTCTCCCAGCGTCTCCATGTCACGGTCCCCCGGCGTCACCCGTCACGGTCTCCCGGTGTCTCCCTGTCCCATACCAGTATACCGGTGTAATCCGGTCTCGGTCTCCCGGTGTTGCTCAGTCCCGGTCTCCCAGTGTCGCTCAGTCCCGGTCTCCCAGCGTCACCCTGTCACGGTCTCCCGGCGCCTCCCTGTCCTGGTCCCAGTTTACCGGTGCATTCTGGTCCCGGTCTCCCGGTGTCTCCTTCTCCCGGTGCTTCCTTCTCCCGGTGTCGCTCAGTCCCGGTCTCCCGGTGTCGCTCAGTCCCGGTCTCCCGGTGTTGCTCAGTCAAAGCCTTCCAGTGTCAATCAGTCCCGCTCTCCCGGTGTTGCTCAGTCAAAGCCTCCCGGTGTCGATCAGTCCCGGTCTCCCGGTGTCCCTCAGTCCAGATCTCCTGGTGTCGATCAGTTCAGGTCTCCCGGTGTCACCCTGTCCATGTCTCCCGGTGTGGCTCAGTCCCATTCTCCATATGTCGCTCAGTCCCTGTCTCCCTATGTCACTCAGTCCCGGTCTCCCGGTGTCGTTCAGTCCCGGTCTCCCGGTGTCGCTCAGTCCCGCTCTTCTGGTGTCGCTCAGTCCTGGTCTCCCAGTGTCTCCTTGTCCCGGTCTCCCAGCGTCGCCCTGTCCCGGGCTCCCGGCATCGCCCTGTCCCGGTCTCCCGGCGTCGCCCTGTCCCTGCCTCCCAGCGTTGACCTGTCCCGGTCTCCCGGCATCGCCCTGTCCCGGTCTCATGGCGTCGCCCTGTCCCGGTCTCCTGGCATCGCCCTGTCCCGGTCTCCCGGCGTCGCTCAGTCCCGGTCTCCCGGCGTTGCTCACTCCCACTCTCCCTGTGTCGCTCAGTCCCGGTCTCCCGGTGTCGCTCAGTCCCGGTCTCCCAGTGTCGCTAATACCCAGTCAACCGGTTTTGCTCAGTCCCAGTCTCCCGGTGTTGCTCAGTCCCGGTGTCGCTCAGTCCTGGTCTCCTGGTGTCGCTCAGTCCCGTTCTTCCGGTGTCGCTCAGTCCCGGTCTCCCGGTGTCTCCATGTCCCGGTCTCCCGGTGTCGCTGAGACCCAGTCTCCTGGTGTCTCCTTGTCCCGGTCTCCCGGCATCTCCCTGTCCCGGTCTCCCGGTGTCTCCATGTCCCGGTCTCCCGGCGTCTCCATGTCCCGGTCTCCTGGCGTCGCCATGTCCCGGTCTCCCGGCATCGCCCTGTCCCGGTCTCCCGGCCTCGCCCTGACCCGGTCCCAGTCTACCGGTGTATTCTGGTCCCGGTCACCCGGTGTCTCCTTGTCTCGGTCTCTCTGTGTCTCCTTGTCCTGGTGTCTCCCGGTGCTTCCTTCTCCAGGTGTCGCCCTGTCCCGGTCTCCCGGCGTCGCCCTGTCCCGGTCTCCCGGCGTCGCCCTGTCCCGGTCTCCCGGCGTCGCTCTGTCCCTGCCACCCGGAGTCGCCCTGTCCCGGTCTCCCGGCATCGCCCTGTCCCGGTCTCATGGCGTCGCCCTGTCCCGGTCTCCTGGCGTCGCTCAGTCCCGGTCTCCCGGCGTCGCTCAGTCCTGGTCTCCCGGCGTCGCTCAGTCATGGTCTCCCGGTGTCGCTCAGACCTGGTCTCCCGGTGTCGCTCAGTCCCGCTCTCCCTGTGTCGCTCAGTCCCAGTCTCCTGGTGTCGCTCAGTCCCAATCTTCATGTCTCACTCAGTCTTGGTCTCCTGGTGTCGCTCAGTCCTGGTCTCCTAGTGTCGCTAATACCCAGTCAACCAGTTTTGCTCAGCCCCAGTCTCCCGGTGTCACTCAGTCCCTGTCTCCCGGTGTCGCTGAGTCCCGGTCTCCCGGTGTCGCTCAGTCCCGGTCTCCCGGTGTCTCCATGTCCTGGTCTCCCGGTGTCTCTATGCCCCGATCTCCTGGTGTCTCCCTGCCCCGATCTCCCGGCGTCTCCATGTCCCGGTCTCCTGGCGTCTCCATGTCCCGGTCTCCCGGCGTCGCCCTGTCCCGGTCTCCCGGCATCGCCCTGACCCGGTCCCAGTCTACCGGTGTTTTCCGGTCCCGGTCTCCCGGTGTCTCCTTGCCTCGGTCTCTCTGTGTCTCCTTGTCCCGGTGTCTCCCGGTGCTACCTTCTCCAGGTGTAGCGCAGTCCCGGTCTCCCGGTGTCACTCAGTCACCGCCTCCCGGTGTTGCTCAGTCCCGGTCTCCCGGTGTCGCTCAGTCCCGGTCTCCCAGTGTCGCTCAGTCCTGGTCCCCCTATGTCGCTCAGTCCCGGTCTCCCAGTGTCACTCAGTCCCGGTCACCCGGTGTCTCCATGTCCAGTTCTCCCGGTGTCTCCATGTCCCGGCCTCCAGGTGTCAGTCAGATCTGCTCTCCCGGTGTCTTCTTGTCCCAGTCTCCCGGCATCGCCCTGTCCCGGTCTCATGGCGTCGCCCTGTCCCGGACTCCCGGCGTCGCCCTGTCCCGGTCTCCTGGTGTCGCCCTGTCCCGGTCTCCTGGCGTCGCTCAGTCCCGGTCTCCCGGCATCACTCAGTCCCGGTCTCCCGGCGTTGCTCAGTCATGGTCTCCCGGTGTCGCTCAGACGCGGATTCCTGGTGTTGCTCAGTCCCGCTCTCCCTGTGTCACTCAGTCCCTGTCTCCCGGTGTCGCTCAGTCCCAATCTTCATGTCTCACTCAGTCTTGGTCTCCCGGTGTCGCTCAGTCCTGGTCTCCTAGTGTCGCTAATACCCAGTCAACCGGTTTTGCTCAGCCCCGGTCTCCCGGTGTCACTCAGTCCCTGTCTCCCGGTGTCGCTGAGTCCCGGTCTCCCGGTGTCGCTCAGTCCCGGTCTCCCGGTGTCTCCATGTCCTGGTCTCCCTGTGTCTCCATGTCCCAGTCTCCCGGTGTCGCTGAGACCCAGTCTCCTGGAGTCTCCTTGTCCCGGCCTCCCGGCGTCTCCCTGTCCCGGTCTCCCGGTGTCTCTATGCACCGATCTCCCGGCGTCTCCATGTCCCGGTCTCCCGGCGCCTCCATGTCCTGGTCTCCCGGCATCACCCTGACCCGGTCCCAATCTACTGGTGTATTCTGGTCCCGGTCTCTCGGTATCTCCTTGTCTCGGTCTCTCTGTGCCTCCTTGTCCCGGTGTCTCCCGGTGCTACCTTCTCCAGGTGTAGTGCAGTCCCGGTCTCCCGGTGTCGCTCAGTCCCGGTCTACCGGTGTCGCTCAGTCCCGGTCTCCAGTGTCACTCAGTCCTGGTCTCCCTATGTCGCTCAGTCCCGGTCTCCCGGTGTCGCTCAGTCCCGGTCACCCGGTGTCTCCATGTCCAGTTCTCCCAGTGTCTCCATGTCCCGGCCTCCAGGTGTCAGTCAGACCTGCTCTCCCGGCGTCTCCTTGTCCCAGTCTCCCGGTGTCACCCTGTCCCGGTCTCCTGGTGTGGCTCAGTCCCATTCTCCCAGTGTCTCCTTGTCCCGGCGTCTCCCTGTCTCGGTGTCTCCTTGTCCCGGTGTCTCCCTCACGCGGTGTCTCCCTGTCCCAGTCTCCCGGTGTCTCCCTGTCTCGGTGTCTTCTTGTACCGGATTCCCGGCATCTCATGTCTCGGTCACCCGGCGTCTCCTTCTCTTGGTCTCCCGGTGTTGCTCAGTCCCGGTCTCCTAGTGTCGCTAATACCCAGTCAACCGGTTTTGCTCAGCCCCGGTCTCCCGGTGTCACTCAGTCCCGGTCTCCCGGTGTCGCTGAGTCCCGGTCTCCCGGTGTCGCTCAGTCCCGGTCTCCCGGTGTCTCCATGTCCTGGTCTCCCTGTGTCTCCATGTCCCGGTCTCCCGGTGTCGCTGAGACCCAGTCTCCTGAGTCCCCTTGTCCCGGCCTCATGGCGTCTCCCTGTCCCGGTCTCCCGGTGTCTCTATGCCCCGATCTCCCGGCGTATCCATGTCCCGGTCTCCCGGTGTCTCCATGTCTCGGTCTCCCAGCGTCTCCATGTCCCGGTCTCCCGGTGTCGCTGAGACCCAGTCTCCTGAGTCCCCTTGTCCCGGCCTCCCGGCGTATCCATGTCCCGGTCTCCCGGTGTCTCCATGTCCCGGTCTCCCAGCGTCTCCATGTCCCGGTCTCCCGGCGTCGCCCTGTCCCGGTCTCCTGGCGTCGCCCTGACCCGGTCCCAGTCTGCCAGTGTATTCCGGTCCCGGTCTCCCGGTGTCTCCTTGTCTCGGTCTCCTGGCGTCGCCATGTCCCGGTCTCCCGGCATCGCCCTGTCCCGGTCTCCCGGCCTCGCCCTGACCCGGTCCCAGTCTGCCAGTGTATTCCGGTCCCGGTCTCCCGGTGTCTCCTTGTCTCGGTCTCTAGGTGTCTCCTTGTCCCGGTGTTTCCGGTGCTACCTTCTCCAGGTGTAGCGCAGTCCCGGTCTCCCGCTGTCGCTCAGTCACCGCCTCCCAGTGTCGCTCAGTCCCGGTCTCCCGGTGTCGCTCAGTCCCGGTCTCCCGGTGTCGCTCAGTCCCGGTCTCCTGGTGTCTCCATGTCCTGGTCTCCCTGTGTCTCCATGTCCCGGTCTCCCGGTGTCTCCATGTCCCGGTCTCCCAGCGTCTCCATGTCCCGGTCTCTCGGCGTCTCCATGTCACGGTCTCCCGGCGTCACCCTGTCACAGTCTCCCGGCATCGCTCTGTCCCGATTGCCCGGCGTCACCCTGTCACGGTCTCCCGGTGTCTCCCTGTCCCAGTCTCGGTCTCCTGGTATTGCTCAGTCCCGCTCTCCCGGTGTCGCTCAGTCCCGGTCTCCCAGCGTCGCCCTGTCATGGTCTCCCGGCTTCTCCCTGTCCCGGTCTCAGTTTACCGGTGTATTCCGGTCCATGTCTCCCGGAGTCACCTTCTCCCGGTGCTTCCTTCTCCCGGTGTCGCTCAGTCCCGGTCTCCCGGTGTCGCTCAGTCCCGATCTCCCTGGGTCACTCAGTCCCGGTCTCCCGGTGTTGCTTAGTGAAAGCCTCCCGGTGTCGATCAGTCTCGGTCTCCCGGTGTCGCTCAGTCCAGATCTCCCGGTGCCGCTCAGTCCAGATCTCCTGGTGTCGATCAGTCCACGCCTCCCGGTGTCACCCTGTCCATGTCTCGCGATGTTGCTCAGTCACATTCTCCCTATGTCGCTCAGTCCCTGTCTCCCTTTGTCACTCAGTCCCAGTCTCCCGGTGTCATTCAGTCCCGGTCTCCCGGTGTCGCTCTGTCCCGGTCTCCCGGTGTCGCTCAGTCCTGGTCTCCCAGTGTCTCCTTGTCCCAGTGTCTCCTTGTCCCGGTCTCCCTGCATCGCCCTGTCCTGGGCTCCTGGCGTCGCCCTGTCCTGGGCTCCCGGCGTCACCCTGTCCCGGTCTCCCGGCGTCGCCTTGTCCCGGTCTCATGGCGTCGCCCTGTCCCGGACTCCCGGCGTCGCCCTGTCCCGGTCTCCTGGCGTCGCCCTGTCCCGGTCTCCTGGCGTCGCTCAGTCCCGGTCTCCCGGCATCACTCAGTCCCGGTCTCCCGGCGTTGCTCAGTCATGGTCTCCCGGTGTCGCTCAGACGCGGATTCCTGGTGTTGCTCAGTCCCGCTCTCCCTGTGTCGCTCAGTCCCTGTCTCCCGGTGTCGCTCAGTCCCAATCTTCATGTCTCACTCAGTCTTGGTCTCCCGGTGTCGCTCAGTCCTGGTCTCCTAGTGTCGCTAATACCCAGTCAACCGGTTTTGCTCAGCCCCGGTCTCCCGGTGTCACTCAGTCCCTGTCTCCCGGTGTCGCTGAGTCCCGGTCTCCCGGTGTCGCTCAGTCCCGGTCTCCCGGTGTCTCCATGTCCTGGTCTCCCTGTGTCTCCATGTCCCAGTCTCCCGGTGTCGCTGAGACCCAGTCTCCTGGAGTCTCCTTGTCCCGGCCTCCCGGCGTCTCCCTGTCCCGGTCTCCCGGTGTCTCTATGCCCCGATCTCCCGGCGTCTCCATGTCCCGGTCTCCCGGCGCCTCCATGTCCTGGTCTCCCGGCATCACCCTGACCCGGTCCCAATCTACTGGTGTATTCTGGTCCCGGTCTCTCGGTATCTCCTTGTCTCGGTCTCTCTGTGCCTCCTTGTCCCGGTGTCTCCCGGTGCTACCTTCTCCAGGTGTAGCGCAGTCCCGGTCTCCCGGTGTCGCTCAGTCCCGGTCTACCGGTGTCGCTCAGTCCCGGTCTCCCGGTGTCGCTCAGTCCCGGTCACCCGGTGTCTCCATGTCCAGTTCTCCCGGTGTCTCCATGTCCCGGCCTCCAGGTGTCAGTCAGACCTGCTCTCCCGGCGTCTCCTTGTCCCAGTCTCCCGGTGTCACCCTGTCCCGGTCTCCTGGTGTGGCTCAGTCCCATTCTCCCAGTGTCTCCTTGTCCCGGCGTCTCCCTGTCTCGGTGTCTCCTTGTCCCGGTGTCTCCCTCACGCGGTGTCTCCCTGTCCCGGTCTCCCGGTGTCTCCCTGTCTCGGTGTCTTCTTGTACCGGATTCCCGGCATCTCATGTCTCGGTCACCCGGCGTCTCCTTCTCTTGGTCTCCCGGTGTTGCTCAGTCCCGGTCTCCTAGTGTCGCTAATACCCAGTCAACCGGTTTTGCTCAGCCCCGGTCTCCCGGTGTCACTCAGTCCCGGTCTCCCGGTGTCGCTGAGTCCCGGTCTCCCGGTGTCGCTCAGTCCCGGTCTCCCGGTGTCTCCATGTCCTGGTCTCCCTGTGTCTCCATGTCCCGGTCTCCCGGTGTCGCTGAGACCCAGTCTCCTGAGTCCCCTTGTCCCGGCCTCACGGCGTCTCCCTGTCCCGGTCTCCCGGTGTCTCTATGCCCCGATCTCCCGGCGTATCCATGTCCCGGTCTCCCGGTGTCTCCATGTCTCGGTCTCCCAGCGTCTCCATGTCCCAGTCTCCCGGTGTCGCTGAGACCCAGTCTCCTGAGTCCCCTTGTCCCGGCCTCCCGGCGTATCCATGTCCCGGTCTCCCGGTGTCTCCATGTCCCGGTCTCCCAGCGTCTCCATGTCCCGGTCTCCCGGCGTCGCCCTGTCCCGGTCTCCTGGCGTCGCCCTGACCCGGTCCCAGTCTGCCAGTGTATTCCGGTCCCGGTCTCCCGGTGTCTCCTTGTCTCGGTCTCTAGGTGTCTCCTTGTCCCGGTGTTTCCGGTGCTACCTTCTCCAGGTGTAGCGCAGTCCCGGTCTCCCGCTGTCGCTCAGTCACCGCCTCCCAGTGTCGCTCAGTCCCGGTCTCCCGGTGTCGCTCAGTCCCGGTCTCCCGGTGTCGCTCAGTCCCGGTCTCCCGGTGTCGCTCAGTCCTGGTCACCCGGTGTCTGCATGTCCAATTCTCCTGCTGTCTCCATGTCCCAGCCTCCAGGTGTCAGTCAGACCTGCTCTCTCGGTGTCTCCTTGTCCCAGTCTCCCGGTGTCACCCTGTCCCGGTCTCCCGGTGTGGCTCAGTCCCATTCTCCCAGTGTCTCCTTGTCCCGGCGTCTCCCTGTCTCGGTGTCTCCTTGTCCCGGTGTCTCCCTCACGCGGTCTCTCCCTGTCCCGGTCTCCCGGTGTCTCCCTGTCCCGGTGTCTTCTTGTACCGGATTCCCGGCGTCTCATGTCTCGGTCACCCGGCGTCTCCTTCTCTTGGCCTCCCAGCGTCTCCATGTCCCGTTCTCCCGGTATCTCCATGTCCCGGTCTCCCAGCATCTCCATGTCCCGGTCTCTCGGCGTCTCCATGTCACGGTCTCCCGGCGTCACCCTGTCACAGTCTCCCGGCATCGCCTGTCCCGATTGCCCGGCGTCACCCTGTCACGGTCTCCCGGTGTCTCCCTGTCCCGGTCTCGGTCTCCTGGTATTGCTCAGTCCCGCTCTCCCGGTGTCGCTCAGTCCCGGTCTCCCAGCGTCGCCCTGTCATGGTCTCCCGGCTTCTCCCTGTCCCGGTCTCAGTTTACCGGTGTATTCCGGTCCATGTCTCCCGGAGTCGCCTTCTCCCGGTGCTTCCTTCTCCCGGTGTCGCTCAGTCCCGGTCTCCCGGTGTCGCTCAGTCCCGGTCTCCCTGGGTCACCCTGTCCCAGTCTCCCGGTGTGGCTCAGTCCCATTCTCCCAGTGTCTCCTTGTCCCGGCGTCTCCCTGTCTCGGTGTCTCCTTGTCCCGGTGTCTCCCTCACGCGGTCTCTCCCTGTCCCGGTCTCCCGGTGTCTCCCTGTCCCGGTGTCTTCTTGTACCGGATTCCCGGCGTCTCATGTCTCGGTCACCCGGCGTCTCCTTCTCTTGGCCTCCCGGCGTCTCCATGTCCCGTTCTCCCGGTGTCTCCATGTCCCGGTCTCCCAGCGTCTCCATGTCCCGGTCTCTCGGCGTCTCCATGTCACGGTCTCCCGGCGTCACCCTGTCACAGTCTCCCGGCATCGCTCTGTCCCGATTGCCCGGCGTCACCCTGTCACGGTCTCCCGGTGTCTCCCTGTCCCGGTCTCGGTCTCCTGGTATTGCTCAGTCCCGCTCTCCCGGTGTCGCTCAGTCCCGGTCTCCCAGCGTCGCCCTGTCATGGTCTCCCGGCTTCTCCCTGTCCCGGTCTCAGTTTACCGGTGTATTCCGGTCCATGTCTCCCGGAGTCACCTTCTCCCGGTGCTTCCTTCTCCCGGTGTCGCTCAGTCCCAGTCTCCCGGTGTCGCTCAGTCCCGATCTCCCTGGGTCACTCAGTCCCGGTCTCCCGGTGTTGCTTAGTGAAAGCCTCCCGGTGTCGATCAGTCTCGGTCTCCCGGTGTCGCTCAGTCCAGATCTCCCGGTGCCGCTCAGTCCAGATCTCCTGGTGTCGATCAGTCCACGCCTCCCGGTGTCACCCTGTCCATGTCTCGCGATGTTGCTCAGTCACATTCTCCCTATGTCGCTCAGTCCCTGTCTCCCTTTGTCACTCAGTCCCAGTCTCCCGGTGTCATTCAGTCCCGGTCTCCCGGTGTCGCTCTGTCCCGGTCTCCCGGTGTCGCTCAGTCCTGGTCTCCCAGTGTCTCCTTGTCCCAGTGTCTCCTTGTCCCGGTCTCCCTGCATCGCCCTGTCCTGGGCTCCTGGCGTCGCCCTGTCCTGGGCTCCCGGCGTCACCCTGTCCCGGTCTCCCGGCGTCGCCTTGTCCCAGTCTCCCGGCGTCGCCCTGTCCCTGTCTCCCGGCGTCGCCCTGTCCCGGTCTCCCGGCGTCGGCCTGTCCCGGCCTTCCGGCGTCGCCCTGTCCCGGCCTCCCGGCGTCACCCTGTCACGGTCTCCCGGCGTCGCCCTGTCCCGGTCTCCCGGCATCGCCCTGTCCCGGTCACCCGGCGTCGCTCATTCCCGGTCTCCCGGCGTCGCTCAGTCCCGGTCTCCCGGCGTCGCTCAGTCCCGGTCTCCCGGCGTCGCTCACTCCCGCTCTCCCGGTGTCGCTCAGTTCCGGTCTCCCGGTGTCGCTCAGTCCCGCTCTCCCGGTGTCGCTCAGTCCTGGTCTCCCGGTGTCGCTCATACCCAGTCAACCGGTTTTGCTCAGTCCCGGTCTCCCGGTGTTGCTCAGTCCCGGTCTCCCAGTGTCACTCAGTCCTTGTCTCCCGGTGTCTCCATGTCCCGGTCTCCCGGTGTCTGCATGTCCAGGTCTCCCGGTGTCGCTGAGACCCAGTCTCCTGGTGTCTCCTTGCCCGGTCTCCCGGTGTCTCCCTGTCCCGGTCTCCCGGCGTCTCCCTCTCCCGGTCTCCCGGTGTCTCCTTGTCCCGATGCCTCCTTGTACTGGCTTCCCGGTGTCTCATGTCTCGGTCTCCCGCCATCTCCTTGTCTCAGGCTCCCAGCGTCTCCATGTCCCGGTCTCCCGGCGTCTCCATGTCCTGGTCTCCCGGTGTCTCCATGTCCCTGTCTCCCAGCGTCTCCATGTCTCGGTCTCCCGGCGTCTCCATGTCCCGGTCTCCCGGCGTCTCCATGTCCCGGTCTCCCGGCGTCTCCATGTCCCAGTCTCCCAGCGTCGCCCTGTCCCAGTCTCCCGGCATCGCCCTGTCCCGGTTCTAGTCTACCGGTGTATTCTGGTCCCGGTCTCCCCGTGCTTTCTTCTCCAGGTGTCGCGCAGTCCCGGTCTCCCGGTGTCGCTCAGTCCCGGTCTCCCTATGTCGCTCAGCCCCGGTCTCCCTATGTCGCTCAGCCCCAGTCTCCCTATGTCGCCCAGGTCCGGTCTCCCGGTGCCGCTCAGTCCCTTTCTCCCAGTGTCACTCAGTTCCGGTCTACTTGTCCCGGTCTCCCGGTGTCGCTCAGACCTTGTCTCCCAGTGTCTCCTTGGCCCAGTGTCCTGGTGTCATCCTTGCCCAGTGTCCCGGTGTCACCCTGTCCCGGTCTCCCGGTGTCACTCAGTCCTGGACTCCCGGTGTCGCTCAGTCCCGGTCTCCCGGTGTCGCTCAGTCCCTGTCGCCCGGTGTCGCTCAGTCCCGGTCTCCCGGAGTCGCTCAGTCCCGCTCTCCCGGTGTCACTCAGTCCCGGTCTCCCGGTGTCGCTCAGTCCCGGTCTCCCGGTGTTGCTCAGTCCCGGTCTCCCAGTGTCACTCAGTCCCGGTCTCCCGGTGTCGCTAAATCCCGCTCTCCCGGTGTCGCTCAGTCCCGGTCTCCCGGTGTCGCTCAGTCCCTGTCTCCCGGTGTCGCTCAGTCCCGGTCTCCCGGTGTCGCTCAGTCCCGGTCTCCCGGTGTCGCTCAGTCCCAGTCTCCCAGTGTCGCTCAGTCCCGGTCTCCCGGTGTCGCTCAGTCCCGGTCTCCCGGTGTCTCCATGTCCAGTTCTCCCGGTGTCTCAATGTCCCGGCCTCCAGGTGTCGGTCCGACCTGCTCTCCCGGTGTCTCCTTGTCCCAGTCTCCTGGTGTCACCCTGTCCCGGTCTCCCGGTGTTGCTCAGTCCCATTCTCCCAGTGTCTCCCTGTCCCGGTCTCCCAGTGTCTCCCTGTCCCGGTCTCCCGGTGTCTCCTTGTCACTGTGTCTTCTTGTACCGGATTCCCGGCATCTCATGTCTCAGTCACCCGGCGTCTCCTTCTCTCGGTCTCCCGGCGTCTCCATGTCCCAGCGTCTCCATGTCCCGGTCTCCCGGCATCTCCATGTCCCGGTCTCCCGGCTTTTCCATGTCCCGGTCTCCCGGCGTCTCCATGTCCCGGTCTCCCGGCATCACCCTGTCACAGTCTCCCGGCATCGCCCTGTCCTGGTCTCCCGGCGTCGCCCTGTCCCGGTCTCCCGGCGTCACCCTGTCACGGTCTCCCGGTGTCTTCCTGTCCGGTACCAGTATACCGGTGTAATCCGGTCTCGGTCTCCCGGTGTTGCTCAGTCCCGGTCTCCCGGTGTCGCTCAGGCCCGGTCTCCCAGCGTTGCCCTGTCACGGTCTCCCGGCGTCTCCCTGTCCTGGTCCCAGTTTACCGGTGAATTCCGGTCCCGGTCTCCTTCTCCCGGTGCTTTCTTCTCCCCGTGTCGCTCAGTCCCGGTCTCCCGGTGTCGCTCAGTCCCGGTCTCCCGGTGTTGCTCAGTCAAAGCCTCCCGGTGTCGATCAGTGCCGGTCTCCCAGTGTCCCTCAGTCCAGATCTCCTGGTATCGATCAGTCCATGTCTCCCGGTGTCACCCTGTCCATGTCTCCCGATGTTGCTCAGTCCCATTCTCCCTATGTCGCTCAGTCCCGGTCTCCCGGTGTCGTTCAGTCCCGGTCTCCCAGTGTCGTTCAGTCCCGGTCTCCCGGTGTCGCTCAGTCCCGGTCTCCCGGAGTCACTCAGTCCTGGTCTCCCAGTGTCTCCTTGTCCCGGTGTCTCCTTGTCCCGGTCTCCCAGCATTGCCCTGTCCCGGGCTCCCGGCGTCGCCCTGTCCCGGTCTCCTGGCGTCGCCCTGTCCCTGTCTCCCGGCGTCGCCCTGTCCCTGTCTCCCGGCGTCGCCCTGTCCCGGTCTCCCGGCGTCGCCCTGTTCTGTTCTCCCAGCGTCGCCCTGTCCCGGTCTCCCGGCATCGTCCTGTCCCGGTCTCCCGGCTTCGCTCAGTCCCGGCCTCCCGGCATCGCCCAGTCCCGGTCTCCCGGTGTCGCTCAGTCCCGGTCTCCCATTGTCGCTCAGTCCCGCTCTCCCGGTGTCGCTCAGTCCTGCTCTCCCTGTGTCGCTCAGTCCCGGTCTCCTGGTGTAACTCCGTCCTGGTCTCCCGGTGTCGCTCATACCCAGTCAACAGGTTTTGTTCAAACCCGGTCTCCCGGTGTCGCTCAGTCCCGGTCTCCCGGTGTCGCTGAGTCCCGGTCTCCCAGTGTCGCTCAGTCCCGGTCTCCCGGTGTCTCCATGTCCTGGTCTCCCGGTGCCTCCATGTCCCGGTCTCCCGGTGTCGCTGAGACCCACTCTCCTGGTGTCTCCTTGTCCCGTTCTCCCGGTGTCTCCCTGTCCCATTCTCCCGGTGTCTCCCTATCGCAGTCTCCCGGTGTCTCCCTGTCCCGGTCTCCTGGCGTCTCCATGTCCCGGCCTCCCAGCGTTGCCCTGTCCCGGTCTCCCGGCATCGCCCTGTCCCGGTCCCAGTCTACCGGTGTATTCCGGTCCCGGTTTCCCGGTGTCTCCCTGTCTCGGTCTCTCTGTGTCGCCTTGTCCTGGTGCTTCCTTATCCAGATGTCGTGCAGTACTGGTCTCCCGGTGTCGCTCAGTCACCGCCTCCCAGTGTCGTTCAGTACCGGTCTCCCTATGTCGCTCAGTCCCAGTGTCCATTTGTCGCTCAGCCCCGGTCTCCCTATGTCGCTCAGCCCCGGCCTCCTGGTGTCGCTCAGTCCCGGTCTCCCGGTGTCTCCATGTCCCGGTCTCCCGGTGTCTGCATGTCCCGGTCTCCCGGTGTCGCTGAGACCCAGTCTCCTGGTGTCTCCTTGTCCCGGTCTCCTGGTGTCTCCCTGTCCCGGTCTCCCGGTGTCTCCCTGTCCCATTCTCCCGGTGACTCCTTGTCCCGGTCTCCCGGTGTCTCCTTGTCCCGGTCTCCCGCCATCTCCTTGTCTCAGTCTCCCAGCGTCTCCATGTCCCGGTCTCCCGGCGTCTCCATGTCCTGGTCTCCCGGTGTCTCCATGTCCCTGTCTCCTGGCGTCTCCATATCCCGGTCTCCCAGTGTCTCCATGTCCCGGTCTCCCGGCGTCGCCCTGTCCCAGTCTCCCGGCATCACCCTGTCCCGGTTCTAGTCTACCGGTGTATTCTGGTCCCGGTCTCCCGGTGTCTCCCAGTGCTTCCTTCTCCAGGTGTCGCGCAGTCCCGGTATCCCGGTGTCGCTCAGTCACCGCATCCCGGTGTCGTTCAGTCCCGGACTCCCTATGTCGCTCAGTCCCGGTGTCCCTATGTCGCTCAGGTCCGGTCTCCCGGTGCCGCTCAGTCCCTTTCTCCCAATGTCGCTCAGTTCCGGTCTACTTGTCCCGGTCTCCCGGTGTTGCTCAGACCTTGTCTCCCGGTGTCTCCTTGGCCCAGTGTCCTGGTGTCATCCTAGCCCAGTGTCCCGGTGACACCCTGTCCCAGTCTCCCTGTGTCACTCAGTCCCGGTCTCCCGGTGTCGCTCAGTCCCGGTCTCCCGGTGTCGCTCAGTCCCGGTCTCCCGGTGTCACTCAGTCCCGGTCTCCCGGTGTCGCTCAGTCCCGGTCTCCCGGCGTCGCTCAGTCCCGGTCTCCCGGTGTCGCTCAGTCCCGCTCTCCCGGTGTCGCTCAGTCCCGGTCTCCCGGCGTCGCTCTGTCCCGGTCTCCTGGTGTCGCTCACTCCCGGTCTCCCGGTGTCGCTCAGTCCCGCTCTCCCGGTGGTGCTCAGTCCTGCTCTCCCTGTGTTGCTCACTCCCGGTCTCCCGGTGTCGCTCAGTCCCAGTCTCCCGGTGTCCCCTTGTCCCTGTCTCCTGGTGTCGCTCAGACCCGGTCTCCCGGTGTCGCTCAGTCCCGGTCTCCCGGTGTCGCTCAGTCCCGGTCTCCCGGTGTCGCTCAGTCCCGGTCTCCCGGTGTCGCTCAGTCCCGGTCTCCTGGTGTCGCTCAGTCCCGGTCTCCCGGTGTCGCTCAGTCCCAGTCTCCCGGTGTCCCCTTGTCCCTGTCTCCCGGTGTCGCTCAGTCCCGGTCTCCCGGTGTCGCTCAGTCCCGGTCTCCCGGTGTCGCTCAGTCCCGGTCTCCCGGTGTCGCTCAGTCCCAGTCTCTCAGTGTCCCCTTGTCCCTGTCTCCTGGTGTCGCTCAGACCCGGTCTCCCGGTGTCGCTCAGTCCCGGTCTCCCAGTGTCACTCAGTCCCAGTCTCCCGGTGTCCCCTTGTCCCTGTCTCCTGGTGTCGCTCAGTCCCGGTCTCCCGGTGTCGCTCAGTCCCGGTCTCCCGGTGTCGCTCAGTCCCAGTCTCCCGGTGTCCTCTTGTCCCTGTCTCCTGGTGTCGCTCAGACCCGGTCTCCCGGTGTCGCTCAGTCCCGGTCTCCCGGTGTCGCTCAGTCCCGGTCTCCCGGTGTCGCTCAGTCCCGGTCTCCCGGTGTCGCTCAGTTCCGGTCTCCCGGTGTCGCTCAGTCCCGGTCTCCCTGTGTTGCTCAGTCCCGGTCTCCCGGTGTCGCTCAGTTCCTGTCTCCTGGTGTCGCTCCGTCCCAGTTTCCCGGTGTCGCTCAGCCCCGGTCTCCCGGTGTCGCTCAGTCCCGGTCTCCCGGTGTCGCTCAGTCCCGGCCTCCATTGCTACAAGCTTTCAGTCACCTCTTCTTATTTTCACTTGCATCAACAGGAGAATCTGCAGAAGCTGCTGTCAGTTGAGTACAGAGTGAGGGGCCTGCAGCAAGTGTCCCAGCCTGGGAGGGTGAGTACTGCCCCCGCCACCACTCATTACGCTATTCAATCAGTGTTGTTCAATTGTACTCTCCTCACTCTGCCCTTGCGTTAGCTACACAAAGCTTGGTTGCAGCGCAAGATGTGCCTGGGTGCAACAGGTTAAATGCTGATGGGTCAACATTAACAGTCAATGTACAGGAAGGATAGGTCTGCCCTTCTACTGTACACAAAGGGTTCACAAGAGTGGGACTGAGCCCCGGGGAGCGCGAGAGCACCGCCCGGTGTGGGACTGAGCCCTGGGGAGCAGGAGAGCACCACCCGGTGTGGGACTGAGCCCCAGGGAGCGGGAGAGCACCGCCCGGTGTGGGACTGAGCCCCCGGGAGTGGGAGAGCACTGCCCGGTGTGGGACTGAGCCCCGGGAGAGCACCGCCCGGTGTGTGACTGAGCCCCAGGGAGTGGGAGAGCACTGCCCAGGGTGGGACTGAGCCCCGGGGAGTGGGAGAGCACTGCCCGGTGTGTGACTGAGCCCCGGGGAGGGGGAGAGCACCGCCCGTTGTGGGACTGAGCCCCGGGGAGCGCGACAGCACCGCCCGGTGTGGGACTGAGCCCCGGAGAGCAGGAGAGCACCGCCCGGTGTGGGACTGAGCCCCGGGGAGTGGGAGAGCACTGCCCGGTGTGGGACTGAGCCCCAGGGAGAGCACCGCCTGGTGTGGGACTGAGCCCCAGGGAGCGGGAGAGAACCGCTCGGTGTGGGACTGAGCCCCGGGAAGTGAGAGAGCACTGCCCGGTGTGGGACTGAGCCCCAGGGAGAGCACCGCCCGGTGTGGGACTGAGCCCAAGGGAGCAGGAGAGCACTGCCCGGTGTGTGACTGAGCCCCGGGGAGTGGGAGAGCACTGCCCGGTGTGGGACTCAGCCCCGGGGAGCGCAAGGGCACCGCTCGGTGTGGGACTAAGCCCCGGGGAGAGCACCGCCCGGTGTGGGACTGAGCCCTGGGGAGCGGGAGAGCACTGCCTGGTGTGGGACTGAGCCTCGGGGAGCACCGCCCGGTGTGGGACTGAGCCCCGGGGAGCACCACCTGCTGTGGGACTGGGCCCCGGGGAGCATTGCCCAGTGTGGGACTGAGCCCTGGGGAGCGGAACAGAACCACCCGCTGTGGGACTGAGCCCCGGGAGAGCACCGCCCGGTGTGGGATTGGGCCCTGGGGAGCATCGCCCGGCATGGGACTGAGCACCGGGGAGCAGGAGAGCACCACCCGGTGTGGGACTGAGCCCCAGGGAGCGGGAGAGCACCACCCGGTGTGGGACTGAGCCCCGGGGAGCACCGCCAGTGTGGGACTGAGCCCTGGGGATCGGGAGAGCATCGCCTGGTGTGGGACTGAGTCCCGGGGAGCGCAAGGGCACTGCCCGGTGTGGGACTGAGTCCCACGGAGTGCACCGCCTGGTGTGGGACTGAGCCCCAGGGAGCGGGAGAGCACTGCCCGGTGTGTGACTGAGCCCCGGGGAGCGGGAGAGCACTGCCCGGTGTGGGACTGAGCCCCGGGGAGCGCAAGGGCACCGCTCGGTGTGGGACTAAGCCCCGGGGAGAGCACCGCCCGGTGTGGGACTGAGCCCCGGGGAGCGGGAGAGCACCGCCTGGTGTGGGACTGAGCCTCGGGGAGCACCGCCCGGTGAGGGACTGAGCCTCGGGGAGCACCGCCCGGTGTGGTACTGAGCCTTGGGGAGCACCGCCCGGTGTGGGACTGAGCCCCGGGGAGCACCGCCCACTGTGGGACTGGGCCCCGGGGAGCACCGCACGGTGTGGGACTGGGCCCCGGGGAGCATCGCCCAGTGTGGGACTGAGCCCTGGGGAGCGGAACAGCACCGCCCGGTGTGGGACTGAGCCCCGGGAGAGCACCGCCCGGTGTGGGATTGGGCCCCGGGGAGCATCGCCCGGTGTGGGGCTGAGCACCGGGGAGCAGGAGAGCACCACCCGGTGTGGGACTGAGCCCCAGGGAGCGGGAGAGCACCACCCGGTGTGTGATTGAGCCCCAGGGAGTGGGAGAGCACCACCCGGTGTGGGACTGAGCCCCGGGGAGCACCGCCCGGTGTGGGACTGAGCCCTGGGGACCGGGAGAGCATCGCCTGGTGTGGGACTGAGCCCCAGGGAGCGGGAGAGCATCGCCCGGTGTGGGACTGAGCCCCGGGGAGCGGGAGAGCACCGCCCGATGTGGGACTGAGCCCCAGGGAGCGGGAGAGCACCGCCTGATGTGGGACTGAGCCCCAGGGAGCGGGAGAGCACCACCCGGTTTGGGACTGACCCCCGGGGAGCACCGCCCGGTGTGGGCCTGAGCCCCGGGGAGCAAAAAGATCCCAAGATTTATCCGTTGTCTGTGTGGAGTTAACTGATCGCGGCTAAGGCAGCAATTGGCAACCATGCCTCAGGGCTAAGGAGGAAGAAGATTAGATAGAATGCCTGGTGCTGTGAGTATATGTGTGAGCTTTTTAGGCAGTACCTCAGAACCAAGGATGACTTGCTTCTACACTGAAAATGAGTTCTCAAGTGCCTGATGAGTCCAATGCGGGACCTACAGTCTCTGTCCATGAGGGTCCTGACTGTCATAAATCTCATCATCGAGAAACTACCTATGAAGTAACACTGGACAGCCAGCTGGTGGCGCCGTCCAAGGAGTATAAATGCTCGGGCGTTGGCCCCAACTTTCCAGGGACATTTTGTAAAGGCAAGGAGCTAGTGGATACAACTAGACTTCCATGTTCAGAAATAAGTTGATTAAAGCCTTGCTTTATGCTCAAAGCAAGTGCGTAGTGAGTTTTATTACGTCACTGACATTCCAGGTCCTGAACTTCATTTTAAAGGGTGGAAGATGCCTGTGCGTGAATTCTTTAACGTGGGGTGGCCGTTGCACACCAGCTACCACACGGGTTTGACAGAGCAAGGTCATGGTTCAATGGCAAGGGGATCCAAGACGATTGGAGACCAGGCTCTGCTACATCGGCCAAGCACACACACACACAAACATAATGCTACTGTCCTCCTCCCAGCTTCCCGCAGGTCCTCTCTGCCTGGGTTTCGTAGGCTGCCTTTTGGCCCTCCCGACCTCACTGCTGGTCCATGCTGCGCCACTCCTGGGCCTCGACCTCGCTCTTGGGTCCTGTCCTCACTCCTGGGCCCCGTCCTCGCTCCTGGGCCCCGTCCTCGCTCCTGGGCCCCGTCCTCGCTCCTGGACCTCGACCTTGCTACTGGGTCCTGTCCTCACTCCTGGGCTTCGTCCTCGCTCCTGGGCCCCGTCCTCGCTCCTGGGCCCCGTCCTCGCTCCTGGGCCTCGTCCTCACTCCTGGGCCCCGACCTCGCTCCTGGGCCCCGACCTCGCTCAAGGGCCCCATCCTCGCTCCTGGGCCTCGACCTCGGTATTGGGTCACGTCCTCGCTCCTGAGCCCCGTCCTCGCTCCTGGGTCCCGACCTCACTCCTGGGTCCCGTCCTCGCTCCTGGACCTCGACCTCGCTCCTGGGCCTCGACCTCGCTACTGGGCCTCGACCTCGCTCCTGGGCCCCATCCTCGCTCCTGGGCACGGGCCCCAACCTCGCCTCTGGGCCCCGACCTCGCTCCTGGGCCTCGACCTCGCTCCTGGGCCCCATCCTCGCTCCTGGGCATGGGCCCCGACCTCGCACCTGGGCCCCGACCTCACTCCTGGGCCCCGACCTCGCTCCTGGGCCCCGTCCTCGCTCCTGGACCTCGACCTCGCTCCTGGGCCTCGACCTCGCTCCTGGGCCCCATCCTCGCTCCTGGGCACGGGCCCCAACCTCGCACCTGGGCCCCGACCTCGCACCTGGGCCCCAACCTCGCTCCTGGGCCTCGACCTCGCTCCTGGGCCCCATCCTCGCTCCTGGGCACGGGCCCCGACCTCGCACCTGGGCCCCGACCTCACTCCTGGGCCCCGACCTCGCACCTGGGCCCGACCTCGCACCTGGGCCCCGACCTCGCACCTGGGCCCCAACCTCGCTCCTGGGCCTCGACCTCGCTCCTGGGCCCCATCCTCGCTCCTGGGCACGGGCCCCAACCTCGCACCTGGGCCCCGACCTCGCACCTGGGCCCCAACCTCACTCCTGGGCCCCATCCTCGCTCCTGGGCACGGGCCCCAACCTCGCACCTGGGCCCCGACCTCGCTCCTGGGCCTCGACCTCGCTCCTGGGCCCGACCTCGCTCCTGGGCCCATCCTCGCTCCTGGGCACGGGCCCCGACCTCGCACCTGGGCCTCGACCTCACTCCTGGGCCCTGACCTCGCACCTGGGTCCCGACCTCGCACCTGGGCCCCGACCTCGCACCTGGGCCCCGACCTCGCACCTGGGCCTCGACCTCGCACCTGGGCCCCATCCTCGCTCCTGGACCTCGACCTCGCTCCTGGGCCCCATCCTCGCTCCTGGGCACGGGCCCCAACCTCGCACCTGGGCCCCGACCTCACTCCTGGGCCCCGACCTCGCTCCTGGGCCCCATCCTCGCTCCTGGGCCTCGACCTCGCTCCTGGGCCCGACCTCGCACCTGGGCACGGGCCCCGACCTCGCACCTGGGCCCCGACCTCACTCCTGGGCCCCGACCTCGCACCTGGGCTCCGACCTTGCACCTGGGCCCCATCCTCGCTCCTGGACCTCGACCTCGCTCCTGGGCCTCGACCTCGCTCCTGGGCCCCATCCTCGCTCCTGGGCACGGGCCCCGACCTCGCACCTGGGCCCCGACCTCACTGCTGGGCCCCGACCTCACTCCTGGGCCCTGACCTCGCACCTGGGCCCCGACCTCGCACCTGGGCCTCGACCTCGCACCTGGGCCCCATCCTCGCTCCTGGCCCTCGACCTCGCTCCTGGGCCCCATCCTCGCTCCTGGGCATGGGCCCCAACCTCGCACCTGGGCCCCGACCTCACTGCTGGGCCCCGACCTCACTCCTGGGCCCTGACCTCGCACCTGGGCCCCGACCTCGCACCTGGGCCCCGACCTCGCACCTGGGCCCCGACCTCGCACCTGGGCCTCGACCTCGCACCTGGGCCCCATCCTCGCTCCTGGACCTCGACCTCGCTCCTGGGCCCCATCCTCACTCCTGGGCACGGGCCCCAACCTCGCACCTGGGCCCCGACCTCACTCCTGGGCCCCGACCTCGCTCCTGGGCCCCATCCTCGCTCCTGGGCCTCGACCTCGCTCCTGGGCCCGACCTCGCACCTGGGCACGGGCCCCGACCTCGCACCTGGGCCCCGACCTCACTCCTGGGCCCCGACCTCGCACCTGGGCCCCATCCTCGCTCCTGGACCTCGACCTCGCTCCTGGGCCTCGACTTCGCTCCTGGGCCCCATCCTCGCTCCTGGGCACGGGCCCCGACCTCGCACCTGGGCCCCGACCTCACTGCTGGGCCCCGACCTCGCACCTGGGCCCCGACCTCACACCTGGGCCCCGACCTCGCTCCTGGGCCCCGTCCTCGCTCCTGGACCTCGGCCTCGCTCCTGGGCCTCGACCTCGCTCCTGGGCCCCATCCTTGCTCCTGGTCACGGGCCCCAACCTCGCACCTGGGCCCCGACCTTGCACCTGGGCCCCAACCTCGCTCCTGGGCCTTGACCTCGCTCCTGGGCCCCATCCTCGCTCCTGGGCACGGGCCCCGACCTCGCACCTGGGCCCCAACCTCGCTCCTGGGCCCCGACCTCGCACCTGGGCCCGACCTCACTCCTGGGCCCCATCCTCGCACCTGGGAACGGGCCCCGACCTCGCACCTGGGCCCCAACCTCGCTCCTGGGCCCCGGCCTCGCACCTGGGCCCGACCTCACTCCTGGGCCCCATCCTCGCTCCTGGGCACGGGCCCCAACCTCGCTCCTGGGCCTCGACCTCGCTCCTGGGCCCCATCCTCGTTCCTGGGCACGGGCCCCGACCTCGCACCTGGGCCCCGACCTCACTCCTGGGCCCCGACCTCGCTCCTGGGCCCCGACCTCGCAATTGTGAGCATCAGGCAAGGAATGGACCACATTGTGCTGTGATGCCCTCCACGTTGAATAGCCTGCTGCCCTCACTGTCTAGACTCTATGAAGAATGGTGAAGTGGTGAGATACCAGAGAACAGCTATCACATATGGGAACCTGATCCTACAAGGTGTGAATGTCTTCAGGAAATAGAGAGCAAAAGAACAAAGGGTTTCACTAAATGTATGCAAGTAATTGAAACTTTGAATCACCAAATCATTGAATTACGCCAACAACACTCAAGAAGCTCAACACCATCCAGGACAAAGCAGCCCACTTGATTGTCACCCCATCCACCACCTTAAACATTGACTCCCTCCACCACCGGCGTACCGTGGCTGCAGTGTGTACCATCTACAAGATGCACTGCAGCAACTCGCCAAGGCTTCTCCGACAGCACCTCCCAAACCCGTGACCTCTTCCACCTAGAAGGACAAGGGAACACCACCACCTCCAAGTTCCACCTCCAAGTCACACACCATCCTGACTTGGAAGTATATCGCCGATCCTTCATCATCGCTGGGTCAAAATCCTAGGTTCAGGCGACAGGCATCCCGAACCTATGATCCTTTTCTTTTCAGTGAGATGAACAAAGAATTGAGCCAGGTGTCCTTGCCCAAGTGTGAGAAGTCCAGTAAACATGGTGAGGTGTGGAGTTTTCAAGTAGTATGTAGAGTGACACTGTCTGCACTGAGGCTGTTAAAGCTGCAGCATCGGTTCGCTAATCTCTTTGTCCCATTAGGTGCTTATCAAGGAAGGAGCACTGCAGAGAGTGACTGAGGGAAAACTGCAGCCTCGATACTGTTTCCTGGTAATCCAGTTTTGGTTTATTTTGATATTGTAGCGGTTCGTGTAGATCGCCACTAAATAAGAGAGTTTGACTTCGACGAACTATAAATAATTGTTTATTTACAGGAACAGGCTAATTACAGCAGGTAAGATGGCTGACTGTAGGAGCACCGTGGTGTAGGTCTTGTCCCAGCGGGGACTCCACGAGGACTGAGATCGCAGTCCTGTGGGGAGCGTGATGATGTCATCGCATTTATGTTGTGGCGTCATCACGTTGTTCGCGTTTCCCACGCTTAGGGCGTCACGTGATGCGCGTCGTTGCGTCGCTGGCCATTGAGGCCGAAGTCGGGAGGCCGGGCAGTGCCAGTGCTTGCCGCAGGAGCAGAAGATCGCATCTCTCCCGTCGGCTGGCCGTTGAGGCCGAAGACGCTAGGCCGGGCTGTGCCGGTGCTTCCCGCAGGAGCGGAAGATCGCGTCGCTCCCGTCGACTGGCCATTGAGGCCGAAGACGCTAGGCCAGGCTGTGCCGGCGCACGCACATCACGTTGTACGTGACGTGACGTCAGCGCACTAGGGCGCGTCCTAAAGGGGCAATGGCCCCAACAGGTAAGTTAAAAGGGCAACGGCCCCAAAAGGTAAGTTAAACATACAGTAAGGTAAGTTAAAGGGAATTATGTGTCTCAATGTAAGGGGCAACCAGTGGTACCGCCACATAGGCCCCCCCAGAATTCGCTTTAACGAAAGTCCAAGGATGAGATGGTCTGATGAGCTGGTGGTCACGGCGGTCGTGCTGTCTCAACTTGGTAGGCGAGGTATGAAGATGCTGCTCGTGAGCGGATCCTTACGCACGTCGTGGCGAATAAAACGTATCCGTCAGGCGAAGGACCGTGGAGACGTGAGAAACAGTAGGCCTTGTCAGAGTGACAGGCAGGTTGGGCGGACGCGGGCGATGTCTCCGTTGATGTTGAAACAAGTCCTTGTTCTGACGAAATCTGCAGGAACGCCGACGGGCAATCCAGGAGGACTTGACTGGTGAGGTCGGTGAACTCACCGACAGGTGAGCGAAACCTTCGGGAGGCTGGAACGCACGGAACGGTGCGTGCCATAATGCTACGACGATAACACAACGGAGGGTGAAGAGTTGCTGCGTTGATCAGTGATCAGTGAGGCCAGCAACTTTCACGTGGCTGATCACAGCCGCAGGATGCCCGTTGGACCCGTCCTCGATGTGTGCAGCTTCAGTAGACGTTTGCGTTTGCTAAAGGGAAAACTGGATAGAGGGCAGCAACGGTCCAGGTTGTTGTTGCTTTCGGGCGGGGTAAACTCTGCCTGGAGGGTGGCAACACTTGAAACTGTTGTAGATTTAGGAGAAAACAGCCGGGAGGGCGGCACGCTTTTTGTTCATGCCGAATCGTGTAGTAGGTAACACAACCAGCAAGCTGAAGGGCTGGTGCGCCGTCGGCGGAGAAGGAGTCGTCGGTGTTCACGAGGGATGGGTTCTCGTGGTTCACGAGGGATGGGTCCTCATGTGCGAGGAGTGCGTCCTCGTGTTTTGCGGGGGTGAGTCCTCGTGGTATCCCCGCGGGGCGCGCTCCGATCTTGTGGGCCTGAACATGCTGTACCCCGCACTTGGAGAGATGTATACTTGCTGTTGCTTTGGACGTAGAGGCGGACGATCTGTGTGGCGGTAGAAGAGTCGAATACGGAGACCGTGAGCATGTGCGTGGTCTGTGCCGCATCGATGTTCTCGGTGAACAGGGCTTCTTCCTTCATAAAGCACGAGGGAGACCGTGGCTCCCTGGATTGCTGTAGCGACAGCAGAACGGCTGATGCTTCCATAGCGTGCTTCGTTTGTGAAAGACGTCCACAAACCCACCAATTGTAGCACTGGTGGACGACGGTTGCCGTTGGTCGTGCTCTACCTCTGTGAAATCGTTCGTGAAAAATGGGCTCACCTCCAAGCTGTGCTTCCGTTGCGAAGACGTTCGCAAAGACGGGGTCACTTGTGGTGGAATCGGTGTTAGGCGGTTGCTGTTCCGTGGCTGTTCGTCGGTTGTGCGTTGGTCGTCTTGTGGGAAGACGAGGGTTAGGCTGCGCATTGCTACCGTGAAAATCATTCACGGATACGGGTTCACCAATTGCAGCGTTGGAATTGAACTCCCGTACTCACGTCGTTGGGTCATCAATGTAGCGGTTTGTGTAGATCGCCACTAAATAAGAGAGTTTGACTTCGACGAACTATAAATAAGTTGTTTATTTACAGGAACAGGCTAATTACAGCAGGTAAGATAGCAGGTAAGATGGCTGACTGTAGGAGCACCGTGGTATAGGTCTTGTCCCAGCGGGGACTCCATGAGGACTGAGTTCGCAGTCCTGTGGGGAGCGTGATGACGTCATCGCGTTTGTGTTGTGGCATCATCACGTTGTTCGCGTTTCCCACGCTTAGGGCGTCACATGATGCACGTCGTTGTGTCGCTGGCCGTTGAGGCCGAAGACGCTAGGCCGGGCTGTGCCGATGCTTGCCGCGGGAGCGGAAGATCGCGTCGCTCCCGTCGGCTGGCCGTTGAGGCCGAAGACGCTAGGCCGGGCTGTGCCGGCGCACGCACATCACGTTGTACGTGACGTGACATCAGCGCGCTAGGGCGCATCTTAAAGGGGCAATGGCCCCAACAGGTAAGTTAAAAGGGCAACGGCCCCAAAAGGTAAATTAAACATACAGGTAAGTTAAAGGGAATTATGTGTCTCAATGTAAGGGACAACCAGTGGTACCGCCACAATATAAGTGACAGGCCTGAATGGCCTGCAGGGTGCTAACTTTATTCAAGTTTGTGGTGAACATTTGCACCATAAGTTGTACTGAGCTGATGATGCCTATTCAGGCCAGGAGCCTCTGGTCGTGAGAGCAGCATTGATGCAGCTGTTTATATAGCGGTGTGGGAGAGGTCTCAGACAGATTCCCAGGATTAACTGCAGGTCTGTGACCCCTGCCCCTTCCCCTCCACCCCCCAATCCTGGCCCAGACCCCTGAGGCAGAGACCATTGCATCATTTAACGGAAAATTGGATAAATATTTGAAGCAGAAGTTATGGGAAGAGAGTGGTTCAGTGTGATTTGTTTGGGATTGATAAAGGACTGGGGAGAGAGATCTCTCCCTGCCCCTGCTCTCTCCCTACCCTCGATCTCTCCCTGTCAACAACAACTTGTATTTATATAGCGCCTTTAACGTAGTAAAACATCCCAAGGAGCTTCACAGGAGCATTATCAAGCTAAATTGGACACCGAGACACATAAGGAGATATTGGGGCAGGTGACCAAAAGCTTGGTCAAAGACGTAGGTTTTAAGGAGCGTCTTAAAGGAGGAAAGAGCGGTAGCGAGGCAGACAGGTTTAGGGAGGGAATTCCAGAGCTTAGGGCCTAGGCAACAGAAGGCACGGCCACCAATGGTTGAGCGATTATAATCAGGGATACTCAAGAGGGCAGAATTGGAAGAGCGCAGATATCTCGGGAGGTTGTGGGGCTGAAGGAGATTAGAGACAGGGAGGGGTGAGGCCATGGAGGGATTTAAAAATAAGGATGAGAATTTTTAAATCGAGGCATTTCTTAACCGGGAGCCAATGTAGGTCAGCGAGCACAGGGGTGATGGGTGAATGGGACTTGGTGCGAGTTAGGACACGGGCAGCAGAGTTTTGGATGAGCTCAAGTTTACGGAGGGAGGCCAGCCAGGAGTGCGTTGGAATAGACAAGTCTAAAGGTAACAAAGGCATGGCTGAAGGTTTCAGCAGTGGATGAGCTGAGGCAAGGGCGGAGACGGGCAATGTTAGAGGTGGAAATAGGTGGTCTTAGTGATGGTATGGATAAGTGGTCGGAAACTCATCTCGGGGTCAAATATGACACCAAGGTTGCGAACAGTGTGGTTCAGCCTCAGACAGTTGCCAGGGTGAGGGACGGGTTCGGTGGCTAGGGAACGGAGTTTGTTGTGGGGATCGAAAGCAATGGCTTCGGTCTTCCCAATATATAGTTGAAGAAAATTTCTGCTCATCCAATTCTAAAGGGGGTGCATGAACAGAGATACCTGGGGGTAAATGTGCACAAATCGTTGAAGTTGGCAGGGCAGGTTGAGAAAGTGGTTATAAAAGCATACGGGATCCTGGGCTTCATAAATAGAGGTATAGAGTACAAAAGCAAGGAAGTTATGATGAACCTTTATAAAACACTGGTTCGGCCTCAACTGGAGTATTGTGTCCAATTCTGGGCATCGCACTTTAGGTAGGATGTGAAGGCCTTAGAGAGGGTGCAGAAAAGATTTACAAGAATGCTTCCAGGGATGAGAGACTTCAGTTACGTGGATAGACTGGAGAAGCTGGGGTCGTTCTCCTTAGAGCAGAGAAGGTTGGGAGGAGATTTGATAGAGATGTTCAAAATCATGAGGGGGTCTAGACAGAGTAAATAGAGGGAAACTGTTCCCATTGGCGGAAGGGTCGAGAACCAGAGGACACAAATTTAAGGTGATTGGCAAAAGAACCAAAGGTGACATGAGGGAAAACTGTTTTACGCAGCGAGTGGTTAGGATCTGGAATGCACTGCCTGAGAGGGTGGTGGAGGCAGATTCAATCATGGCTTTCAAAAGGGAATTGGATAAGTACCTGAAGGAAAAAAATTGCAGGGCTAGGGGGAAAGGACAAGCAGTGTGCCAATTTAGAGGCAGTGGAGGGGTCGAGATAAGACCCATCTTCCCACTGAGGACACCCTCCATCGTGTTGTGTGGCCCTACCACCGTGCTAAATGGGATAGATTCAGAACAGATCCAGCAGCTCAAAACTGGGCATCCGTGAGGTGCTGTGGGCCATCAACAGCAGCAGAATTGTATTCCACCACAATGTGTAACCTCATGGCCCGGCATATCCCTCACTCTACCATTACCATCAAGCTAGAGGACCAACCTGGGTTCAACAACGAGTGTAGAAGAGCATGCCAGGAGCAGCACCAGGCGTACCTAAAAACGAGGTGCCAACCTGGGGAAACTGCAACACAGGACTGCTAAATAGCAGAAGCAGCATGCTATAGCCAGGGCTAAGCGATCCCACAATCAACGGATCAGATCAAAGCTCTACAGTCCTGCCACATCCAGTCGTGAATGGTGGTGGACCATTAAACAACTAAAGGGAGGAGGATGCTCCATGAATATCCCCATCCTCAATGATGGTGCAGCCCAGCACGTGAGTGCAAAAGACAATGCTGAAGCGTTTGCAACCATCTTCAGCCAGAAGTGCTGAGTGGATGATCCATATCAGCTTCCTCCTGACATCCCCACCATCACAGAAGCCAGTCTTTAGTCAATTCGATCCACTCCACGTGATATCAAGAAACTGCTGAGCGCACTGGATACAGCAAAGGCTATGGGCCCTGACAACATCCCAGCTATCTTGCTGAAGACTTGTGCTCCAGAACTAGCTGCGCCTCTAGCCAAGCTGTTCCAGTACAGCTACAACACTGGCATCTATCCAACAATGTGGAAAACTGCCCAGGTATGTCCTGGCCACAAAAAACAGGACAAACCCAACCCGGCCAATTACCGCCCCATCAATCTACTCTCAATCATCAGCAAAGTGACGAAAGGTGCCATCGACAGTGCTATCAAGCGGCACTTACTCACCAATAACCTGCTCACTGATGCCCAGTTTGGGTTCCGCCAAGAACACTCATTACAACCTTAGTCCAAACATGGACAAGAGATGAATTCCAGAGGTGAGGTGAGAGTGACTGCCCTTGACATCAAGGCAGCATCTAACCAAGTGTGGTATCAAAGAGCCCTAGTAAAACTGAAGTCAATGGGAATCAGGGGGAAAACGCTCCACTAGCTGGAGTCATACCTAGCACAAAGGAAGATGGTTATGTGATTGAAGGTCAATCATCACAGCCCCAGGACATCGCTGCAGGAGTTCCTCAGGGCTGTGTCCTAGGCCCAACCATCTTCAGCTGCTTCACCAATGATCTTCCTTCCAACATAAGGTCAGAAATGGGGACGTTCGCTGATGACTGCACAGTGTTCAGCACCATTCACAACTCCTCAGATAATGAAGCAGTCCATGTCTGCATGCAACAAGACCTGGACGATGTTCAGACTTGGGCTGTTAAGTGGCAGGTAACATTCGCGCCATGGAAGTGCCAGGCAATGACTATCTCCAACAAACGAGAGTTTAAACACCGCCCCTTGACATTCAATGGCATTACCACCGCCGAATCCCCCACCATCAACATCCTGGGGGTTACCATTGACCAGAAACTTAACTGGATCAGCTACACAAATACTGTGCCAGCAAGAGCAAGTCAGAGGCTAGGTATTCTGTGGCGAGTGTCTCACCTCCTGACTCCTCAAAGCCTTTCCACCATCTACAAGGCACAAGTAAGGAGTGTGATGGAATACTCTCCACTTGCCTGGATGAGTGTAGCTTGAACAACACTCAAGAAGCTTGACACCATCCAGGACAAAGCAACCCGCTTAATTGGCACCCAATCCATCACCTTAAACATTCATTCCCTCCACCACCGACGTACTGTGGCTGCAGTGTGTACCATCTACAAGATGCACTGCAACAACTCACCAAGGCTTCTTCAGCAGTACCTCCCAAACCCACGACCTCTTCCACCTAGAAGGACAAGGGCAGCAGGCGCATGGGAACACCACCACCTCCAAGTTCTCCTCCAAGTCACACACCATCCTGACTTGGAAGTATATCGCCGACTCTTCATCGTCGCTGGGTCAAAATCCTGGAACTCCCTCCCTAACTTCACTGTGGGAGTACCTTCACCACACGGACTGCAGCAGTTCAAGAAGGCAGCTCACCACCACCTTCTCAAGGGCAATTAGGGATGGGCAATAAATGCCGGCCTTGCCAGTGACGCCCACATCGCATAAAAACAAATTTTAAAAAGTGGTGGTGAGGTCGGGCTGGGTGTCGTCAACGTACATGTGGAAACTGATGCTGTGTTTTCGGATGATGTCGCTGACGGGCAACACATAGAGAAATAATAGGGGGGACCAAGGATAGATCCTTCGGGGACACCAGAGGTAACGATGCGGGAGCAGGAAGAACAGCCATTGCAGGTGATTCTCTGGCTATAATTAGATAGATAAGAATGGAACCAGGTGAGTGCAGTCCCACCAAGCTGGACGATGGTGGAGAGGCGTTGGAGGAGATGGTGTGGTCAACTGTGTCAAAGGCTGCAGACAGGTCAAGAAGAATGAGGAGGAATAGATTACCACAGTCATACGGGATGTTAGTTGTGACTTTGATAAGAGCCATTTCAATGCTGTGGCAGGAGTGGAAACCGGATTGGAGGGATTCAAACATGGAATTCTGAGACAGAGGGGCATAGATTTGGAAGGCGACAGCGTGTTCAAAAACTTTGGAGTGGAAAGGGAGGTTGGAGATGGGGTGCTAGTTTGCAAGGTTGGAAGGGTCAATGGTTGTTTTTTTTGAGGAGAGGGGAGATGCTGGTAGATTTGAAGGAGGGGGGACAGTACCTGAGGAGAGAGAACCGTTAATATCAGCTAACATGGGAGCCTGGACAGGAAGTTGGATGGTCAGCAGTTTAGTGGGAACTGGAGGGCGCAGGAGGTGGGTCACATGGACAAGATGAGCTTGGAGAGGGCATGAGTGTGATAGGAGAGAAACTAGAGAAAGATGTGAGTTCAGGGCTAGGGCAGGGGGGAACCTTAGAGGAAGTTTGACCTGGTGGGCTAGGGGAAGGGAGGGAAACGGATGCTCTCAGTCTTAGTGACAAAGGAGTCCATGAGCTCCTCGCACTTGTTGCTGGAGGTGAGGGTGGAAGAGAAAGGGTAGAATGGTTTAAGAAGACTGTTTACAGTAGTGAAAAGAACCCAGGGTTATCTTTGCATTCCAGGCTGACCCTGGAATAGTGAGCAGTTTTGGCAGACGAGAGCAGGACTCGATAGTGCTTTATGTGGTCCAAGCCAGATCAGGCAGTGAATGGAAAACCAGTTGTCTACCATAACCGTTCAAGTCTGTGTTGCTTGGACGTAAGGGAGTGGAGATGAGGGCTGTACTGGGGGAACAGCCAGGGTGAGAGAGAGTAATGGTTTTAATGGGGACTAGGGCATCAAAGGTGGAGGTGTGGGTGTGGTTGAGCAGATCGGTAGCTGCAGAAATGTTGTGGTGAATGGAGGGCTAAAGGCTAAAGGTTAGACAGTTGGGGTTTTGAAAGTGCAGTTGTAAATGAATTGGGAGAGTTTTTTTTCCAGGGATGGACACAGAAGGAAGTAGGTTTGGGAGGGGGAGGGGGGATGTGGTTGGAGAGCGATACAAGGAAGTGATCAGTGATGGCCTTCTGTGATTGACACAATAGGATTAGCGATCACTGTCCCAACCCCTCCTGCCGCCCTGACCTCTCCCCGCCCCTGACCTCTCCCCACCCCCTGACCTCGACCCGCCCCCTGACCTCTCCCTCACCCCGACCTCATCCCCTGCCCACCGACCTCATCCCTGCCCACTGACCTCTTCCCCCACCCCAAACTCTCCCCCACCCCAAACTCTCCCTCACCCCCAACCCCTCCCACTGCCCCTGACCTCTCCCTGCCCCCTGACCTCTCCCTGCTCCCAACCTCTCCCTGCCCCTGAAGTCTCCCTGCCCCCGACCTCTCCCTGCCCCCGACCTCTCCCTGCCCCCGACCTCTCCCTGCCCCCGACCTCTCCCTGCCCCCGACCTCACCCTGCCCCCGACCTCACCCTGCCCCCGACCTCACCCTGCCCCCAACCTCACCCTGCCCCCGACCTCTTCCTGCCCCGACCTCTTTCCTCACCCCCAACCTCTCCCCCACCTGCCGACCTCACCCCCGCCCTGACCTCTCCCTGCCCCCCGACCTCTTCCACCGCCTGCCGACCTCTTCCCCCACCCATGACCTCTTCCCCCAACCCCCACTGCCGCCCGAACTCTCCCAGTAAATATTGGCCTCTGTCCTCATGAGTGGCCTCAGCACAGATGGAAAGCAGCAAGTGAACAAGAAGTGGTGACTGCTTAAATTGTTTCCCCAAATATCTGTTGTTAAAATAGCCAAGAGCGTGTTGGAATAGTCAAGTCTAGAGGTAAGAAAGGCATGGATGAGGGTTTCAGTAGCAGATGAGCTGAGGCAGAGGCAGAGTTGGGCGATGTTACGGAGGTGAAGTAGGCGGTCTTGGGGATGGAGAGGATACGTGTTTGGAAGCTTCGCTCTGGGTCAAGTATGACAGCATTCGGTTCAGCCTCGGACAGTGGCCAGGGAGAGTGATGGAGTCAGTAGCGGGGGTTTGGAGTTTGTGGCGGGGACCGAAGACTTTCCAGTCCATAGACTCCCTCTGATGGGGTGACAATTTCAGGATCAGTAAACAGGCCACAAACCAAGTTCCTGTTCAGGCTGCTGAGCAGCACTGTTGTGCTCAGAAAACCGAACGGTCAAAGAATGTGGGGATTTGCTTTGCTTTGGCTCCAGCCCCTGCGCTGTTCAAGTGTGTGTCCTGACCTGGGTCTGGGCTGCACTCTGACTCTCACACACTGGCCTGCTCCTCCCAGTGACATCCAAGGGATGAGCCCTGCCTGTGACTGAGGGGATACACATCATGGATCTACAGGGCCAATAATATCTGATCCTCCTCTACAGATGAGTGACATGTTCCTGTACACTGCGCCCCAGCACTGCGGGAAATATCAACTCAACAAGACACTGCCGCTGACTGCGATGAAGGTAAGTGACAGGCGCCCATTGGGGAAACAGCCTGTACACTGGAGACAGAGGGGAAACAGTGTGTTCACTGGAGACAGAGGGGAAACAGTGTGTTCACTGGAGACAGAGGGGAAACAGCCTGTACACTGGAGACAGAGGGGAAACAGTGCTTACACTGGAGACAGAGGGGAAACAGCATGTACACTGGAGACTGAGGGGAAACAGTGTGTACACTGGAGAAGGGGGAAACATCATGTACACGATAGAGTGGGGAAACAGTGCTTACACTGGAGACAGAGGGGAAACAGTGCTTACTCTGGAGACTGAGGGGAAACAGCATGTACACTGGAGACAGAGGGAAACAGTGTGTACACTGGAGACAGAGGGGAAACAGTGCTTACTCTGGAGACTGAGGGGAAACAGCATGTACACTGGAGACAGAGGGAAACAGTGTGTACACTGGAGACAGAGGGGAAACAGTGCTTACTCTGGAGACTGAGGGGAAATAGCATGTACACTGGAGACAGAGGGAAACAGTGTGTACACTGGAGACAGAGGGGAAACAGTGTGTACACTGGAGAAGGGGGAAACATCATGTACACGATACAGTGGGGAAACAGTGCTTACCCTGGAGACAGAGGGGAAACAGTGCTTACTCTGGAGACTGAGGGGAAAAAGCATGTACAGTGGAGACAGAGGGGAAACAGTGTGTACACTGGAGACAGGGGAAATAGTGTGTACACTGGAGACAGAGGGGAAACAGTGTATACATAGAAACATAGAAATGTAGGAACCCCTGTTCCTTACCAAAAGATGGAGTTCGACTCACGAAGTCAAAACAATAAACTTTAATGAACAAACAAAGCAAGTTAACAACTACAGGATGAACTGGAAACGTGTCTGGTCTGCTTGGAAACCTTTCTCCAACTGGCTGGAACTGCTAGAAGGTTCCGAGCTCTGACGTCATGACGTCATCATGCAGAGTACAGGAATGAAGCCTGAGTGCAGTAACAGATACATTTAAAGGTACATTGTCAGATTATATAACAGAGCTGTAAAAAGAAATTATATACAATGTCCATAGCCCAATGGTGGCTCTGCCACATGCGCCCCCCCAGAATTGCTTTTAACGGTGAAGGTAAGGCGAGAAGGAGGTCTGACGAGCTTGTCTGAACGACTACAGTACTCTGGCGGCTGGAACGAAGAGGTAGAAGACAAAACAGCCATAGTTTGAGGCTGGAATGATGTTGCCGAAGCAGAAGAAGAAGAAGACGATCGCAGGTGACTCAGTGCGATGGACCCTGTTGTCTTGATGGTCGACTGTGGCTGTGGGACACCGGCAGTCAAAGGAGGACGACCGTGACGAGGCGGCTGGGCAGTGACAACTGGTGCGCTGAGGTCAAGATGAGCAGCTTTCAGCCGGTCTACAGAGATGTGGTCATTTTTACCGCCGATGTCGACTATGAAGGTCTTATCGCCCGAGGAGATGACATGAAAAGGACCTGTGTACGGTGGCTTGAGAGGGTCTTTGCGTGCATCCTGCCGGATGAACACTTACCCCGCGTTCTTGAGGTCCCCTGGAACGTGGGAATGTTGCCGGTCATGATGTGAAGTAGGAACCGGGATGAAGTTCTTGGCCGCTTCCTGATGGCTGATGAGTTGCTGAGCTGGAGACCAAGGTTCAGTGTGAGGAGGAAGAAAATCACCTGGAACCCTGAGCGGTTGCCCAAAGACTAACTCCGCCGAGGAAGATTGCAGGTCGTCCTTTGGCGCCGTGCGAAGACCTAGTAGCAGCCAAGGAAGCTTGTCTATCCACCCCGGCCCGGTAAGACTGGCACGTGGTGCTGCTTTAAGAGGCCTGTGAAACCTTTCACAGAGGCCGTTCACCTGTGGATGGTAGGCGGTGGTACGATGAAGTTTGGCACCGAAACTTTGAGCAATGGCGTTCCAAAGCTCAGAGGTGAACTGAGGTCCTCGGTCCGAAGAGATGTCAGCTGGTACCCCAAAACGTGCCACCCATGACGAGATGAAAGCCCTGGAGATGTCCGCTGCCGTGGTTGCAACCAAAGGAATCACCTCTGGCCATCTAGTAGTGCGGTAAATTATGGTGAGAAGATGAGTGTGCCCGCGAGAAGGAGGAAGAGGGCCAACGAGGTCTACGTGTACATGGTCAAAGCGGCGCTCCGGGACCGGCAAAGTGGAGAGTGGGGCTTTTACATGGCGTTGTATTTTGGCTTTCTGGCAGGTCACACAGGAATTTGTCCAGTCACGGACGTCGAGATGCATGCCCTTCCAAATGAATTTCTTCGCCATTAACCGCTGAGACGCTTTCATGCCAGGATGTGACAACCCGTGGATAGTGTCAAAGATTATTTTGCACCATTCGGCCGGGACGATTGGACGTGGAACACCCATGGAAACGTCACACAGGAGTGTGGTCCCTGAGGACTGGAAAGGCACATCAGCCACTTGCAAACTGGAAGGTGTGGTGCGGTACACCTGCATGTCCGCCCTCTGGTCTTCCGCCAATCTGACATAGTCGACACCAAGATGTACTGCGTGGAGCTGAGCGCGGGAGAGGCAATCCGCCATCATGTTATCCTTCCCGGAGACATGCTGGATGTCAGTGGTGAACTCCGAGATATATGTGCGATGGCGTTGCTGGCACGCCGACCATGGTTCTGTTGTCTTAGCCATCGCGAAGGTCAACGGCTTGTGATCAACAAAAGTCATAAATGGCCGTCCTTCCAGGAGGAAACGGAAATGGCAGATGGCCAGGAAGAGTGCCAACAGTTCTCTGTCGAAGGTGCTATACTTTTGTTCATTCTTCCTCAGCTGTCGGCTGAAGAAAGCCAGCGGTTGCCAAGCCCCATTGACCCACTGTTCTTGAACCGCCCCGATGGCGTAGTCGGAGGCGTCTGTAGTGAGGGCGATGGTTGCGCCTGGGAGAGGGTGAGCCAACATGGTTGCTGCAGCCAGGGCATTTTTGGTATCAACAAAGACTTGGTTCATGTGAGGTGTCCACTCTATCTGATCTTTGCCTGCTCTGCCTCTGATGGCCTTGTACAATGGTTGCATCAACAAGGCTGCCTTGGGAACGAATCTGTGATAAAAGTTGACCATTCCCAAGAATTCCTGGAGGGACTTCACGGTCTTCGGCAGGGGAAAAGATGTGACAGCCTCCACCTTGGAGGCTAGAGGGACTGCACCATCTGTGGTGATTCTGTGGCCCAGGAAGTCGATAGTGCACAGACCAAAGTGGCACTTGGCCGGGTTGATGATTAGGCCATGCTGACTATGGCGAGAGAACAGGGCACGCAGGTGCATGATGTGCTCAGTGTGGCTGCTACTGGCAATGAGGATGTCATCTAAGTAGACGAAGATGAATGTTAGGTCTCGAAAGACGCAATCCATAAGCCGTTGGAAAGCCTGTGCTGCATTTTTTAGCCCAAATGGCATACGGAGAAACTCAAAAAGCCCGAAGGGTGTGATGACGGCGGTTTTGGGGACATCTTGAGGATTAACCGGCACTTGATGAGAGCTGCGTACGAAGTCTACTTTAGAGAAAATGCAATTCCCCGCCAGGTGGGCCGAAAAGTCCTGTATATGAGGGATTGGATATCTGTCCGGGGTAGTAGCCTCGTTCAAGCGCCTGTAGTCGCTACATGGTCGCCATCCACCGCCTGGCTTAGGGACTATGTGCAGGGGCGAGGACCAAGGACTATTGGACCGTCGGATGATGCCTAGGCGTTCCATTGTGTGAAACTCTGCCTTGGCCGCCGCAAGTTTGACGGGTTCCAACCTTACGTGCTCTTGCGTAAATGGGGGAGCCCTGTTGTAGTAATATGGTGCGTCACACCGTGTCTTGCTACTGATGCAGAGAAGGTAGGCCTGGTGAGCTCGGGGAAATCTTTGAGGAGACGAGAGAAATCATTGGCGGCGGGGACTGCAAAAACCACAGACCAATGCGTTGCAGTGCTTCAGTGGCAGGGTACCGAATGAAAAGTCGAGGCGTTGATGAGCTGGCAGTGTTGAACGTCGACTAAGAAACCATTAGCGCAGAGGAAATCCGCCCCCAGGATGGCCTGCGAAACCCTTGCAGTGATGAACTCCCATCTAAAACGCTGGCCGCTGAAACTTAATTGGACCCAACGCTTTCCGAACGTGTGGATTTCTGCGCCGTTAGCTGCCTTGAGGGGGGGACCCTGGCTGCCGGACTGCAGGTCGAGCTTCGACGCCAGCAGGATACTGCACTGGGAGCCAGTGTTGCAGAGGAAGCGGCGTCCTGAAAGGGAGTCAGTGATGTACAGGAGTTTTCCTGCAGATCCCACAGCCATCGTAATCCCCGGGTGTGCAGCAGGATAAGAATGGTGTCTCGAACCCCGGCGACTTGAAAAATGATTTTTTCTTTCTTGGAAGAAACTGCAGGGTGGACGGCAATTCCTGGCTTTCGCGCCAAAACGAGAATGGTAAATGCACCAATCCATAGGAAGAGGAGACTGGTTCACCCTCATGGGGGATGGGCGACTCGTGGTGGCGCAACATGGCTGCAGCTCATGGTAAATTGGGTCAGTGTCGGCGGGGGGTTCCGGACTGCCTCGGCGTTTTGTGGCTGCGCAGGACTGTTGGGCGACCGCAAAGATGTTATCCGCCTCCGCGGTGAATTCGGCACAATCCGTGATTGCGGAGTTGGCCAAGGCAGTCTGCACGGGATCCAGTAGCTGGCAGACAAAGAGCTCACGGAATAAAAAACACACGGATTCCGAGCCGAGCAACGTGAGCATCTGGCTCATGAGCTCTGAGGGTTTTGAGTCCCCGAGACCGGGCATGGCGATTAGGCGTCGGGCACGTTCAGATTTGGACAGACCGAAAATTTGGAGAAGGCGTGTTTTTAATGCTTCATACTTGCCGTCGGTAGGCGGACTTTCGAGGAGGCTGACGACTCGCGAGGCCGTGGCACTGTCGAGGGCGGAGACCACGTAATAGTAACGGGTCGAATCCGCTGTAATTCCCCGGATCTGGAATTGAGCTTCTGCCTGGCAAAACCACACGGCTGGCTGCTGCTCCCAAAAGTGTGGTAGTTTGATCGTGACGGCGTTCATGTCCATGTTGTTTTTTCAACGAATTTGTTCGAAGAAAAATGGGGTCATCAATGTAGGAACCTCTGTTCCTTACCAAAAGATGGAGTTCGACTCATGAAGTCAAAACAATTAACTTTAATGAACAAACAAAGCAAGTTAACAACCACAGGATGAACTGGAAACGTGTCTGGTCTGCTTGGAAACCTTTCTTTAATTGCTTGGAACTGCTAGAAGGTTCCGAGCTATGACCCTCTCTCCAACTGTCTGGAACTGCTAGAGGGTTCCGAGCTCTGACGTCATGACGTCATCACGCAGAGTACAGGAATGAAGCCTGAGTGCAGTAACAGATACATTTAAAGGTAAATTGTCAGACTATATAACAGAGCTGTAAAAAGGAATTATATACAATGTCCATAGCCCAATGGTGGCTCCGCCACAGAAACATAGAAGATAGGAGCAGGAGAAGGCCATTCGGCCCCTCGAGCCTGCTCCACCATTCAATGAGATCATGGCTGACCATCCAAATTCAGTACCCTGTCCCTGCCTTCTCTCCATATCCCTTGATCCCTTTAGCCTTAAGAAATATATCTAACTCCTTCTTGAATATACTTAATGAATTGGCCTCTACTGCCTTTTGTGGTAGAGAATTCCACAGGTTCACCACTCACTGGGTGAAGAAATTCCTCCTCATCTCTGTCCTAAATGGCTTACCCTTTATCCTTAGACTGTGACCCCTGGTTCTGGACTCCCCGGCCATCAGGAACATCCTTCCTGCATCTAGTCTGTGTAGTGCTGTTAGAATTTTATAAGTTTCAATGAGATCCCCTCTCATTCTTCTAAACTCCAGCGAGTATAAGCCCAATCGACCCAATCTCTCCTCATACGTCATTCCTGCCATCCCAGGTATCAGCCTGGTGAATCTTCACTGCACTCCCTCCATGGCAAGAACATCCTTCCTCAGATAAGGCAACCAAAACTGCACACAAGATGTGGTCTCACCAAGGCCCTGTACAACTGCTGCAAGACATCCTTGTTCCTGTACTCGAACCCTCTCGCTACGAAAGCCAACATACCATTTGGCTTCTTAACCGCCTGCTGCACCTGCATGCTTACCTTCAGCGACTAGTGCACAAGGACACCCAGGTCTCGTTGCACTTCCCCTTCTCCCAATCTATTGCCATTCAGATAATAATCTGCCTTCCTGTTTTTGACACCAAAGTGGATAACCTCGCATTTATCCACGTTATATTGCATCTGCCATGCTTCTGCCCAATCACCCAACCTGTCCAAATCATCCTGGAGTTTCTCGGCAACCTCCTCACAGCACACATGCCCACGCAACTTTGTGTCATCTGCAAACTTGGAGATATTACGTCTAGTTCCCTCATCTAGATCATTAATATATATTGTGAATAGCTGGGGTCCTAGGACCGATCCCTGCGGTACCCCACTAGTTACTGCCTGCCACTCGGAAAACGACCCGTTTATTCCAACTCTTTGCTTTCTGTCCGCCAACCAGTTCCTCCCTCTCATTAGACCCTATGTTCCCCGGCATCTCTGGGAGATTATTTGTGTCACAGAATCACAGAATCTACAGTGCAGATAGAGGCCATTTTGGCCCATCGAGCCTGCACCGACACATATCCCACCCTATCCCTGTAACCCCACGTATTTAATCCCCTAACACTAAGGGTCAATTTATCATAGCCAAATCAACCTAACCTGCACATCTTTGGACTGTGGGAGGAAACCGGAGCACCCGGAGGAAACCCACGCAGACACAGGGAGAATGTGCAAACTCCACACAGACAGTTGCCCGAGGCCAGATTTGAACCCGGGTCCCTGGCGCTGTGAGGCAACAGTGCTAACCACCATGCCACTCCTTTGTGAAGACAGAACCAAAGTATGTATTTAATTGGTCTGCCATTTCTTTGTTCCCCATTATAAATTCCCCTGATTCTGACTGCAAGGGACCTACGCTTGACTTCACCAATCTTTTTCTCTTCTATAAAAGCTTTTACAGTCAGTTTTTAAGTTACCTGCCAGCTTACTCTCTTACTCTATTTTCCCCTTCTTAATTAATCCCTTTGTACTCCTTTGTTGAATCCTAAACTGCTCCCAATCCTCAGGTTTACTGCTTTTTCTGGCCAATTTATATGTCCTCTCCTTGGATCTTATGGTATCCCTAATTTCCCTTGTTAGCCACGGTTGAGTCACCTTTTTTGTTTTCTTTTTATGCCAAACTATGTAGTTCATCCATGCGATCTTTGAATGTTTGCCATTGCCTATCCACCGTCAGCCCTTTGAGTGACATTCCCCAATCAATCCTACCCAACTCGCACCTCATACCATCGTAGTTTCCTTTATTTAAACTCAGGACCCGAGTCTCTGAGTCAACTACTTCACTCTCCATCTTAATGAAGAATTCGATCATATTATGATCGCTCCAACCCAAGGGGCCTTGCACAACAAGATTGCTAATTAATCCTTTCTCATTACATAATACCCAGTCTAAGATAACCTGATCTCTAGTTGGTTCCTCAACATATTGGTCCAGGAAACCATCCCGTATACACTCCAGGAATTCCTCCTCCACAGTATTGTTACTAATTTGGTTAGCCCAATCTATATGTAGATTAAAGTCACCCATGATAACTGCTGTGCCCTTATTGCACGCTTCTCTAATTTCCCTTTTAATGCCATCCCCAACCTCCGCATTACTGTTTGAAGGTCGATATACCACTCCCACTAACTTTTTCTGCCCCTTGGTATTTCTCAGTTCTACCCATACAGATTCCATATCATCAGAGCCAATGTCCTTCCTTACAATTGTGTTAATCCCCTCTTTGACCACCTCCTTTTCCTTTTTGCCTATCTTTCCTGAATATTGTATACCCCTGGATGTTGAGTTCCCAGCATTGGCCACCCTGGAGCCATGTTTCCGTAATCCCAATCATATCATATTCGTTTACCTCTATTTGCACAGCTAATTCATCCACCTTATTATGAATGCTCCTTGCATTAACACACAAAGGGGGAGAAATTCAGTTGTTTGCGCCACCCGATAGCACCTTAAGTGGGGCGCGATGCGGCCTGCGCCCGGGCGCGGTGAGACCTGCGCCTCTCGCGAAATTGAGCAGACATTTAGCAGCGGCGCAAAACCGCAACGCCCGCTCAGCTGCGCGCGCAGATCCTGATGTCATTTCATGGTGCAACGCCCTTGGGGCGCCCTGAACTGGAACTTCAGTGGTGCCCCCCTCCTTTCCGCCTGGCGCTCCCAGCGACTGGTTGACAGGAACGGTTCCTGTTGTGTATGTAATATGTGTGCTACTTTGAACCTATGGACAGGACTGCACTACTTGTTGGGCGTAGTGATACGCAGTACCACTCCTGGCCATAGGGGTATAAATAGTACTGTGGGTACTGATCTCCCCTCAGTTCCCGCCTGTGGGCATGAAGTAAAGACCTACGTGTAGTCCCTACCTCCAACCAGTAAAGACCTGTTTTATTGTTACTGATTAAGTCTGAGTATTAATTACTTGAACAACTCACAGATTTAACAGTTCCCAGTCGCTGTGGGGCTGGGGGGGTGCTATTTAAAGGGGGCTCTTCCTGGCTTCTTTGTGGTAGCCATTTTTGGACCACTCCTTCTGTGTGAGAGAGAGAGATTTGCAGAGAGACAAAGGGAGAGAGCTTTCTGCATTGAGTCAGCGCTCGCACAGGTACTTCTGGCTTCGGCCCAGAACTTTGTAGTTGGTTTACTTTTTCACTGGCATAACCTTGAGTGGCCACATACTATGGGGGCTGCAATGGGTGAAAACATTGGGTTTCTCCATTACATTG
Source organism: Somniosus microcephalus (assembly GCF_052327205.1). Lineage (NCBI taxonomy): Eukaryota > Metazoa > Chordata > Chondrichthyes > Squaliformes > Somniosidae > Somniosus > Somniosus microcephalus. Next base: position 108,253,053 of record NC_140997.1, read on the forward strand.
AGAGGGCTCAGAGACGCAGAGAGAGAGTGCCAATCATGGCCAGACGGAGGAGGGCCAACAGGCGTCGGCACACGAGACCTTACCCTCCCAGGGTATTCTGCCAACAGTTCTCATACCTCAACATGTCTGAGGAGCAGTGTTTTCGGAGGCTTCGATTCAGCAGGGAGGTGGTCACTGAGCTCTGCCACCTGCTTCAGCCAGATCTGCAGCCTCAACTGAGGAGCAAGACGTCTCTGTCGGTGGCAGTGAAGGTGACAGTGGCTCTCAACTTCTATGCCAGCGGCTCCTTCCAATCCGCTACTGGGGACATTGCCAATATCTCCCAGTTCGCGGTGCATTGCTGCATCTGTCAAGTCACGAATGCCCTCTTTAAAAGGAGATGTCAGTACATTTCCTTCCCCATGACCCTGGACAAGCAGCAAGATCGTGCAATGGGATTTGCAAGAATAGCGGGCTTCCCCATGGCCCAGGGTGCCATTGACTGCACGCATGTGGCTTTGCGGGCGCCGCAAGAGAATGCCGAGGATTACCGCAACCGGAAGGGGTTCCATTCCTTGAACGTCCAGTTGGTGTGTGACCACAGACAGCTGATACTCGCTGTCAATACCCGCTTTCCAGGCAGCAGCCACGATGCCTTCATCCTGTGCCAGACTTCTGTGGCAGACCTTTTCGAAGCCCCGGCTCACCCAGGAGGCTGGCTTCTCGGGGACAGGGGCTATCCTCTGTGCACCTGGCTGATGACCCCGCTCCGTGCGCCCAGCACCCCTGCTGAAGAACGATACAATGAGAGCCATCAAGTGACCAGGAACATCATTGAGCACACAATCGGCGTGCTAAAGCAACGGTCCCACTGTATGGACCATTCCGGGGGAGCCCTTCATTACTCACCTGAGCGAGTCTCCCATTTCATTGTAGTGTGCTGCATAACCTGGCAATCCTCAGGACTCAGCCACTGCCACCAGACATTGGAGCACCAGCAGAGGAGGAGGAGGAGGAGGAGGAGGAGGAGGAGCACCAGGACAGGAGGGAGGCACAAAGTGCAAGGGCCATCCATTGCAAGTCGGTTCTAGGCCCCCTCTGAGGGAATGGCTTGTGCCATTGAAAGAACATGAATGGAACCGTTCCGCAACCCCTGAGCCGGTCAAGGCAACAAATAGATCAAAGGGCAAACATCCACAATCTGAATAAAGACACTTCTTTATTTAACAGACTGTGTGCCCTTTATTTAACAAACTGTGTGCCCTTCCCGCATGACAAAGTAACAGAGAGAAACCCCCAAAAAAGCAGTCAGACACATACCTGGCTCTCACAACCTGGAGACAATGAACAAAAGAGTAACCAAAAAATGACCACGATCCTCGGCCTTCAGTAAAAAAATTTACAGCATTTTGCCACACCTCCTACTTTTTGCCCTTCGAGGGTGATCTGCTTCGCTTGCGAGATTGGCCCCTTCCCACCCTGCAGCTCCTCCGCAATGGGGCCCCAGTGGCTGCAGCAAGGCTGGGGGAAGGCTGCTGAGTGTCAGAAACTGAGTCGGCAGATGCCCTTGAGGTACGGCCTGGACCAGCTCTGGGCCTGGAGGGCCCGGCTGCTGACTGCTCCAACTCTGCATGGGCGGCAGCAGTCTGTCCTACAGGTGGTGGCAGCTGCAGTGGAGAAGTGACAGTGTTGACAGCAGGAATGCTGCCATCCTGAAAGAGGACAGCCACTCCCTGGTCGGACGACACACTGGCACTCCCACGGGGCAGCACTGCAGCATGTGGAGCAATCTGCTGAAGCACAGACTGCTGGCCTGCTGCGGCACGGCAAGGGCCCCGGCGATTCATGCCTGATCCAGTGAGGGTGGCAGCAGTCAGTGCTCGTGTGGCCTCAATCTGCGTCTGCATCAGACCAGCCACTGACTGCATTGCACCACTAAGCAATTGCGTGGAAGCCGCTTGTGCTGCACCGAAGTCTTGCAGACTCCTTGCCAGTGCTGCGCCGAAGTCCTGGACACTCCTTGCCAGTGACTCAATGGATTCGGGCATCCTTGCCACTGCAGCCATGAGCTCAATGTGTCTGTGATCCGCCTGGGCACCCATTTCAGTGAGGAGCCGCACCTCTCCTGCGCTCACTGTAGCAGGACTCGAGGCCAGACTCTCCCTCCGGGGAGAAGGCCGCCGAGCTTCCCTACCACCCCCCCCACGTTGCTGCAGCCCGCTGGGCCGCGCAGCTTCACCCTCCTCAGACCCTTCCCCCCTGCTCCCTTCCAGGGAAGACGTGTCCCCATTATGGCCATGGGCTGCCTCGGCTGAGGGTGGCACTGATGGTCCGGCTTCCTCTTCCTCCTCGCCTTCAGATTCACTCACAGTGGCAGCTTGAGGGCCCGCCTCCTCAACTGGAGAATCAGCATCTGAAACCAGGGAGGTACAAGAGATGCTTTAGCGTGAGGACAGGGCGGCAGCGAGGGAGGCATGAGTGCTGCAATGCACTGTATTGGTTCGATAGTGGCAAAGGATGCTGGTGTGAGGCACAAGTGGAAGGAGAGAGGTCAAAAAGGTGATGACCTTACCATTGCTGTCCAGAACGGGGTCGGCATCTCCAGTGGCGACGGGGCCAATCATCCGGCCTGCCATAATCCGCTGGACTCGCTGCTCCAGATCGCTGAGGTCTTGAATGTGAGGCCGGCCTCCCCCGGTCCATTGCTGCTGCCTCCTGTTATGGGCCAGCTTGCCCTGTAAGAGAAAGGACGGGCTCCGAGTACAGTGTGAAGCCCTGATCTTGGCTGCACTGCCTCCCATGGTCGAATAGCCCTTACAGTGTGAAGCCCTGATCTTGGCTGCACTGCCTCCCATGGTCGAATAGCCCTTACAGTGTGAAGCCCTGATCTTGGCTGCACTGCCTCCCATGGTCAATTAGCCCTTAGTGTGTAAAGTGCTGAATGTGCATGTGAGTTTCATGAAAGGCACATAGGTGTTGGATGAAGGCTGGGCATTGGGGCTTTCAGGACCCTTTGGCCATAAAGTGAGGTGGGCATGCAGGGATGAAGAGGATACTGAAAAGTGTACTCACCCTGACGACCCAAGTGAGGTCATAGAGTCATAGAGTTTTACAGCACAGAAAGAGGCCCTTCGGCCCATCGTGTCTGCGCCGTCCATCAATCCCTGTCCAGTCTAATCCCATTTTCCAGCATTTGGTCCATAGCCTTGTATGCAATGGCATTTCAAGTGCTCATCTAAATGCTTCTTGAATGTTGTGAGGGATCCTGCCTCGACCACCCTTTCAGGCAGTGAGTTCCAGATTCCAACCACCCTCTGGGTGAAAAAGTTCCTCCTCAAGTCCCCTCTAAATCTCCTGCCCCTTACCCTGAATCTATGCCCCCTTGTTATTGACCCCCGTATTAAGGGGAAAAGTTCCTCTTTATCTACCCTATCTATGCCCCTCATAATTTTGTACACCTCAATCAGGTCCCCCCTCAGCCTTCTTTGCTCCAAGGAAAACAACCCCAGCCTGTTTAGCCTTTCTTCATAGCTGAGACGCTCCATCCCAGGTAACATCCTGGTGAATCTTCTCTGCACCCTCTCCAAAGCAATCACATCCTTCCTATAGTGAGGTGACCAGAACTGCACACAGTACTCCAGCTGTGGCCTTACCAGCGTTTTCTACAGCTCCATCATAACCTCCCTGCTCTTATATTCTATGCCTCGGCTAATGAAGGCAAGTATCCCATATGCCTTTTTAACCACCTTATCTACCTGTTCCGCTGCCTTCAGGGATCTATATACATGTACACCAAGGTCCCTCTGACCCTCTGTACTTCCTAGGGTCCTACCACTCATTGTGTATTCCCTTGCCTTATTTGTCCATCCAAAATGCATCACCTCGCACTTTTCAGGGTTTAATTCCATTTGCCACTTTTCTGCCCATCTGACCAACCCGTTTATATCGTCCTGTAGCCTGAGGCTTTCCTCCTCGCAATTTACCACCCCACCAATTTTCGTGTCATCTGCGAACTTACTGATCATACCTTTTACATTCTCATCCAAATCATTTATGTAGATCACAAACAGCAAGGGACCCAGCACCGATCCCTGCGGTACCCCACTGGACACAGGCTTCCAGTCACAGAAACAACCTTCGACCATCACCCTCTGCCTCCTGCCACTCAGCCAGTTTAGGATCCAACGCTCCAAGGCACCCTGGATCCCATGGGCTCTTACCTTCTTGACCAGTCTCCTATGCGGGACCTTGTCAAAAGCTTTACTGAAGTCCATGTAAACCACATCCACAGCATTTCCCTCATCCACACACCTAGTCACCCCCTCGAAAAATTCAATCAGATTGGTCAGACATGATTTACCCTTGACAAAGCCATGTTGACTATCCCCGATTAATCCTTGCCTCTCCAAGTGGAGACTAATTTTGTCCCTCAGAATTTTTTCCAATAATTTCCCTACCACAGATGTTAGGCTCACTGGCCTGTAATTCCCTGGTTTATCCCTGCTACCCTTCTTGAATAATGGTACTATGTTAGCTGTTCTCCAGTCCTCTGGTACATCCCCTGTGGTCAGAGAGGTTCTGAAAATTTGTGTCAGAGCCCCTGCAATCTCCTCCTTTGCCTCACACAACAGCCTGGGATACATCTCGTCTGGGCCTGGGGCTTTATCCACTTTTTGGCCTGCTAAAACCGCTAGTACCTCCTCCCTCTCGATGCTAATATGTTCAAGTATGTCACAGTCCCCTTGCCCGATTTCTATGTTTACATCGTCTTTCTCCATAGTGAACACAGATGCAAAAAATTCATTTAAGACCCCGCCTACATCATCTGGCTCTACACACAGATTGCCACTTTGGTCCCTAATGGGCCCTACCCTTTCCCTGGTTATCCTCTTGCCCTTAATATACTTATAAAACATCTTAGGATTTTCCTTTATTTTGCTCGCCAGTGTTATTTCATGGCCCCTCCTTGCCCTCCTAATTTCTTTTTAAAGTATGCCCCTGCACTTTTTATACTCCTCTAGGGCTTCCTCCGTCCTTAGTCTTTTGTAACTGCCAAAAGCCCCCCTTTTTTTCCTAATGCATTTTTGTATATCCCTTGTCATCCAAGGTTCCCTTTGCTTGTTGGTCCCGCCCTTGACCTTTACAGGAACATGTTGGCGTTGTACTCTATTTATTTCCCTTCTGAAAGTCTCCCACTGTTTTGATGTGGATTTTCCGATAAGTAGCTGCTCCCAGTCCACTTTGGCCAGATCCTGCCTTATCATATTAAAATCGGCCTTCCCCCAATTTAGAACCCTTATTTCCGGGCCGTCTTTGTCTTTTTCCATGACCACCTTAAATCTCACCGAATTATGGTCACTGTCGCCAAAATGCTCTCCTACTGACACTTCCACCACTTGCCCGGCTACATTCCCTAGAATTAGGTCCAGTACCGCCCCCTCTCTTGTAGGACTTTCTACATGTTGGCTCAAAAAGCTCTCCTGGATGCACTTTAAGAATTCTGCACCCTCTAAGCCTTTCACACTCTGACTATCCCAATTTATATTGGGGAAGTTGAAATCCCCCACTATTATTACCCTATTATTTTTGCACTTCTCTGAGATTTGCCTACATATCTGTTCCTCTATCTCCCCCTGACTGTTTGGGGGCCTATAGTACACTCCCAGCAAAGTGCTTGCCCCCTTTTTGTTTTTAAGTTCTACCCATATGGCCTCATTAGAGGAACCCGCTAATATATCGTCCCTCCTTACAGCAGTAATTGACTCCTTAATTAATATTGCAACACCCCCTCCCCTTTTACACCCCCCTCTGTCTCGCCTGAAGATTCTATACCCCGGAATATTGAGCTGCCAGTCCTGACCCTCCCTCAACCATGTCTCCGTGATAGCAACAATATCGTACTCCCATGTGTTCAACAACAACTTCAGTTCATCCACCTTATTTGCAAGACTCCTTGCATTAAAATAAATGCCTTCCAGCCCTGCCATATTCCCTTTTGCCTTCACATATTTGCTCTGCCTTCCCAGCTGACTTGTTTTTTACTCCGTATTTGGCTGTAAATCACCTCCTACTATAGCTCCACTCTGTATCCCATCCCCCTGCCAAGTTAGTTTAAACCCCCCCCCAGCAGTGCTAGCAAACCTCCCCGCAAGGATATTAGTTCCCCTCTGGTTCAGGTGTAAACCGTCCGTCTTGTACAAGTCCCACCTTTCCCAGAAGCAGACCCAGTGATCCAGGAAGCTAAAGCCCTCCCTCCTGCACCATCCCTTTAGCCACGCATTAATCTGTTCTATCTTCCTATTTCTATACTCACTAGCACGTGGCACCGGGAGTAATCCAGAGATTACAACCTTTGAGGTCCTGCTCTTTAAACTTCTACCTAGCTCCCTAAATTCTTGCTGCAGGACCTCATCCCTCTTTTTACCTATGTCGTTGGTACCAATGTGGACCACGACCTCTGACTGTTCACCCTCCCCCTCCAGGACTTCTTCCTGTATTGCACAGCGGTCCTATACACTATGCTGCTGGAGGTCACTCTGTGAGCCACCTCCCTCCAAGCTTTGCGATAGTCATTGGGCAGCGGCCTCCTGCCAGTGTCCGGAAACAGGATAGATCGCCTGCACTCCACTGCGCCAACCAGAACCTGCAGGGCCCCCTCACTGAACCACTGCGCTCACTCCCTGGCCCTCTCCATGGACTTGGCGTTAGAATGTGGCAGCAGGTCTGTCCAGGCCGAGAATCAGGGCTCCGATGCGCAGGGTATGGCTGCAATCCAAGATTGAACATCCCCTTTAAGAGCTGACCGGCGCCAGCATGTCTGCGTGCAATCGCTAACTGGTCGCACCTGTGCTGCGCCCGCCCTCGATGGTAGCACCTCACTTCTCCGGCTTAGCGCCTTAAGACAGTCATGCAGCACCTGTTTTAGCGCTCCAAGCACCTCCTGGAGTGAAGCAGGTCAATTTAGCAGTAGGTGGCGATAATTTGCGCCAGGCACTAAATTTTGCGTCCGCTCGAGTATAACGCCCCAAATATGGCGATGCTGAATTTCTCCCCCAAAGCCTTCAGGCTTGTTTTTTTAACGCTCTTAGACCTTTTAGAATTATTATTTACTGTGGCCATGTTTGATTTAAACCCTTGATTTCCCTGACTGCCACCTTTATTTTTCTCCTTCCTGTCTTTTGCTTCTATCCTTGTTTCCCTTTCCTTTGTCTCCCTGCTCAGGTTCCCAACCCCCTGCCATTTTAGTTTAAACTCTCCCCCAGAGGAGACAGAGGGGAAGCAGTGCTTTCACTGGAGAGAGAGGGGAAATAGAGCTTACACTGGAGGCAGAGGAGAAACAGTGTGTACACTGGAGACAGAGGGAAACATTGTGTACACTGGAGGCAGAGGGGAAACAGTATGTACATTGGAGACAGAGGGAAACATTGTGTACACTGGAGGCAGAGGGGAAACAGTGTGTACATTGGAGGCAGAGGGAAACATTGTGTACACTGGAGGCAGAGGGGAAACAGTGTGTACATTGGAGGCAGAGGGAAACATTGTGTACACTGGAGGCAGAGGGGAAACAGTGTGTACACTGGAGACAGAGGGAAACATTGTGTACACTGGAGACAGAGGGAAACATTGTGTACACTGGAGGCAGAGGGGAAACAGTATGTACATTGGAGACAGAGGGAAACATTGTGTACACTGGAGGCAGAGGGGAAACAGTGTGTACACTGGAGACAGAGGGAAACATTGTGTACACTGGAGGCAGAGGGGAAACAGTGTGTACATTGGAGACAGAGGGAAACGTTGTGTACACTGGAGGCAGAGGGGAAACAGTGTGTACATTGGAGGCAGAGCTGAATCAGTGTGTACACTGGAGACTGAGGGGAAACAGTGTGTACACTGGAGACAGAGGGGAGGCTACGCACGCACTGGAGAATGTGCGGGATAATGCTGGAATTAATTATTAAGGATTTAGTAACGGCGCTTAGAAAATCATATGATTAGGCAGAGTCAGCATGGTTTTATGAAAGTTAAATCACGTTTGACAAATTTATTGGAGTTTTTTGAGGATGTAACTAGCAGCGTAGATAAAGGGAAACCAGTGGATGTAGTATATTTGGATTTCCAAAAGGCATTCGATAAGGTACCATATATAAGGTTGTTACACAAGATTAGGACTCATAGGGTTGGGGATAATATAGTAGCATGGATGGAGGATTGGTTAACGGACAGAAACAGAGTAGGGATAAACGGATCTTTTTCTGGTTGGCAGGCTGTAACTAGTGGGGTGCCGCAAGGATCAGTGTTGGGGCCTCAGCTATTTACAATCTATATTAATGACCTAGATGAAGGGACTGAGTGTAATGTATCCAAGTTTGCTAACAATCCAAAGCTAGGTGGGACAGTAAGCTGTGAGGAGAACACAAAGCCTGCAAACGGATATAGATGGACTAAGTAGTGGGCAGATGGAGTATAATGGGGCGCGTGGGTCGGGGAGGGTGATGGGGTGCGTGGATCGAGGGATGGGGCGTGTGGGTCGGGGGATGGGGTGCGTGGGCCAGGGGGGCAATGGGGCTTATGGGGGCGGGGGGGGGGTGAAGCAGAGCCTGGTCCGACGTGTTGGTGTTAACACACTGGGATATTGCTCTGTACAACTGCGTGTGCCACCATGAACCTTCCTAATTTCCTCCTTTGTTGTGTTGTCAGGTGAGCAGAGTGTGTGTGGAGGAGACGGAGAACGCACTGAGGATCCAGAGTGTGCACGGCTCCATCACTCTCTGCACCAGGTACCGAGGTGCTAAGTTGCACAGGATCCTTTTTCTCTGTATTTCCACAGCTGGCCTGGGCCTCTTCCAGCTGGGTCAGGGATTTGCTGTGAGCTGCTCCGGCTCCATTGCTGGATCTTCACCAGCACTGCGTTGGGTCCTGTCGTACCTCCAAGCAGCTGCTCCAAGGAACTTTCCCATCCTTGTGCTTTCACAAACCAGTGCCTTTAAACTTGAACGGGGACAAATGACAATCTGAATAATGCCTGCATCTCCCTTCCAGGAAACCTAATGCAGTTAGACTGTCACAATACTATCATCATTAATATCCACATATTTTTGAAAATCTTGTGCTTGGTGAACTCTTAATGCTCACAAGTGTTACTTGGTGTTGTACTTGTGTGAACATTTAGACTGGGAAGAGGATGTCACATCTCACCATCACCAGCTGAATCATTCACCCATTTTTGAAAAACATTTAATCTGCCATTTTCCTCAGTACCTGAAATGTTTAATATGCAAAGTAAGGGTTTAACCTAATAAAGAATTGTAAATATTGCATATTTCACAATCAGCTGATTAAATTCATCCATTAACTTGCTGTTTCTCTCTTTTTGCATTCATTAGTTTTATTTGAAGGTCTCAGCCTTTCCCAAAAGCCACATCTAGGGTTTATATTTTTCCCAGGGATGTGAATGTTCCATGAAAAAGCAAACTAGATGGCTTTAGTACGGGCTGCTGAATTGTTATCGCCAGTTTTGAACAATCGCCCAAGACCAATTTCACGGCCTGAGAGTTTAATTTGGGCTGTAGTCTGAGCAATGTACATTATTCCCCAGGGTGTATCTGTACCTTTCACTCAGCTGTACTGCTGGGAAACCTTTCTATAGCTTCTAACACTTTCTGCTAAACGGTGTCTCCCTGAGCTAGCCACAGATGGTCAAGTCCCAACAGTGTCTGAGGGATTTTACAGGTTTGAAAGAGCGGCAAATAAAATCCACACATTTACAAAGCTCCTCATCACTTGAAAATGTCGGGAAGGACTTGTCATCAGGAGTTAGATGGCAGTAACTGCTCTTATTTAGACAAGGTGAATAATCTAACATTATCCTTTCAGCTCCTCCACAGAGCGGGACGAGTGGCTGGCTGCCATGAGCAGAGCAGTGGAGGATCATCAGAGGATACAAGCATTCCTGGCCCAGCGAGGGAGTGCTGAGGTCAGTGTTGCAGCAGAGAGCTCTCTCACTGTCACCTACCTGACACTCATACAGACCACAGTTTCATCCAACACTTCGCCTTCTCACTGAGGACTGAGACACTGCTGACTTCAGGGGAAGCCTGTGAGATAGCCTGGAGGGCCCAGGAGTCTCTCACTGCTGGACAAGAGATCTCCAGACATGTGTGAGGCACTTGTCAGCAGACAGTCGAATCCCACGCAGTCACAGGGTGCTGGTACCTGATGTTCGGGCAGGGGGCGAGCCCAGTGTGATTGGGTGTGGGTTATGGCAGCACTACACTGTGCTGACACAGTTAGTGAGTGAGTTGCTGCATTAAGTGATGGAGTGATTCCTGCTTGATGGAGGATTGACACTCGCAACTGCTTCTGAGAAGGTGTCGTGCAGTTTACTAGCAGCAGAAAATAACTCAGAAACAGGCAACCAATGGGTGAGAAAAGCACAGAACTTGCATCGCTTTAGTAAAGGGTCACTCACACCTTTAACATTCAAACTACTGGAAATTGGAGCAGCAAATTGGCCTTTTTAAACAGGGAGCAGCAAGAAAAGAGCCAAGGCCTAAAAAGAACATGATTTATTGTGGGATCAATTTATATTGGACTGCCTGAAATGCTCAGACTGAGGCTCACCCCACGAGGCAGCGTAAAAGATGCACACTGAGAGATACACAGAGACTGTCGGTTTCAGGAGGGGAGGGCTACACTTTGCTGTCAGAGGCAGTTAGAAGTCATGGCCTCTCCTCTCACTGATGTTAGTAGTTTTTGTATCTAACTGCAATGTCTTTTCCTCAGCACCTCCTCTCTGTGTTTGGAACTAGAACTCTCAGGACCTCTGAATTAATGGCAGTCTCTCTGTGTATCATTTATTCTCCCTCCAGCTCTCTCCTGAGAAGGTGGACAGTGGTCTGGGTACCAAGCCGCCGATGCTGATCCCCGACTCCCATGTGGTGATGTGCATGATCTGTGCGGGTGACTTCTCCCTGCCATGGAGACGCCAGCACTGTAACGCGTGTGGGAAGGTAGGTCGACCAGTGCCGCGGCTCCATCAGTGCCCGGATACAACAACAACTTGTATTTATATAGCACCTTTAACATAGTAAAACGTCCCAAGGTGCTTCACAGGAGTATTCGCAAATAAGATTTAACACCGAGCCACATAACGAGATATTAGGACAGGTAACTAAAAGATGGTCAAAGAAGAAAGGTTTAAGGGGTGTCTTAAAGGATGAGAGAGAGCCGGAGAGGTTTAGGGAGAGAATTCCAGAGCTTAGGGCCCAGGCAGCTGAAGGCATGGCTGCAAATGGTGGAGCGATTAAAATCAGATCAAGAGTCCGGAATTGGAGGAGCGCAGAGATCTGGGAGGGTTGTAGGCAATGTTCTCTCTAAGTGCAGCTCTCTGTCAGTCCCACGCAACCCGGGACTGGCTTTATCCATGTTAATCTTTGCTCATGTGCAAAACTGTGAATGGGCCGCGCACCCAAAAATAATTAGCAGGAACATTGGTTGTAGGGCTGGAAGATGTTAGGGAGATAGGATGGGGCGAGGCCATGGAGGGATTCAAAACAAGAATGCGAATTTTTAAACCGAGGCGTTGCTTAACCAGGAGCCAATGTAGGTCAGCGAGCACAGCAGTGATGTATGAACGGGACTAAATGTGGGTTAGGATATGGGCAGCAGAGTTTCGGATGAACTCAAGTTTAATGGAGGGTAGAAGATGGGAGGCCGACCAGGAGTGTATTGGAATAGTCGAGTCTAGAGGTAACAAGGGCATGGATGAGGGTTTCAGCAGCAGGTTGACTGAGGCGGGGTGGAGTCATATACTTGCCATAGAGGGAGTGCAATGAAGGTTCACCAGACTGATTCCTGAGATGGGGAGATTGTCCTATGAGATTGAGTAGACTAGGCTTGTATTCTCTAGAGTTTGGAAGAATTGAGAGGTGATCTCATTGAAACATACACAATTCTTACAGGGCTTGACAGGGTATTTGCAGGGAGAATGTTTCCCCTGGCTGGAGAGTCTAGAACCAGGGGTCACAGTGTCAGAATAAGGGGTCGGCCATTAAGGATTAAGGTGAGGTGAAATTTCTTCACTCAGAGGGTGGTGACTCTTTGGAATTTTCTACCCCAGAGGGCTGTGGAGGCTCAGTCGTTGAGTATATGCAAGACAGAGATCGATATATGTTTGAATATTAAGGGAATCAAGGGATATGGGGGTAGTGCAGGAAAGTGGAGTTGAGGTAAAAGATCAGCCATGATCTCATTGAATGGCGGAGTAGGCTCGAGGGGCCAAATGGCCGACTCCTGTTCCTATTTCTTAGGTTGTGAGTCAGGCAATGTTACGGAGGTGGAAATAGGTGGTCCTAGCGATTAAAAAAAAATAAAGTCTTGCATTTATATAGCGCCTTTCACAAACACCGGACATCCCAAAGCGCTTCACAGCCAATGAAGTGCTTCTTGAAGTGTAGTCACTGTTGTAATGTAGGAAACATGGCAGCCAATTTGTGCACAGCAAGCTCCCACAAACAGCAATGTGATAATGACCAGATAATCTGTTGTTGATTGAGGGATAAATATTGGTCATTACACCAGGGAGAACGCTGCTGCTCTTCTTCGAAATAGTGCCGAGGGATCTTCTACGTCCACCTGAGGACCTCAGTTTAACATCTCATCTGAAAGATGGCAGCTCCCACAGTGCAGTTCTTCCTCAGCACTGCACTGGAGTGTTAGCCTAGATTTTTGTGTTAAAGTCTCTGGAGTGGGACATTATGCAGATGAGAAATAGAGGGGGGGCAAGGATAGATCCCTGGGGGACACCAGAGGTAATGGTGCAGGAGCGGGAAGAGAAGCCATTGCAGGTGATTCTCTGGCTACGACTGGAAATATAGGAATGGAACCAGGATAGTTTACCTTCGTCATAGTCACATGGGATGTCATTTGTGACTTTGATGAGAGCCGTTTCAGTGCTGCAGCAAAGGCAGAAATCTGATTGGAGGGAGTCAAACAAGGAGTTCTGGGAAAGGTGGGCACAGATTTAGGAGCAGACAACATGTTCAAAGACTTTGGAGAGGAAAGGAAGGTTGGAGATGGGTCTGTGTGGGTAGCAGGAGATTACAGATCGTCACAGTAGCACTCACACTCTTTCCTGCCTTCACCTCGCAGGTCGTATGTCGGACATGCTCCAGGAATAAGTATCCGCTCAAGTACCTCAAAGGCAGGATGGCCAGAGTGTGTGACCAGTGCCACAGGGAGCTGAAGAGAAAGGGTAATCGGAGCATCCCATAACGAGGGAGCGGACCGAGAGCGTCCTATAACACGAGGGGGGGGTGGGGGCGCGGAGCATTTTGTGTGTGTGTATATATGTGTGTGTGCATGTGTGTAAGAGCATAAGAAATAAAAGCAGGAGTAGGCCATACGGCCCTTCGAGCCTGCTCTGCCATTCAATAAGATCATGACTGATCATCGACCTCAACTGCACTTGCCCGCCCGATCTCCATATCCCTTGTGGAATAAGTCGGAAGCAGTAGTTCAAGGAATGATGAACATCTTGGAGATGTTTGTGTACCTCGGTGGATCCGAAACATGAAGGGTGGAAGTTTAGTTGGAATCCACGTGGAATAAGTTCTCTCATCCCCATTTCCCAGCCCCCAAACTGGCCTTTTAACCTGTTTCATTTCCTGTGTTTTTTCAGTCCTGACGAACGGTTTCGACCTGAAACGTTGACTTTATTTCTCTCTCCACGGATGTTGCCTGGCTTGCTGAGTTTTTCCAGCATTTTCTGTTGTTATTCCATATCCCTTGATTCCCCTAGAGTCCAAAAATCTATATCTCAGCCTTGAATATACTCAACGACTCAGCATGCATAGCCCTCTGGGGCAGAAAATTCCAAAGATTCACAACCCTCTGAGTGAAGAAATCCCTCCTCATCTCAGTCTTAAATGGCTGATCCCTTATCCTGAGACTATTCCCCCTAGTTCTAGATACTCCAGCCAGGGGAAACAACCTCTCAGCATCTACCCTGCAATCCCCTTCAGAATCTTGTATGCTTCAATGAGATCACCTCTCATTCTTCTAAACTCTAGAGAGTATAGGCCCATTCTACACAATCTCTCCTCATAGGACAGGTCTCTCATCCCAGAAATCAATCTAGTAAACCTTTGTTGCACCACTTCCAAGACAAGTATATCCTTCCTTAGATAAGGAGACCAGAACTGTGCACAGTTCTCCAGGTGTGGTCTCACCTTGGTGTACAATTGTAGCAAAACTTCCTTACATAAGAACATAAGAAGTAGGAGCAGGAGTAGGCCATACGGCCCCTCGGGCCTGCTCTGCCATTCAATAGGATCATGGCTGATCCGAACCTAGACTCACATCCACTTCCCTGCCCGTTCCCCATAACCCTTAATTCCCTTATCAGCTAGGAAACTGTCCATCTCCGTTTTAAATGTATTTAATGTCGCAGCTTCCACAGCTCTCTGAGGTAGCAAATTCCATAGATTTACTACCCTCTGAGTGAAGAAGTTTCTCCTCATCTCAGTTTTGAAACGGCAGCCCCTTATTCTAAGATTATGCCCCCTAGTTCTAGTCTCACCCATCAGTGGAAACATCCTCCCCGCATCCACCCGATCAAGCCCCCTCACAATCTTATATGTTTCGATAAGATCGCCTCTCATTCTTCTGAATTCCAATGAGTAGAGGCCCAACCTACTCAACCTTTCCTCATAAGTCAACCCCCTCATCTCCGGAATCAACTGAGTGAACCTTCTCTGAACTGCCTTGAGAGCAAGTATATCTTTTCTTAAATATGGAAACCAAAACTGTACGCAGTATTCCAGGTGTGGCCTCACCAGTACCCTGTGTAACTGAAGCAAGACTTCCCTGCTTTTATACTCCATCCCCCTTGCAATAAAAGCCAAGATTCCATTGGCCTTCCTGATCACCTGCTGTACCTGCATACTAACTTTTTGTGTTTCATGTACCAGGACCCCCAGATCCCTTTGTACTGTAGCACTTTGAGTTTCTTTCCATTCAGATAATAACGTGCTCTTTGATTTGTTCTGCCAAAGTGCATAACCTCACACTTTCCAACATTATATTCCATCTACCAAATTTCTGCCCACTCACTTAGCCTGTCTATGTCCTTTTGCAGGTTTTTTATGTCCTCCTCACTCACTGCTTTCCCTCCCATCTTTGTATCGTCGGCAAACTTGGATATGTTGCACTTGGTCCCCCCCTCCAAATCATTATTATAGATTTTAATAAAGAGCTGGGGTCCCAGCACTGACCCCTGCGGAACACCACTAGTTACTGATTGCCAACCCGAGAATGAACCATTTATCCCAACTCTCTGTTTTCTGTTAGATAGCCAATCTTCTACCCATGCCAGTATATTACCCCCAATCCCGTGATTTTTTTATCTTGTGCAGTAATCTTTTGTGTGGCACCTTGTCAAATGCCTTTTGGAAGTCCAAATACACCACATCCACTGGTTCCCCTTTATCCACCCTGTTTGTTACGTCCTCAAAGAATTCGAGCAAATTTGTCAAGCATGATTTCCCCTTCATAAAACCATGCTGACTCTGTCTGATTAAATTATGCTTATCCAAATGTCCTGTTACTGCTTCCTTAATAATGGACTCCAACATTTTACCAACCACAGATGTTAGGCTAACTGATCTATAGTTTCCAGCCTTTTGTCTACCTCCCTTTTTAAATAAGGGCGTTACATTAGCAGTTTTCCAATCTGCTGGGACCTTTCCTGAATCCAGGGAGTTTTGGAAAATTACCACTAATGCATCCGCAATCCCTACCGCTATTTCTCTCAAGACCCTAGGATGTAAGCCATCAGGTCCAGGGGATTTATCTGCCTTAAGTCCCATTATCTTACCGAGTACCATCTCCTTAGTGATTTTAATCGTATTAGCTCCCCCCCCCCCGCCCCATAGCCCCCTGTTTGTCCAGTGTTGGGATATTTTTAGTGTCCTCTACTGTAAAGACTGATACAAAATATTTGTTCAGCGTATTTGCCATCTCCATGTTCCCCACTACTAATTTCCCGGTCTTGTCCTCTATACTCCACTCTTATACTCTTACTCTTATACTCCAACCCCCTTGCAATAAAGGCCAACATGCCATTTGCCTTCCTTATTGCTTGCTGTACCTGCATGCTAGCTTTATGTGTTTCTTGCACAAGGACATCCAAATCTCTCTAAACACCAACATTTAAACGTTTCTCACCATTTAAAAAATATTCTGTTTTTCTATTCTTCCTACCAAATTGAATAACCTCATATTTCCCTACATTATACTCCATCTGCCACCTTACTGCCCACTCACTTAGTCTATCTATATCCCTTTGCAGACTCTTTGTGATCTCCTCACAGTTTACTGTCCCACCTAGCTTTGTATCATCAGCAAACTTGGATACATTACACTCGGTCCCTTCATCTAGGTCATTAATATAGATTGTAAATAGCTGAGGCCCCAACACTGATCATTGCGGCACCCCACTAGTTACAGCCTGCCAACCTGAAAAAGATCCATTTATCTCTACTCTCTGTTTTCTGTCCGTTAACCAATCCTCTATCCAGGCTATTGTATTACCCCCAACCCCATGAGCCCTAATCTTGTGTAATAATCTTTTATGTGGCACCTTATTGAATGCCTTTTGGAAATCCAGATATACCACATCCACTGGTTCCCCTTTATCTACCCTGCTAGTTACAGCCTCAAAAAACTCTCATAAATTTGCCAAACACTATTTCCCTTTCATAAAACCATGTTGACTCTGCCTAATCATGTTATGATTTTTTAAGTGCCCTGATACCACTTCCTTAACAATGGATTCCAGCATTTTCCCGACAACTGATGTCAGGTTAACTGGCCTGTAGTTCCCTGTTTTCTCTCCCCACCTTTCTTGAATAGCGGTGTTACATTTGTGATCTTCCAATCCGCTGGGACCGTTCTAGAATTTAGGTAATTTTGGAAGATCAAAACCAATGCATCCACTATCTCTTCAGCCACCTCTTTTAGAACCCTAGGGTGTTGGCCATCAGGGCCAGGGGATTTGTCAGCTTTTAGTCTCATTCATTTCTCTAGTACTTTTTTTCTACTTATATTAATTATGTTAAGTTCCTCGCCCTCATTGGATCCTTGGTTCCCCACCATTTTTGGTGTGCTTTTTGTTTCTTCTACTGTGAAGACAGATACAAAATATTTGTTTAATGTTTCTGCCATTTCCTTATTCCCCATAATAATTTCTCCTGTCTCAGCTACTCTCTTCCCTTTTACATACTTGTAGAAGATCTTACAATCTGTTTTTATATTTCTTGCTAGTTTTCTCTCATTCTATTTTTTCCCTTTATATCAATTTTTTGGACACCTTTTGCTGGTTTCTGAAACTCTCCCAATCCTCAGGCTTACAACTATTCTTCGCAACACTATAAGCTTCTTCTTTCAGTCTAATGCTATCCTTAACTTCTTTAGTTAACCAGGGATGGTCCCGTGGCATTTTTGTTTCTCAATGCAATGTATTTTTGCTGAGAATTATGAAATATTTCTTTAAATGCTAGCCACTACTTATCTACCGCCATACCTCTTAATCTATTTTTTCCAATCTACCTTAATCAACTCGCCACTCATACCTATATAATTGGTTTTATTTAAGTTTAAGACTCTAGTTTCAGACTTGGGCAAGTCACTCTCAAACTTAATGTGAAATTCTATCATATTATGATCACCCTGCTCCAGAGGACCCTTTCCTATGAGATTACTAATTAACTGTGTCTCATTACACAATACAAGATCTAAAATAGCCTGTTCCCTGGTTGGTTCCATGATGTATTGTTCTAGGAAACTGCCCCGAATGCATTCCATGAACTCGTCCTCCAGACTTTGCCAATTTGATTTGCCCAGTCTATATGAAGATTGAAGTCCCCCACAATTATTGCATTACCTTTGTTACAAGCTCCTATTATTTCTTGGTTAATATTCTGCCCAACAGTATTGTTAGGGGGCCTATATACTACTCCCACCAATGTTTTCTGCCCCTTGGTATTCCTTATCTCCACCCATACTGATGCTACTTCCTGATCTTCCAAGCCGAGATCCTTTGGGGTCGATTTTAACTGAGCCGTGAGGCGGGCTTTGAGGCGTGTGGGGGGTTAAAATTGCAAAAACTGGGGGTCGGGACCCCCCCCCCGCCTGGTTCCCGACCCCGAGACATTTTAACCCAGGCGTGTCTGATGGTCCCGAATCAGTCCCGCCTCCAACAGGCGGGACTGGTCTTTAAGGCCCTTAATCAGCAATAATTGGCCTTTATAATACCATTATAACAGGCCCTTGCATTTTTAACCCTTTTCCCACATAAAACACGCCTGGTGGGGATCACGCCTGTGAAATCTGGCGAGAGCACTATTGGCTTGCTGACTATCAGCTGCAGGTCAACCATTAAAGAGAAGATTTGATCAGTCATCATTTACAGGTGGCAGGACTTTGTTGTTTCAGGCCTCGGGCAACTTTTACCAGGCTTAACCACACCTGTGGAAGGTTGGAGCCTCACACACAGCTCCAGTGTGAACTCCTGGGAAACCACTCTCGCCACCCTCACTCAGTGCTTCCTCAGCGGAGGCATATGCCAGAAGCATGGGAGACATTTTTCTCCTTCCCTTCTTGGCATTGGAGGAGCTCGAGCACCAGGTGCGGCAGCAGCAGAACCAGGAACAACAGCAGCAGCAGCAGGAGCGACAGGCTGCTGCTCACCCACCTGAGGCAGCACAGGCCAGAAGGGGCCAGCGCATGGAAGCCTGTTGGCGCAGGAGATACCACCCAAACAGGGTCTACAGACACAGGGTCATGCGTACACTCTCGTGTGTGTGTTTGTGTGTGCGTACACTCTGTTGTGTGTGTGTGTACACTCTGCGTGTGTGTACAATCTCCTGTGTGTGTGTGTGTGTGTGTGTGTGTGTGCATACATTCTTCTGTGTGTACACTCCGTTTTGTGCTTGTGGGTGCGCTCTCCTGTGTGTATGTACGTACACTCTCCTCTGTGTGTGTGTGTGTGTCTGTACACTATCCTGTGTGTGTCTGTACACTATCCTGTGTGTGTCTGTACACTATCCTGTGTGTGTATGTACACTTTCCTGTGTGTCTATGTACACTTTCCTGTGTGTCTATGTACAATTTCCTGTGTTTGTATGTACACTTTCCTGTGTGTGTGTACACTCTCCTGTGTGTTTGTGTACATTCCCTGTGTATGTGTCTGCACTCTCCTGTGTGTGTGTACACTCTCCTGTGTGTGTGTACACTCTCCTGTGTGTTTGTGTACACTCCCTGTGTATGTGTCTGCACTCTCCTGTGTGTGTGTACACTCTCCTGTGTGTGTGTACACTCTCCTGTGTGTGTGCGTGTGCACTCTCCTTTGTGTGTGTGTGCACACACTCTTCTGCATCTGTGTGTGTGTGTGTGTGTGTACACTCTCCAGTTTGTGTGCACTCTCTGTGTGTTGTGTGTGCACTCTCCTGTGAGTGTGTGCACTCTCCTGTGTGTGTGTGTGTGTGTACACTCTCCAGTTTGGGTGCACTCTCCTGTGTGTGTTGTGTGTGCACTCTCCTGTGTGTGTGTGTGTGTGTGTGTGTGTGTGTGTACACTCTCCAGTTTGTGTGCACTCTCCTGTGTGTGGTGTGTGTGCACTCTCCTGTGTGTGTGTGTGGTCTCTTCTGAGTGTGTGTGCTCTCTTCTGTTTGTGTGTGCTCTCTTTGTGTGTGTGCACTCCTGTGTGTGTGTGTGTGTGTGTGTGTGTGTGTACTCTTCTCTGTGTGTGTGTACACTCTCTGGTGTGTGTGTGTGTACACTCTCCTGTGTGTGTGTGCATACACTCTCCTGTGTGTGTGTACACTCTCCTGTGTGTGTGTGCATACACTCTCCTGTGTGTGTGTGCATACATTCTCCTGTGTGTGCGTGTGCGTACATTCTCCTGTGTGTGTACACTCTTCTGTGTGCATACGTACACTCTCCTGTGTGTGTGCATACACTCTCCTGTGTGTGTGTACACTCTCCTGCGTGTGTGTGCATACACTCTCCTGTGTGTGTGTGCATACACTCTCCTGTGTGTGTGTGTGCGTACACTCTCCTGTGTGTGTGTGTGCGTACAATCTCCTGTGTGTGCATATACTCTCCTCTGTATGTGAGTGCGTACACTCTCCTGTGTGTGTGTGTTCACTCTCCTGTGTTTGTGTGTGCTCCCTTCTGTTTGAGTGTGCTCTCTTCTGTGTGTGCGTACACTCTTCTGTGTGTGTGTGTGCACTCCTCTGTGTGTGTGTGTATTCTCCTCTGTGTGTGTGTACACTCTCCGGTGTGTGTGTGTGTGCATGCACTCTCCTGTGTGTGCGTGTGCGTACATTCTCCTGTATGTGTGTACATTCTTTTGTGTGCGTGTGTACACTCTCCTGTGTGTGTGCGTACACTCTGTGTGTGTGTGTGTGTGTGTGTGTGTGTGTGTGTGTGTGTACACTCTCCTGTGTGTGTGTTTGTGTGTGCGTACACTCTGTGTGTGTGTGTGTGTGTGTGTGTGTGTGTGTGTGTGTGTACACTCTCCTGTGTGTGTGTTTGTGTGTGCGTACACTCTGTTGTGTGTGTGTGTACACTCTGCATGTGTGTACAATCTCCTGTGTGTGTGTGTGTGTGCGTACATTCTCCTGTGTGTGTGTGTGTTTGCATACATTCTTCTGTGTGTACACTCCGTTTTGTGCTTGTGGGTGCACTCTCCTGTGTGTATGTACGTACACTCTCCTGTGTGTGTGTGTGTGTGTGTCTGTACACTATCCTGTGTGTGTCTGTACACTATCCTGTGTGTGTCTGTACACTATCCTGTGTGTGTATGTACACTTTCCTGTGTGTCTATGTACACTTTCCTGTGTGTCTATGTACAATTTCCTGTGTTTGTATGTACACTTTCCTGTGTGTGTGTACACTCTCCTGTGTGTTTGTGTACACTCCCTGTGTATGTGTCTGCACTCTCCTGTGTGTTTGTACACTCTCCTGTGTGTTTGTGTACACTCCCTGTGTATGTGTCTGCACTCTCCTGTGTGTGTGTACACTTTCCTGTGTGTGTGTACACTCTCCTGTGTGTGTGCATGTGCACTCTCCTTTGTGTGTGTGTGTGCACACACTCTTCTGCGTCTGTGTGTGTGTGTGTGTACACTCTCCAGTTTGTGTGTACTCTCCTGTGTGTGTTGTGTGTGCACTCTCCTGTGTGTGTGTGTGTGTACACTCTCCAGTTTGTGTGCACTCTCCTGTGTGTGGTGTGTGTGCACTCTCCTGTGTGTGTGTGCACTCTCCTGTGTGTGTGTGTGGTCTCTTCTGAGTGTGTGTGCTCTCTTCTGTTTGTGTGTGCTCTCTTCTGTTTGTGTGTGCTCTCTTCTGTGTGTGTGTGCACTCCTGTGTGTGTGTGTGTGTGTGTGTGTGTGTACTCTTCTCTGTGTGTGTGTACACTCTTTGGTGTGTGTGTGTGTACACTCTCCTGTGTGTGTGTGCATACACTCTCCTGTGTGTGTGTGCATACACTCTCCTGTGTGTGTGTGTGCGTACATTCTCCTGTGTGTGTGTACACTCTCCGGTGTGTGTGTGTGTGCATGCACTCTCCTGTGTGTGTGTGTGCATACACTCTCCTGTGTGTGCGTGTGCGTACATTCTCCTGTATGTGTGTACATTCTTTTGTGTGCATACGTACACTCTCCTGTGTGTGTGCGTACACTCTGTGTGTGTGTGTGCGTACAATCTCCTGTGTGTGCATATACTCTCCTCTGTATGTGAGTGCGTACACTCTCCTGTGTGTGTGTGTTCACTCTCCTGTGTTTGTGTGTGCTCCCTTCTGTTTGAGTGTGCTCTCTTCTGTGTGTGCGTACACTCTTCTGTGTGTGTGTGTGCACTCCTCTGTGTGTGTGTGTATTCTCCTCTATGTGTGTACACTCTCCGGTGTGTGTGTGTGTACACACTCCTGTGTTTGTGTGCATGCACTCTCCTGTGTGTGTGTGTGCATACACTCTCCTGTGTGTGCGTGTGCGTACATTCTCCTGTATGTGTGTACATTCTTCTGTGTGTGTGCGTACACTCTCCTGTGTGTGTGCGTACACTCTGTGTGTGTGTGTGTGTGTGTGTGTGTGTGTGTGTGTGTACACTCTCCTGTATGTGTGTTTGTGTGTGCGTACACTCTGTGTGTGTGTGTGTGTGTGTGTGTGTGTGTGTGTACACTCTCCTGTGTGTGTGTTTGTGTGTGCGTACACTCGTGTGTGTGTGTGTGTATACACACTCCTGTGTGTGTGTGTGTGTACTCTCTCCTGTATGTGTGTGCATGTACACTCCTGTGTGTGTGTGCGTACACTCTGCTCTGTGTGCATACACTCTCCTGTGTGTGTGTGTGCGTACACTCTCCTGTGTGTATGTGTTCACTCTCCTGTGTGAGTGTGTGTGTACACTCTCCTGTGTGTGTGTGTTTGTGCATACACTCTTCTGTGTATGTGTACACTTTCCTTTGTGTGTGTGTGTGTGTGTCTGTACACTCTCATGTGTGTGTGTATGTAAACTTTCCTGTGTGTGTGTACACTCTCCTGTGTGTATGTGTACACTCTCCTGTGTGTGTGTGTGTGTGTGTGTGTGTGTGTGTGTGTGTGTACACTCTCATGTGTGTGTGTATGTACACTTTCCTGTGTGTGTGTACACTCTCCTGTGTGTATGTGTACACTCTCCTGTGTGTGTGTGTGTGTGTGTGTGTGTGTGTGTACACTCTCCTGTGTGTGTGTGTGTACACTCTCCTGTGTGTGTGTGTGTACTCGTATGTGTGTGTGTGTGTACTCTCTCCTGTGTGTGTGTGTACTCGTGTGTGTGTGTGTGTACTCCTATGTGTGTGTGTGTGCACTCTCCTGTGTGTGTGTTTGTGTGTGTGTGCGTACACTAGCCTCTGTGTGTGCACTGTCCTGTGTCTGTGTACACTCTCCTGTTTGTATGTGTACACTCTCCTGTGTGTGTGTGTGCACTCTTCTGTGTGTGTGTGTGTGTGAGTGTGTGTGTGCATACACTCTCCTGTGTGTGTGCTTGCTCTCTTCTGTGTGTGTGTGTACACTCTCCTGTGTGTGTGTGCATACGCTCTCCTGTGTGTGTGTGTACAATCTCCTGTGTGTTTGTGTGTGTGCGTACACTTCTCCTGTGTGTGTGTGCGTACACTCTCCTGTGTGAGTGTGTGTACACTCTCCTGTGTGTGTGCATACACTCTCCTGTGTGTATGTTTACACTCTCCTGTGTGTGTGTGTGTGTGTGTGTATGTGTACACTCTCCTGTGTGTATGTGTGTGTACTCTCTCCTGTGTGTGTGTACTCGTGTGTGTGTCTGTGTGTACTCTCTCCTGTGTGTGTGTGTACTCGTGTGTGTGTGTGTGTACTCTCTCCTATGTGTGTGTGTGTGCACTCTCCTGTGTGTGTGTTTGTGTGTGTGTGCGCGTACACTCTCCTCTGTGTGTGCACTGTCCTGTGTTTGTGTGTACACTCTCCTGTTTGTATGTGTACACTCTCCTGTGTGTGTGTGTGCACTCTCCTGTGTGTGTGAGTGTGTGTGTGCGTACACTCTCCTGTGTGTGTGCTTGCTCTCTTCTGTGTGTGTGTGTACACTCTCCTGTGTGTGTGTGCATACGCTCTCCTGTGTGTGTGTGTACAATCTCCTGTGTGTGTGTGTGTGTGCGTACACTTCTCCTGTGTGTGTGTGCGTACACTCTCCTGCGTGTGTGTGCGTACACTCTCCTGTGTGTGTGTGTGCGTACACTCTCCTGTGTGTGTGTGTGCATACACTCTCCTGTGTGTGTGTGCATACACTCTCCTGTGTGTGTGTGCATACATTCTCCTGTGTGTGCGTGTGCGTACATTCTCCTGTGTGTGTACACTCTTCTGTGTGCATACGTACACTCTCCTGTGTGTGTGCATACACTCTCCTGTGTGTGTGTACACTCTCCTGCGTGTGTGTGCATACACTCTCCTGTGTGTGTGTGCATACACTCTCCTGTGTGTGTGTGTGCGTACACTCTCCTGTGTGTGTGTGTGCGTACAATCTCCTGTGTGTGCATATACTCTCCTCTGTATGTGAGTGCGTACACTCTCCTGTGTGTGTGTGTTCACTCTCCTGTGTTTGTGTGTGCTCCCTTCTGTTTGAGTGTGCTCTCTTCTGTGTGTGCGTACACTCTTCTGTGTGTGTGTGTGCACTCCTCTGTGTGTGTGTGTATTCTCCTCTGTGTGTGTGTACACTCTCCGGTGTGTGTGTGTGTGCATGCACTCTCCTGTGTGTGCGTGTGCGTACATTCTCCTGTATGTGTGTACATTCTTTTGTGTGCGTGCGTACACTCTCCTGTGTGTGTGCGTACACTCTGTGTGTGTGTGTGTGTGTGTGTACACTCTCCTGTGTGTGTGTTTGTGTGTGCGTACACTCTGTGTGTGTGTGTGTGTGTGTGTGTGTGTGTGTGTACACTCTCCTGTGTGTGTGTTTGTGTGTGCGTACACTCTGTTGTGTGTGTGTGTACACTCTGCGTGTGTGTACAATCTCCTGTGTGTGTGTGTGTGTGCGTACATTCTCCTGTGTGTGTGTGTGTTTGCATACATTCTTCTGTGTGTACACTCCGTTTTGTGCTTGTGGGTGCACTCTCCTGTGTGTATGTACGTACACTCTCCTGTGTGTGTGTGTGTGTGTGTCTGTACACTATCCTGTGTGTGTCTGTACACTATCCTGTGTGTGTCTGTACACTATCCTGTGTGTGTATGTACACTTTCCTGTGTGTCTATGTACACTTTCCTGTGTGTCTATGTACAATTTCCTGTGTTTGTATGTACACTTTCCTGTGTGTGTGTACACTCTCCTGTGTGTTTGTGTACACTCCCTGTGTATGTGTCTGCACTCTCCTGTGTGTTTGTACACTCTCCTGTGTGTTTGTGTACACTCCCTGTGTATGTGTCTGCACTCTCCTGTGTGTGTGTACACTTTCCTGTGTGTGTGTACACTCTCCTGTGTGTGTGCATGTGCACTCTCCTTTGTGTGTGTGTGCACACACTCTTCTGCGTCTGTGTGTGTGTGTGTGTACACTCTCCAGTTTGTGTGTACTCTCCTGTGTGTGTTGTGTGTGCACTCTCCTGTGTGTGTGTGTGTGTGTACACTCTCCAGTTTGTGTGCACTCTCCTGTGTGTGGTGTGTGTGCACTCTCCTGTGTGTGTGTGCACTCTCCTGTGTGTGTGTGGTCTCTTCTGAGTGTGTGTGCTCTCTTCTGTTTGTGTGTGCTCTCTTCTGTGTGTGTGTGCACTCCTGTGTGTGTGTGTGTGTGTGTGTGTGTGTGTACTCTTCTCTGTGTGTGTGTACACTCTCTGGTGTGTGTGTGTGTACACTCTCCTGTGTGTGTGTGTGTACACTCTCCTGTGTGTGTGTGCATACACTCTCCTCTGTGTGTGCACTGTCCTGTGTCTGTGTACACTCTCCTGTTTGTATGTGTACACTCTCCTGTGTGTGTGTGTGCACTCTTCTGTGTGTGTGTGTGTGTGTGTGAGTGTGTGTGTGCATACACTCTCCTGTGTGTGTGCTTGCTCTCTTCTGTGTGTGTGTGTACACTCTCCTGTGTGTGTGTGCATACGCTCTCCTGTGTGTGTGTGTACAATCTCCTGTGTGTTTGTGTGTGTGCGTACACTTCTCCTGTGTGTGTGTGCGTACACTCTCCTGTGTGTGTGTGCGTACACTCTCCTGTGTGTGTGTGCGTACACTCTCCTGTGTGAGTGTGCGTACACTCTCCTGTGTGTGTGCATACACTCTCCTGTGTGTATGTTTACACTCTCCTGTGTGTGTGTGTGTGTGTGTGTGTGTGTGTACACTCTCCTGTGTGTATGTGTGTGTACTCTCTCCTGTGTGTGTGTGTACTCGTGTGTGTGTCTGTGTGTACTCTCTCCTGTGTGTGTGTGTACTCGTGTGTGTGTGTGTGTACTCCTATGTGTGTGTGTGTGCACTCTCCTGTGTGTGTGTTTGTGTGTGTGTGCGCGTACACTCTCCTCTGTGTGTGCACTGTCCTGTGTCTGTGTGTACACTCTCCTGTTTGTATGTGTACACTCTCCTGTGTGTGTGTGTGCACTCTCCTGTGTGTGTGAGTGTGTGTGTGCGTACACTCTCCTGTGTGTGTGCTTGCTCTCTTCTGTGTGTGTGTGTACACTCTCCTGTGTGTGTGTGCATACGCTCTCCTGTGTGTGTGTGTACAATCTCCTGTGTGTGTGTGTGTGTGCGTACACTTCTCCTGTGTGTGTGTGCGTACACTCTCCTGCGTGTGTGTGCGTACACTCTCCTGTGTGTGTGCGTGCGTACACTCTCCTGTGTGTGTGTGTGCATACACTCTCCTGTGTGTGTGTGCATACACTCTCCTGTGTGTGTGTGCATACATTCTCCTGTGTGTGCGTGTGCGTACATTCTCCTGTGTGTGTACACTCTTCTGTGTGCATACGTACACTCTCCTGTGTGTGTGCATACACTCTCCTGTGTGTGTGTACACTCTCCTGCGTGTGTGTGCATACACTCTCCTGTGTGTGTGTGCATACACTCTCCTGTGTGTGTGTGTGCGTACACTCTCCTGTGTGTGTGTGTGCGTACAATCTCCTGTGTGTGCATATACTCTCCTCTGTATGTGAGTGCGTACACTCTCCTGTGTGTGTGTGTTCACTCTCCTGTGTTTGTGTGTGCTCCCTTCTGTTTGAGTGTGCTCTCTTCTGTGTGTGCGTACACTCTTCTGTGTGTGTGTGTGCACTCCTCTGTGTGTGTGTGTATTCTCCTCTGTGTGTGTGTACACTCTCCGGTGTGTGTGTGTGTGCATGCACTCTCCTGTGTGTGCGTGTGCGTACATTCTCCTGTATGTGTGTACATTCTTTTGTGTGCGTGCGTACACTCTCCTGTGTGTGTGCGTACACTCTGTGTGTGTGTGTGTGTGTGTGTGTGTGTGTGTGTACACTCTCCTGTGTGTGTGTTTGTGTGTGCGTACACTCTGTGTGTGTGTGTGTGTGTGTGTGTGTGTGTGTGTGTGTGTACACTCTCCTGTGTGTGTGTTTGTGTGTGCGTACACTCTGTTGTGTGTGTGTGTACACTCTGCGTGTGTGTACAATCTCCTGTGTGTGTGTGTGTGTGCGTACATTCTCCTGTGTGTGTGTGTGTTTGCATACATTCTTCTGTGTGTACACTCCGTTTTGTGCTTGTGGGTGCACTCTCCTGTGTGTATGTACGTACACTCTCCTGTGTGTGTGTGTGTGTGTGTCTGTACACTATCCTGTGTGTGTCTGTACACTATCCTGTGTGTGTCTGTACACTATCCTGTGTGTGTATGTACACTTTCCTGTGTGTCTATGTACACTTTCCTGTGTGTCTATGTACAATTTCCTGTGTTTGTATGTACACTTTCCTGTGTGTGTGTACACTCTCCTGTGTGTTTGTGTACACTCCCTGTGTATGTGTCTGCACTCTCCTGTGTGTTTGTACACTCTCCTGTGTGTTTGTGTACACTCCCTGTGTATGTGTCTGCACTCTCCTGTGTGTGTGTACACTTTCCTGTGTGTGTGTACACTCTCCTGTGTGTGTGCATGTGCACTCTCCTTTGTGTGTGTGTGCACACACTCTTCTGCGTCTGTGTGTGTGTGTGTGTACACTCTCCAGTTTGTGTGTACTCTCCTGTGTGTGTTGTGTGTGCACTCTCCTGTGTGTGTGTGTGTGTACACTCTCCAGTTTGTGTGCACTCTCCTGTGTGTGGTGTGTGTGCACTCTCCTGTGTGTGTGTGCACTCTCCTGTGTGTGTGTGGTCTCTTCTGAGTGTGTGTGCTCTCTTCTGTTTGTGTGTGCTCTCTTCTGTGTGTGTGTGCACTCCTGTGTGTGTGTGTGTGTGTGTGTGTGTGTGTACTCTTCTCTGTGTGTGTGTACACTCTCTGGTGTGTGTGTGTGTACACTCTCCTGTGTGTGTGTGTGTACACTCTCCTGTGTGTGTGTGCATACACTCTCCTGTGTGTGTGTGCATACACTCTCCTGTGTGTGTGTGTGCGTACATTCTCCTGTGTGTGTGTACACTCTCCGGTGTGTGTGTGTGTGCATGCACTCTCCTGTGTGTGTGTGTGCATACACTCTCCTGTGTGTGCGTGTGCGTACATTCTCCTGTATGTGTGTACATTATTTTGTGTGCATACGTACACTCTCCTGTGTGTGTGCGTACAATCTCCTGTGTGTGCATATACTCTCCTCTGTATGTGAGTGCGTACACTCTCCTGTGTGTGTGTGTACACTCTCATGTGTGTGTGTATGTACACTTTCCTGTGTGTGTGTACACTCTCCTGTGTGTATGTGTACACTCTCCTGTGTGTGTGTGTGTGTGTGTGTGTGTGTGTACACTCTCCTGTGTGTGTGTGTGTGTACACTCTCCTGTGTGTGTGTGTGTACTCGTATGTGTGTGTGTGTGTACTCTCTCCTGTGTGTGTGTGTACTCGTGTGTGTGTGTGTACTCCTATGTGTGTGTGTGTGCACTCTCCTGTGTGTGTGTTTGTGTGTGTGTGCGTACACTCTCCTCTGTGTGTGCACTGTCCTGTGTCTGTGTACACTCTCCTGTTTGTATGTGTACACTCTCCTGTGTGTGTGTGTGCACTCTTCTGTGTGTGTGTGTGTGTGTGTGTGAGTGTGTGTGTGCATACACTCTCCTGTGTGTGTGCTTGCTCTCTTCTGTGTGTGTGTGTACACTCTCCTGTGTGTGTGTGCATACGCTCTCCTGTGTGTGTGTGTACAATCTCCTGTGTGTTTGTGTGTGTGCGTACACTTCTCCTGTGTGTGTGTGCGTACACTCTCCTGTGTGAGTGTGCGTACACTCTCCTGTGTGTGTG
This sequence comes from Somniosus microcephalus, assembly GCF_052327205.1. Lineage (NCBI taxonomy): Eukaryota > Metazoa > Chordata > Chondrichthyes > Squaliformes > Somniosidae > Somniosus > Somniosus microcephalus. Next base: position 108,281,924 of record NC_140997.1, read on the forward strand.
TGTGCATACACTCTCCTGTGTGTATGTTTACACTCTCCTGTGTGTGTGTGTGTGTGTGTGTGTACACTCTCCTGTGTGTATGTGTGTGTACTCTCTCCTGTGTGTGTGTGTACTCGTGTGTGTGTCTGTGTGTACTCTCTCCTGTGTGTGTGTGTACTCGTGTGTGTGTGTGTGTACTCTCCTATGTGTGTGTGTGTGCACTCTCCTGTGTGTGTGTTTGTGTGTGTGTGCGCGTACACTCTCCTCTGTGTGTGCACTGTCCTGTGTCTGTGTGTACACTCTCCTGTTTGTATGTGTACACTCTCCTGTGTGTGTGTGTGCACTCTCCTGTGTGTGTGAGTGTGTGTGTGCGTACACTCTCCTGTGTGTGTGCTTGCTCTCTTCTGTGTGTGTGTGTACACTCTCCTGTGTGTGTGTGCATACGCTCTCCTGTGTGTGTGTGTACAATCTCCTGTGTGTGTGTGTGTGTGCGTACACTTCTCCTGTGTGTGTGTGCGTACACTCTCCTGCGTGTGTGTGCGTACACTCTCCTGTGTGTGTGTGCGTACACTCTCCTGTGTGTGTGTGTGCATACACTCTCCTGTGTGTATGTGTACACTCTCCTGTGTGTGTGTGTGTGTGTGTGTGTGTGTGTGTGTACACTCTCCTGTGTGTGTGTGTGTGTGTACTCCTGTGTGTGTGTGTACTCGTGTGTGTGTGTGTGTGTGTGTACTCTCTCCTGTGTGTGTGTGTACTCTCTCCTATGTGTGTGTGTGTGCACTCTCCTGTGTGTGTGTTTGTGTGTGTGTGTGCGTACACTCTCCTCTGTGTGTGCACTGTCCTGTGTCTGTGTGTACACTTTCCTGTTTGTATGTGTGCACTCTCCTGTGTGTGTGTGTGCACTCTCCTGTGTGTGTGTGTGTGTGTGTGAGTGTGTGTGTGCGTACACTCTCCTGTGTGTGTGCTTGCTCTCTTCTGTGCGTGTGTGTACACTCTCCTGTGTGTGTGTGCATACGCTCTCCTGTGTGTGTGTGTACAATCTCCTGTGTGTGTGTGTGCGGACACTTCTCCTGTGTGTGTGTGCGTACACTCTCCTGTGTGTGTGTGCGTACACTCTCCTGTGTGTGTGTGTGCGTACACTCTCCTGTGAGTGTGTGTACACACTCCTATGTCTCTGTGTGGGTGAACCCTCACCTGTGTGTGTATACACTCTCTTGTATGTGCGTGTGTGTGTACACTCTGTGTGTGTGTACACTCTCCTGTTTGTGTGTGTACACTCCATGTGTGTACACTTTCCTGTTTGTTTGTGTACACTCTCCTGTGTGTAAGCGTACACTCTCCTCTGTGTGTGTCTGTACACTCTCCTGTGTGTGTGTGTATGTACAAATTCCTCTGTGGTAGTGTACACTCTCCTGTGTGTATGTGTACACTCTCCTGTGTGAGTGTGTATACACTGACCTGTGTGTGTGCATACACTCTCATGTTTGTGCATGTACACTTTATGTGTGTGTGCGTACACTCTGCTGTGTGCGTACACTCTGCTGTGTGTGTGCATACACTCTCCTGTGTGTGTCTTTGTGAATGCGTGTGTGTACACTCTCCTGTGTGCGTGCACTCTCCTGTGTGTGTGTGTATGTGTGTGTACACTCTCCTGTGTTTGTGTGTACACTCTCCTGTGTGTGTGTGTGTGTGTGTGTTTACACTCTCCTGTGTGTGTATACACTCTTCTGTGTGCGTGCATACACTCTCCTGTGTGTGTGCGTACACCCTCCTGTGTGTGTGTGTCTGCATACACTCTTCTGTGTGTGTTTGTGTGTGTGTACACTCTGTGTGCGTGTGTGTGCACTCTCTCCTGTGTGTGTGTGCGTACACTCTCCCGTGTGTGCACACTCTGTGTGTGTGTGTGTGTGTGTGTGTGTGTGCGTACACTCTTCTGTGTGTGTGTACACTCTCCTGTGTGTGTGTGTTTGTGCATGCACTCTTCTGTGTATGTGTACACTCTCCTTTGTTTGTGTGTGTGTGTCTGTACATATCTCCTGTGTGTGCGTACACTCTCCTGTGTGTGTGTATGTGCACTTTCGTGTGTGCGTACACTCTGTGTGTGTGTGTACACTCTCCTGTGTGTGTTTGTGTGTGTACTCTCTCCTGTGTGTGTGTGTGTACACTCTCCTGTGTGTATGTCTGTGTGTGTACACTCTTCTGTGTGTGTGTGTGCACTCCTGTGTGTGTGTGTGCGTGTGTACTCTTCTCTGTGTGTGTGTACACTCTCCAGTGTGTGTGTGTACACTCTCCAGTGTGTGTGTGCATACACTCTCCTGTGTGTGCGTGTGCGTACATTCTCCTGTGTGTGTGTACAATCTTCTGTGTGCGTGCGTACACTCTCCTGTGTGTGTACGTACACCCTACTGTGTGTGTGTGTCTGCGTACACTCTCCTGTGTGTGTGTTTGTGTGTGCGTACACTCGTGTGTGTGTGTGTGCACTTTCTCCTGTGTGTGTGTGCGTGTACACTCCTGTGTGTGTGTGTGTGCGTACAATCTCCTGTGTGTGCATACACTCTCCTCTGTGTGTGTGTGTGCTCTCTTCTGAGTGTCTGTGCTCCCTTCTGTTTGTGTGTGCTCTCTTCTGTGTGTGCGTACACTCTTCTGTGTGTGCGTGTGCACTCCTCTGTGTGTGTGTGTGTACTCTCCTCTGTGTGTGTGTAAACTCTCCGGTGTGTGTGTGCATACACGCTCCTGTGTGCATGTGTGTGTGCGTACATTCTACTGTGTGTGCGTACACTCTTCTGTGTGCATGCGTACACTCTCCTGTGTGTGTGCGTACACTCTCCTGTGTGTGTGTGTGTCTGCGTACACTCTCCTGTGTGTGTGTTTGTGTGTGCGTACACTCCTGTATGTGTGTGCGTGTACACTCCTGTGTGTGTGTGTGCGCACACTCTCCTGTGTGTGTGTGTTTGTGCATACACTCTTCTGTGTATGTGTACACTTTCCTTTGTGTGTGTGTGTGTGTGTGCCTGTACACTCTCCTGTGTGTGCATACACTCTCCTGTGTGTGTGTATATACACTTTCCTGTGTGTGTGTACACTCTCCTGTGTGTATGTGTACACTCTCCTGTGTGTGTGTGTGCTTGTGTACTCTCTCCTGTGTGTGTGTGTGTACTCTCTCCTGTGTGTGTGTGTACTCTCTCCTGTGTGTGTGTGTGTGTGTGTGTGTGCATACACTCTCCTCTGTGTGTGCACTCTCCTGTGTGTGTGTGTGCACTCTCCTGTGTGTGTGCTTGCTCCCTTCTGTGTGTGTGTACACTCTCCTGTGTGTGTGTGCATATGCTGTCCTGTGTGTGTGCGTACAATCTCCTGTGTGTGTGTGTACACTCTCCTGTGTGTGTGTGCGTACACTCTCCTGTGTGTGTGTGTGTGTACACACTCCTATGTCTCTGTGTGGGTGAACCCTCTCCTATGTGTGTATACACTCTCCTGTGTGTGCGTGTGTGTGTACACTCTGTGTGTGTGTGTACACTCTCCTGTTTGTGTGTGTACACTGCTGTGTGTGTACACTTTCCTGTCTGTTTGTGTACACTCTCCTGTGTGTAAGCATACACGCTCCTCTGTGTGTGTGTACACTCTCCTGTGCTCGTATGTACAAATTCCTCTGTGGTAGTGTACACTCTCCTGTGTGTATGTGTACTCTCTCCTGTGTGTATGTGTACACTCTCCTGTGTGAGTGTGTATACACTGACCGGTGTGTGTGCATACACTCTCATGTTTGTGTATGTACACTTTCTGTGTGTGTGTGTACACTCTCCGTGTGTGTGTGTACACTCTCCTGTGCTCGTATGTACAAATTCATCTGTGGTAGTGTGCACTCTCCTGTGTGTATGTGTACTCTCTCCTGTGTGTATGTGTACTCTCTCCTGTGTGTATGTGTACACTCTCCTGTGTGAGTGTATATACACTGACCTGTGTGTGTGCATACACGCTCATGTTTGTGTATGTACACTTTCTGTGTGTGTGCGTACACTCTGCTGTGTGTGTGCATACACTCTCCTGTGTGTGTTTGTGTGAATGCGTGTGTGTACACTCTCCTGTGTGCATGCACTCTCCTGTGTGTGCGTGTGTATGTGTGTGTACACTCTCCTGTGTTTGTATGTACACTCTCTTGTGTGTGTGTGTGTGTACACTCTCCTGTGTGTGTGTACACTCTTCTGTGTGCGTGCGTACACTCTCCTGTGTGTGTGCGTACACCCTCCTGTGTGTGTGTGTCTGCGTACACTCTCCTGTGTGTGTTTGTGTGTGCGTACACTCGTGTGTGTGTGTGTGTGCAATCCTGTGTGTGTGTGTGCGTACACTCTCCTGTGTGTGTGTACACTCTCCTGTGTGTGTGTGTGTGTGTGTGTGTGTTTTTCACTCTCCTGTGTGTGTGTGTTTGTGCATACACTCTTCTGTGTATGTGTACACTCTCCTTTGTGTGTGTGTGTGTCTGTACACTCTCCTGTGTGTGTGTGTACACTCTCCTGTGTGTGTGTATGTACACTTTTGTGTGTGCGTACACTCTGTGTCTTTGTGTGTGTGTGTACACTCTCCTGTGTGTGTGTGTGTACTCTCTCCTGTGTGTGTGTGTGTGTGTGTGTACTCTCTCCTGTGTGTGTGTGTGTACTCTCTCCTGTGTGTGTGTGTACTCTCTCCTATGTGTGTGTGTGTACTCTCTCCTGTGTGTGTGTGTGTACTCTCTCCCGTGTGTGTGTACTCTCTCCTGTGTGTGTGTACTCTCTCCTCTGTGCGTGTGTACTCTCTCCTGTGTGTGTACTCTCTCCTGTGTGTGTGTACTCTCTCCTATGTGTGTGTGTGTACTCTCTCCTGTGAGTGTGTGTACTCTCTCCCGTGTGTGTGTACTCTCTCCTGTGTGTGTGTGTACGTTCTCCTGTGTGTGTGTGTACTCTCTCCTGTGTGTGTGTGTGCACTCTCTCCTGTGTGTGTGTGCACTCTACTGTGTGTGTATTTGTGTGTGTGTACACTCTCCTCTGTGTGTGCACTGTCCTGTGTGTGTATGTGCACTCTCCTGTGTGTGTGTGTACTCTCTCCTGTGTGTGTGTGCACTCTCTCCTGTGTGTGTGTGCACTCTACTGTGTGTGTGTTTGTGTGTGTGTGTGTGCGTACACTCTCCTCTGTGTGTGCACTCTCCTGTGTGTGTGTGTGCACTCTCCTGTGTGTGTGTGTGCACTCTCCTGTGTGTGTGTGTGCACTCTCCTGTGTGTGTGTGTACACTCTCCTGTGTGTGTGTGTACACTCTCCTGTGTGTGTGCGTGCTCTCTTCTGTGTGTGTGCACACTCTCCTGTGTGTGTGCATACACTCTCCTGTGTGTGTGCGTACAATCTCCTGTGTGTGTGTGTACACTCTCCTGTGTGTGTGTGTACACACTCCTGTGTCTCTGTGTGGGTGAACCCTCTCCTGTGTGTGTATACAATCTCCTGTGTGTGTGTGTGTGTACACTCTGTGTGTGTGTACACTCTCCTGTGTGTGTATGTGTACACTCTCCTGTGTGTGTGTGTACACTCTCCTGTGTGTGTGTGTGTGTATGTGTGTGTGTGTACACTCTCCTGTGCGTGTACATACCCTGTGTGTGTGTGTGTGTGTGTGTGTGTGTGTGTGTGTGTGTGCGTGTGTACACTCCCCTGTGTGTGCATGTGTGTACACTCTCCTATGTGTGTGTGTGCATAAACCCTCCTGTGGGTGCATGTGTATAAATTATCCCGTGTGTGTGTACACTCTTCTGTGTGTGCGTGCATACACTCTCCTGTGTGTGTGTACACTCTTCTGTGTGTGCGTGTGTACACTCTCCTGTGTGTGTGTGTGTACACTCTCATGTGTGTATATGTACACTCTCCTGTGTGTGTGCGTACACTCGTGTGTGTGTGCGTACACTCTCCAGTGTGTTTGTGTGTGTGCACACTCTCCTGTGTGTGCATGTGCGTACACTCTCCTGTGTGTGTGTACACTCTTCTGTGTGTGTGTCTGTATGTACACTTTCTTGTGTGTGTGTACACCCTCCTGTGTGTGTGTCCATACATTCTCCTGTGTGTTTGTGCATACATTCTTCTGTGTGTGTATGTGTGTGCGCTCTCCTGTGTGTGTGTGCGCTCTCCTGTGTGTGTGTGCGCTCTCCTGTGTGTGTATGTGTGTGTGTGTGTGTACACTCTCCTGTGTGTGTATGTGTACACTCTCCTCTGCATGTATGTACCCTCTCCTGTGTGTGTGTGTGTGTACACTCCCCTGTGTGTGTGCGCGTACACTCTCCTGTGTGTGTGTGCGTACACTCTCCTGTGTGTGTGTGTGCGTACACCCTCCTGTGTGTGTGTGCATACACTCTTGTGTGTGTGTGTACACTCTCCTGTGTGTGTGTGTGTGTCTGTATGTACACTCTCCTGTGTTTGTGTGTACACTCTCCTGTGTATGTGTGTGTGCACACTCTCATGTGTGTATATGTACACTCTCCTCTGTGTGTGCGTACACTCGTGTGTGTGTGTACATACTCTCCTGCGTGTGTGTGCACACTCCTGTTGTGTACACTCGCCTGTGTGTGTGTACACTCTCCTGTGTGTGTGTGCGTACACACTCCTGTGTGTGTGTGCGTATACACTCCTGTGTGTGCGTGCGTACACTCTCCTGTGTGTGTGTGCGTACGCTCTCCTGTGTGTGTGTGCATACATTCTCCTGTGTGTGTGTGCATACACTCTTCTGTGTGTGTCTGTTTGTGTGCGCTGTCCTATGTGTGTGTACACTCTCCTGTGTGTGTGTGTACATTCTCCTGTGTGTGTGTGTACACTCTCCTGTGTGTGTCCATACATTCTCCTGTGTGTGTGTGCGTACACTCTTCTGTGTGTGTATGTGTCTGTGTGCACTCTCCTGTGTCTGTGTGCGCTCTCCTGTGTCTGTGTGCGCTCTCCTGTGTGTGTGTGCGCTCTCCTGTGTGTGTGTGCGCTCTCCTGTGTGTGCGTACACTCTCCTGTGTGTGTGCGTACACTCTCCTGTGTGTGTGCGTACACTCTCCTGTGTGTGCGTACACTCTCCTGTGTGTGTGCGTACACTCTCCTGTGTGTGTGCGTACACTCTCCTGTGTGTTGTGCGTACAGTCTCCTGTGTGTGTGCGTACACTCTCCTGTGTGTGTGCGTACACTCTCCTGTGTGTGTGCGTACACTCTCCTGTGTGTGCGTGTGTACACGCTCCTGTGTGTGCGTGCGTACAGTCTCCTGTGTGTGCGTGCGTACAGTCTCCTGTGTGTGCGTGCGTACACTCTCCTGTGTGCGTACACTCTCCTGTGTGTGTTTGTGTGCGCTCTCCTGTGTGTGTGTTTCCGTACATTCTAACATAAGAAATAGGAGCAGGAGTAGGCCAATCGGCCCCTCGAGCCTGCTTCACCATTCAATAAGATTATGGCTGATCTGATCCTAACCTCAAATCTTCTATCATTCTCCATCCCACTCGAACCCATGTGATCTCCCGGGAGAGGCGAAAAACCAGTTAAAAACCCAATGACCAATTTGGGAGAAAATATGTGGGAAATTCCTCTCCGACCCATCTAGGCGATCGAAACTCTTCCAGGAGATCACTCTGTCCCTATATTTTCTACAGTACTTACCTTCTGTAAAGGCGATCTCCACCCCAGCCAGGAACAGCAATAAAACCATCTCCTGAAATCTAACACAGAATTAGAACACAAGAAGTAGGAGCAGAACCAGGCGACATGGCCCCTGGGCCCGCTCCACTACCCACAGGGCCATGACCATTCCAAACCTAGACTAATGTCCAATTTCCTGCCCGCTCCCCAAAATCCTTAATTCCCTTTACTTCTAGGAAACTATCTATTTCTGATTTAAATTTATTTAATGATGTAGCTTCCACAGCTTCCTGGGGCAGCAAATTCCACAAACCTACCACCCTCTGAGTGAAGAAGTTTCTCCTCATCTCAGTTTTGAAAGAGCAGCCCCTTATTTTAAGATTATGCCCCCTAGTTCCAGTTTCACCCATCATTGGGAACATCCTCACCGCATCCACCCGATCAAGCCCCTTCACAATCTTATATGTTTCAATAAGATCGCCTCTCATTCTTCTGAACTCCAATGAGTAGAGTCCCAATCTACTCAACCTCTCCTCATATGACCACCCCCTCATCCCCGGGATTAACCGAGTGAACCTTCTTTGTACTGACTCGAGAGCAAGTATGTCTTTTCTTAAGTATGGACACCAAAACTGTATGCAATATTCCAGGTGCGGTCTCACCAATACCTTGTATAACTGCAGCAATACCTCCCTGTTTTTATATTCTATCCCCCTAGCAATAAAAGCCAACATTCCATTGGCCTTCTTGATCACTTGCTGCACCTGCATACAAACTTTTTGAGTTTCGTGCACCAGGACCCCCAGATCCCTTTGTACTACAGTACTTTCCAGTTTCTTGCCATTAAGATAATAACTTGCTCTACGATTTTTCCGGCCAAAGTGCATAACCTCACACTTTCCAGTATTGTATTCCATCTGCCAAATCTCTGCCCACTTACTTAGCCTGTCTATGTCACTTTGCAGGTTTTTTATGTCCTCCTCACTCACTACTTTCCCTCCCATCTTTGTATCATCTGCAAACTTTGATATGTTACACTCAGTCCCCTCCTCCAAATCGTTAATATAGATTGTAAAGAGTTGGGGACCCAGCACTGACCCCTGCGGAACACCACTAGTTACTGAACCATTTATCCCAACTCTCTGCTTTCTGTTAGGGAGCCAATTCTCCACCCACGCCAGAATATTACCCCCAATCCCATGATTTTTTATCTTGAGCAATAATCTTTTGTGTGGCACCTTGTCAAATGCCTTTTGGAAGTCTAAATACACTACTTCCACTGGTTCTCCTTTATCCACCCTGTCTGTTACTTCCTCAAAGAACTCAAGCAAATTGTCAAACATGACTTCCCCTTCATGAAACCATGCTGAGTTTGTCCTATTAAATTATGTTTATCCAAATGTCCCGTTACTGTCTCCTTAATAATGGACTCTATCATTTTACCAACCATAGATGTTAGGCTAACAAGTCTAAAGTTTCCAGCCTTCTGCCTACTACCCTTTTTAAATAAGGGTGTTACATTAGCAGTTTTCCAATCTGCCAGGACCTTTGCTGAGTCCAGGGAGTTTTGGAAAATTATTACCAATGCATCCACAATCCCTACTGCCACTTCCCTCAAGACCCTAGGATGTAAGCCATCAGGTGCAGGGGATTTATCCAGCTTAAGTCCAATTATTTTACCAAGTACCACTTCCTTAGTGATTTTAATCATACTTAGCTCCTCTCCCCCATAGCCCCCTGTTTGTCCAGTGTTGGGATATTCTTAGTGTCCTCTACCGTGAAGACTGATACAAAATATTTGTTCAGCTTTTTTGCCATCTCCATGTTTCCCACCATTAATTTCCCAGTCTCATCCTCAAAGGGACCAACATTTACTTTAGCCACCCTTTATCTTTTTCTATAACTATAGAAACTTTTGCTATCCGTTTTTATATTTTTTGCTAATTTACTTTCATAATCTATCTTCCCTTTCTTAATCAATCTTTTAGTTATTTTTTGCTGTCTTTTAAAGACTTCCCTATCTTCTATCCTCCCACTAGATTTGGCTACCTTATATGCCCTTGTTTTTAGTCGGATACTATCCTTAATTACTTTACTTAGCCATGGATGGCTATCTTTTCTTTTACACCCTTTTTTCCTCAGTGGAATATGTTTTTTTTGGAAGTTGTAAAATAACACCTTAAATGTACACCACTGATCATGTGCCGTCTTACCATTTAATCTATTTTCCCAGTCCACTCGAATCAATTCCGCTCTCATGCCTTCATAGTCTCCTTTATTCAAGCTCAGCACGCTTGTTTGAGATCCAACCTTCTCACCCTCTACTTGAATATGGAATTCAACCATGTTATGGTCACTCATTCCAAGGGGATCCTTTACTCCTGTGTGTGTGTGCGTACACTCTTCTGTGTGTGTATGTGTTTGTGTGCACTCTCCTGTTTGTGTGTGTGTACACTCTCCTGTGTGTGTGTGTGTGTACACTCTCCTGTGTGTGTGTACACTCTCTTCTGTGTGTGTGTGTGTGTGAGTGTACACTCTCCTGTGTGTGTGTGTGTACACTCTCCTGTGTGTGTGTACACTCTCTTCTGTGTGTGTGTGTGTGTGTGTACACTCTCCTGTGTGTGTGTGTGTGTGTACACTCTCTTCTGTGTGTGTGTGTGTGTGTACACTCTCGTGTGTGTGTGTACACCCTTCTGTGTGTGTGTGTGTGAGTGTACACTCTCCTGTGTGTGTGTGTGTACACTCTCCTGTGTGTGTGTACACTCTCTTCTCTGTGTGTGTGTGTGTGTGTGTGTGAGTGTACACTCTCCTGTGTGTGTGTGTGTACACTCTGCTGTGTGTGTGTACACTTTCTTCTGTGTGTGTGTGTGTGAGTGTACACTCTCCTGTGTGTGTGTGTGTGTGTGTGTACACTCTCTTCTGTGTGTGTGTGTGTGTGTGTGAGTGTACACTCTCCTGTGTGTGTGTGTGTGTGTACACTCTCTTCTGTGTGTGTGTGTGTGTGTGAGTGTACACTCTCCTGTGTGTGTGAGTGTACACTCTCCTGTGTGTGTGCACTCTCTTCTGTGTGTGTGTGAGTGTATACTCTCCTGTGTGTGTGTGTGTGTGTACACTCTCTTGTGTGTGTGTGGGTGTGTGTGTGTGTGTGTGAGTGTACACTCTCCTGTGTGTGTGATCACTCTCTTCTGTGTGTGTGTGTGAGTGTACACTCTCCTGTGTGTGTGTGTGTGTGTGTGTAAACTCTCCTGTATGTGTGTACACTCTCCTGTGTGTTTACACTCTCCTGTGTGTGCATGCGTACATTCTCCTGTGTGAGTGTGCGTACACTCTCCTGTGTGTGCATGTGCGTACATTCTCCTGTGTGTGCGTGTGCGTACACTCTCCTGTGTGTGTGTGTGTACACGCTCCTGTGTGTGTGTGCATACACTCTCCTGTGTGTGTGTGTGTGTGTGTGTGCATATACTCACCTGTGTTTGTGTGCATACACTCTCCTGTGTGTGTGTGTGTGTGTGTGTATACATGCTCCTGTGTGTATGTGTACACTCTCCTGGGTGTGTGTGTGTGGGTGCATACACTCGCCTGTGTGTGTGCACACACTCTCCTGTGTGTGTGTGTACGTACCCTCTCCTGTGTGTGTGTGTGCATACTCTCTCCTGTGTGTGTGTGTACACTCTCCTGTGTGTGTACACTCTCCTGTGTGTGTACACTCTGTGTGTGTGTACACTCTGTGTGTGTGTACACTCTGTGTGTGTGTGTGTGTACACTCTCCTGTGTGTGTGTGCACTCTCCTGTGTGTGTGTACTCTCCTGTTTGTGTGTATGTACACTCTCCTGTGTGTGTGTACACTCTCCTGTGTGTGTGTGTACATGCTCCTGTGTGTGTGTGTATACATGCTCCTGTGTATATGTGTACACTCTCTTGGGTGTGTGTGTGTGGGCGCGTACACTTGACTGTGTGTGTGCATACACTCTCCTGTGTGTGTGTGTACATACCCTCTCCTGTGTGTGTGTGCATACACTCTCCTGTGTGTGTGTGTATATACCCTCTCTGTGTGTGTGTGCATACACTCTCCTGTGTGTGTGTGTACACTCTCCTGTGTGTGTACACTCTGTGTGTGTGTGTACACTCTGTGTGTGTGTGTACACTCTGTGTGTGTGTGTGTGTGTACACTCTCTGTGTGTGTGTCCGTACATTCTTCTGTGTGTGTATATGTTTGTGTGCGATCTCCTGTGTGTGTGTGCGCTCTCTTGTGTGTGTGTAAGCTCTCCTGTGTGTGTTTACACTCTCCTGTGTGTGTGAGTACATTCTCCTGTGTGTGTGCGTACACTCTCTTCTGTGTGTGCGTACACTCTCCTGTGTGTGTGCGTACGCTCTCCTGTGTGTGCTTGCGTACAGTCTCCTGTGTGTGCGTGCGTACAATCTCCTGTGTGTGCGTGTGTGTACACTCTCCTGTGTGTATTTGTTTGCCCTCGCCTATGTGTGTGTACACTCTCCTGTGTGTGTGTACACGCTCCTGTGTGTGTGTGTGTACTCTCTCCTGTGTGTGTGTGTACTCTCCTGTGTGTGTGTGCACTCTCCTGTGTGTGTGTGTACTCTCTCCTGTGTGTGTGTGTACTCTCTCCTGTGTGTGTGTACTCTCTCCTGTGTGTGCGTACTCTCTCCTGTGTGTGTGTGTGCACTCTCTCCTGTGTGTGTGTGTGCACTCTCTCCTGTGTGTGTGTGCACTCTCCTGTGTGTGTGTGTACTCTCTCCTGTGTGTGTGTGTACTCTCTCCTGTGTCTGTGTGTACACTCTCCTGTGTGTGTGTGCACTCTCCTGTGTGTGTGTGTACTCTCTCCTGTGTGTGTGTGTACTCTCTCCTGTGTGTGTGTACTCTCTCCTGTGTGTGTGTGTGCACTCTCTCCTGTGTGTGTGTGCACTCTCTCCTGTGTGTGTGTGCACTCTCTTGTGTGTGTGTTTGTGTGTGTGTGTGTGTGCATACACTCTCCTCTGTGTGTGCACTGTCCTGTGTGTGTACACTCTCCTGTGTGTGTGTGTGCACTCTCCTGTGTGTGTGTGTGCACTCTCCTGTGTGTGTGTGCATACACTCTCCTGTGTGTGTGCGTAATATCTCCTGTGTGTGTGTTTGTGTGTGTGTACACTCACCTGTGTGTGTGTGCATACACTCTCCTGTGTGTGTGTTTACACACTCCTGTGTCTCTGTGTGGGTGAACCGTCTCCTGTGTGTGCATACACTCTCCTGTGTGTGCATGTGTGCATACACTCTCCTGTGTGTGTACACTCTCCTGTTTGTGTGTGTACACTCCTGTGTGTGTACACTCCTGTGTGTATGTGTACACTCACCTGTGTGTATGTGTACTCTCTCCTGTGTGTATGTGTACTCTCTCCTGTGTGTATGTGTACACTCTCCTGTGTGTGTGCATACACTGACCTGTGTGTGTGAACACTCTCCTGTGTGTGTGTCTGTATGTACACTCTCTTCTTTGTGTGCATACACTCTCCTGTGTGTGTGTCTGTATGTACACTCTCCTGTGTGTGTGCATACACTCTGTGTGTGTGTGTGTGTGTGCATAAAATCTCCTGTGTGTGTGTGCGATCTCCTGTGTGTGTGTACACTCTTCTGTGTGTGTGTACAGTCTCTTGTGTGTGTGAGTGTACACTCTCTGTGTGTGTGTGTACACTCTCCTGTATGTGTGTACACTCTCCTGTGTGTTTACACTCTCCTGTGTGTGTGTGTACACTCTCCTGTGTGTGTATGTGTACACTCTCCTGTGCGTGTACCTACCCTCTCCTGTGTGTGTGTGTGTGTGTACACTCCCCTGTGTGTGTGTATACACTGCCCTGTGTGTGTGTGTGCGTACACTGTCCTGTGTGTGTGTGCATACACTCTCCTGTGTGTGTGCGTACACTCTCCTGTATGTGTGTGCGTACACTCTCCTGTGTGTGTGTGCGTACACTCTCCTGTGTGTGAGTGCTTACAGTTTCCTGTGTGTGTGTGCATACACTCTCCTGTGGGTGCATGTGCGTACACTCTCCTGTGTGTGCGTACACTCACCTGTGTGTGCATACACTCTCCTGTGTGTGCATGTGTGCATACACTCTCCTGTGTGTGTACACTCTCCTGTTTGTGTGTGTACACTCCTGTGTGTGTACACTCCTGTGTGTATGTGTACACTCACCTGTGTGTATGTGTACTCTCTCCTGTGTGTATGTGTACTCCTGTGTGTATGTGTACACTCTCCTGTGTGTGTGCGTACACTGACCTGTGTATGTGAACACTCTCCTGTGTGTGTGTCTGTATGTACACTCTCTTCTCTGTGTGCATACACTCTCCTGTGTGTGTGTCTGTATGTACACTCTCCTGTGTGTGTGCATACACTCTGTGTGTGTGTGTGTGTGTGCATAAAATCTCCTGTGTGTGTGTGCGATCTCCTGTGTGTGTGTACACTCTTCTGTGTGTGTGTACAGTCTCTTGTGTGTGTGAGTGTACACTCTCCTGTGTGTGTGTGTGTACACTCTCCTGTATGTGTGTACACTCTCCTGTGTGTTTACACTCTCCTGTGTGTGTGTGTACACTCTCCTGTGTGTGTATGTGTACACTCTCCTGTGCGTCTACGTACCCTCTCCTGTGTGTGTGTGTGTGTGTGTACACTCCCCGTGTGTGTGTGCGTACACTCTCCTGCATGTGTGTGCGTACACTCTCCTGCGTGTGTGTGCGTACACTCTCCTGTGTGTGAGTGCTTACAGATTCCTGTGTGTGTGTGCATACACTCTCCTGTGGGTGCATGTGCGTACACTCTCCTGTGTGTGCGTACACTCACCTGTGTGTGCGTACACTCTCCTGTGTGTGCATGTGTGCATACACTCTCCTGTGTGTGTACACTCTCCTGTTTGTGTGTGAACACTCCTGTGTGTGTACACTCCTGTGTGTATGTGTACACTCACCTGTGTGTATGTGTACTCTCTCCTGTGTGTATGTGTACTCTCTCCTGTGTGTATGTGTACACTCTCCTGTGTGTGTGCATACACTGACCTGTGTGTGTGAACACTCTCCTGTGTGTGTGTCTGTATGTACACTCTCTTCTTTGTGTGCATACACTCTCCTGTGTGTGTGTCTGTATGTACACTCTCCTGTGTGTGTGCATACACTCTGTGTGTGTGTGTGTGTGTGTGTGTGTGTGTGTGTGTGTGTGTGTGTGCATAAAATCTCCTGTGTGTGTGTGCGATCTCCTGTGTGTGTGTACACTCTTCTGTGTGTGTGTGTACAGTCCCTTGTGTGTGTGAGTGTACACTCTCCTGTGTGTGTGTACACTCTCCTGTATGTGTGTACACTCTCCTGTGTGTGTGTGTACTCTCTCCTGTGTGTGTGTGTACACTCTCCTGTGTGTGTGTGCACTCTCCTGTGTGTGTGTGTACTCTCTCCTGTGTGTGTGTGTACTCTCTCCTGTGTGTGTGTGCACTCTCCTGTGTTTGTGTGTGCACTCTCCTGTGTGTGTGTGTACTCTCTCCTGTGTGTGTACTCTCTCCTGTGTGTGTGTACTCTCTCCTGTGTGTGTGTACTCTCTCCTGTGTGTGTGTGTGTGCACTCTCTCCTGTGTGTGTGTGTGCACTCTCTCCTGTGTGTGTGTGCACTCTCCTGTGTGTGTGTGTACTCTCTCCTGTGTGTGTGTGTACTCTCTCCTGTGTGTGTGTGTACACTCTCCTGTGTGTGTGTGCACTCTCCTGTGTGTGTGTGTACTCTCTCCTGTGTGTGTGTGTACTCTCTCCTGTGTGTGTGTACTCTCTCCTGTGTGTGTGTGTGCACTCTCTCCTGTGTGTGTGTGCACTCTCTCCTGTGTGTGTGTGCACTCTCTTGTGTGTGTGTTTGTGTGTGTGTGTGTGTGCATACACTCTCCTCTGTGTGTGCACTGTCCTGTGTGTGTACACTCTCCTGTGTGTGTGTGTGCACTCTCCTGTGTGTGTGTGTGCACTCTCCTGTGTGTGTGCGTAATATCTCCTGTGTGTGTGTTTGTGTGTGTGTACACTCTCCTGTGTGTGTGTACATACACTCTCCTGTGTGTGTGTGTACACACTCCTGTGTCTCTGTGTGGGTGAACCGTCTCCTGTGTGTGCATACACTCTCCTGTGTGTGCATGTGTGCATACACTCTCCTGTGTGTGTACACTCTCCTGTTTGTGTGTGTACACTCCTGTGTGTGTACACTCCTGTGTGTATGTGTACACTCACCTGTGTGTATGTGTACTCTCTCCTGTGTGTATGTGTACTCTCTCCTGTGTGTATGTGTACTCTCTCCTGTGTGTATGCGTACACTCTCCTGTGTGTGTGCATACACTGACCTGTGTGTGTGAACACTCTCCTGTGTGTGTGTCTGTATGTACACTCTCTTCTTTGTGTGCATACACTCTCCTGTGTGTGTGTCTGTATGTACACTCTCCTGTGTGTGTGCATACACTCTGTGTGTGTGTGTGCATAAAATCCCGTGTGTGTGTGCGATCTCCTGTGTGTGTGTACACTCTTCTGTGTGTGTGTACAGTCTCTTGTGTGTGTGAGTGTACACTCTCCTGTGTGTGTGTGTGTACACTCTCCTGTATGTGTGTACACTCTCCTGTGTGTGTATGTGTACACTCTCCTGTGCGTGTACGTACCCTTTCCTGTGTGTGTGTGTGTGTGTGTACACTCCCCTGTGTGTGTGTATACACTGCCCTGTGTGTGTGTGCGTACACTGTCCTGTGTGTGTGTGCATACACTCTCCTGTGTGTGTGCGTACACTCTCCTGTATGTGTGTGCGTACACTCTCCTGTGTGTGTGTGCGTACACTCTCCTGTGTGTGAGTGCTTACAGTTTCCTGTGTGTGTGTGCATACACTCTCCTGTGGGTGCATGTGCGTACACTCTCCTGTGTGTGCGTACACTCACCTGTGTGTGCGTACACTCTCCTGTGTGTGCACGTGTGCATACACTCTACTGTGTGTGTACACTCTCCTGTTTGTGTGTGTACACTCCTGTGTGTGTACACTCCTGTTTGTATGTGTACACTCACCTGTGTGTATGTGTACTCTCTCCTGTGTGTATGTGTACTCTCTCCTGTGTTTATGTGTACACTCTCCTGTGTGTGTGCGTACACTGACCTGTGTATGTGAACACTCTCCTGTGTGTGTGTCTGTATGTACACTCTCTTCTTTGTGTGCATACACTCTCCTGTGTGTGTGTCTGTATGTACACTCTCCTGTGTGTGTGCATACACTCTGTGTGTGTGTGTGTGTGCATAAAATCTCCTGTGTGTGTGTGCGATCTCCTGTTTGTGTGTACACTCTTCTGTGTGTGTGTGTGTACACTCTCCTGTATGTGTGTACACTCTCCTGTATGTGTGTACACTCTCCTGTGTGTTTACACTCTCCTGTGTGTGTGTGTACACTCTCCTGTGTGTGTATGTGTACACTCTCCTGTGCGTGTACGTACCCTCTCCTGTGTGTGTGTGTGTGTGTACACTCCCCTGTGTGTGTGCGTACACTCTCCTGCATGTGTGTGCGTACACTCTCCTGTGTGTGTGTGCGTACACTCTCCTGTGTGTGAGTGCTTACAGATTCCTGTGTGAGTGTGCATACACTCTCCTGTGGGTGCATGTGCGTACACTCTCCTGTGTGTGCGTACACTCACCTGTGTGTGCGTACACTCTCCTGTGTGTGCGTACACTCTCCTGTGTGTGCATGTGTGCATACACTCTCCTGTGTGTGTACACTCTCCTGTTTGTGTGTGTACACTCCTGTGTGTGTACACTCCTGTGTGTATGTGTACACTCACCTGTGTGTATGTGTACTCTCTCCTGTGTGTATGTGTACTCTTTCCTGTGTGTATGTGTACACTCTCCTGTGTGTGTGCATACACTGACCTGTGTGTGTGAACACTCTCCTGTGTGTGTGTCTGTATGTACACTCTCTTCTTTGTGTGCATACACTCTCCTGTGTGTGTGTCTGTATGTACACTCTCCTGTGTGTGTGCATACACTCTGTGTGTGTGTGTGCATAAAATCTCCTGTGTGTGTGTGCGATCTCCTGTGTGTGTGTACACTCTTCTGTGTGTGTGTACAGTCTCTTGTGTGTGTGAGTGTACACTCTCCTGTGTGTGTGTGTGTACACTCTCCTGTATGTGTGTACACTCTCCTGTGTGTTTACACTCTCCTGTGTGTGTGTACACTCTCCTGTGTGTGTATGTGTACACTCTCCTGTGCGTGTACGTACCCTCTCCTGTGTGTGTGTGTGTGTGTGTACACTCCCCTGTGTGTGTGTATACACTGCCCTGTGTGTGTGTGCGTACACTCTCCTGTGTGTGTGTGCATACACTCTCCTGTGTGTGTGCGTACACTCTCCTGTATGTGTGTGCGTACACTCTCCTGTGTGTGTGTGCGTACACTCTCCTGTGTGTGAGTGCTTACAGTTTCCTGTGTGTGTGTGCATACACTCTCCTGTGGGTGCATATGCGTACACTCTCCTGTGTGTGCGTACACTCACCTGTGTGTGCGTACACTCTCCTGTGTGTGTGTCTGCATGCATTCTCTGTGTGTGTGTGTGTACACTCTTCTGTGTGTGTGTGTACACTCTCCTGTGTGTGTGTATATGTGTGTGTACACTCTCGTGTGTGTATATGTACACTCTCCTGTGTGTGTGCGTATACTCGTGTGTGTGCTTACACTCTCCTGTATGTGTGTGCACTCTCCTGTTGTGTACACTCGCCTGTGTGTGTGTGTGTGTGTGCGTACACTCGCCTGTGTCTGCGCCAACACTCTCCTGTGTGTGTGTGCATACACTCTCCTGTGTGTGTGTGTGCATACATTCTCCTGTGTGTGTGCATATGATTCTGTGTGTGTCTGTGCGTACACTCTTCTGTGTGTGTGTGTGTATGCTCTCCTCTGTGTGTGTCTGTATGTACACTCTCCTGTGTTTGTGTGTACACTCTCC
Organism: Somniosus microcephalus; assembly: GCF_052327205.1. Taxonomy (NCBI): domain Eukaryota; kingdom Metazoa; phylum Chordata; class Chondrichthyes; order Squaliformes; family Somniosidae; genus Somniosus; species Somniosus microcephalus. The sequence continues at coordinate 108,300,468 of NC_140997.1, forward strand.
TGAGTGTGTGTGTATGTGTGTGTGGCCACTCTCGTGTGTGTGTATATGTACACTCTCCTGTGTGTGTGCGTACACTCGTGTGTGTGCGTACACTCTCCTGTGTGTGTGTGCACTCTCCTGTTGTGTACACTCGCCTGTGTGTGTGTCTGTGTGTGTGTGTACACTCGCCTGTGTGTGTGCATACACTCTCCTGTGTGTGTGTGCATACATTCTCCTGTGTGTGTGTGCATACTCTTCTGTGTGTGTCTGTGTTTGTGTGCGCTGTCCTATGTGTGTGTACATTCTCCTGTGTGTGTGTACACTCTCCTGTGTGTGTGTGTACACTCTCCTATGTGTGTGCGTACACTCTGCTGTGTGTGTGTGTGTGTGTGTGAATGCGTGTGTGTACACTCTAATGTGTGTGTGCACTCTCCTGTGTGTGTGTCTGTATGTACACTCTCTTGTATGTGCATACACTCTCCTGTGTGTGTGTGTGTGTGCATACACTCTGCTGTGTGTGTGTGTGCATACACTCTCCTGTGTGTGTGTGTACACTCCCTTGTGTCTGTAGGTGTACACGCTCCTGTGTGTGTACGTACCATGTCCTCTGTGTGTGTGCATACACTGTCCTGTGTGTGTGCGTACTATCTCCTGTGTGTGTGTGTATGTGTGTACACTCTCCTGTGTGTGTTTGTACACACTCCTGTGTCTCTGTGTGGGTGAACCCTCTCCTGTGTGTGCATACACTCTCCCATGTGTGCGTGTGTGCATACACTCTCCTGTGTGTGTACACTCCTGTGTGTGTACACTCCTGTGTGTATGTGTACACTCTCCTGTGTGTATGTGTAGTCTCTCCTGTGTGTATGTGTACTCTCTCCTGTGTGTATGTGTACTCTCTCCTGTGTGTATGTGTACTCTCTCCTGTGTGTATGTGTACTCTCTCCTGTGTGTATGTGTACACTCTCCTGTGTGTGTGCATACACTGAGCTGTGTGTGTGCATACGCTCTCCTTTGTGTATGTAAACTTTCTGTGTGTGCATACACTCTCCTGTATGTGTACACTCTGCTGTGTATGTGTGTACACTCTCCTGTGTGTGTTTGTGTGAATGCATGTGTGTACACTCTCCTGTGTGCATGCACTCTCCTGTGTGTGTGTGTGTGTGTGTATGTGTGTGTACACTCTCCTATTTTTGTGTACAAACTTCTCTGTGCGCATGTGCATACACTCTCCTGTGTGTGTGTACACGCTCCTGTGTGTGTATGTGTACACTCTCCTGTGTGTGTGTGTGTGCATACACTCTCCTGTGTGTGTGTTCATACATTCTCCTGTGTGTGTGTGCGTACACTCTTCTATGTGTGAGTGTGTGTGTGCGCTCTCCTGTGTGTGTACACTCTCCTGTGTGTGTACACTCTCCTGTGTGTTTATACTCTCCTCTGTGTTTACACTCTCCAGTGTGTGTGTGTGTACACTCTCCTGTGAGTGTGTGTGTATGTGTGTGTGTGTACACTCTCCTGTGCGTGTACATACCCTCTCCTGTGTGTGTGTGTGTGTACATTCCCCTGTGTGTGTGTGTACACTCCCCTATGTGTGTGTGCATACACTCTCCTGTGTGTGTGTGTGTGTGCATACACTCTCCTGTTTGTGTGTGTGCATACACTCTCCTGTGTGTGGGAGTGTATGTACACTCTCCTGTGTGTGTGTACACTCTCATGTGTGTATATGTACACCCTCCTGTGTGTGTGTGTACAATCGTGTGTGTGCGTGCGTACACTCTCCTGTGTGTTTGTGTGTGCGTATGCATACACTCTCCTGTGTGTGTGTAAACTCTCCTGTGTGTGTCTGTATGTACACTCTCTTGTGTGTGCGTACACTCTCCTGTGTGTGTGTGTACACTCTCCTGTGTGTGTGTCTGTACATTCTCCTTTGTGTTTGTGTGTACACTCTCCTGTGTGTCTGTCTGTATGTACACTCTCTTGTGTGTGCGTACACTCTCTTGTGTGTGCGTGCAATCTCCTGTGTGTGTGTGTACACTCTCCTGTGTGTGTGCATACATTCTCCTGTGTGTGTGTGCATACTCTTCTGTGTGTACACTCCTGTGTGTGTGCGTACACTCTCCTCTGCATCTTAGCGTAAACTCTCCTGTGTGTGTGTGCGTACACACTCCTGTGTGTGTGTGCATACACTCTCCTGTGTGTGTGTGCATACACTCTCCTGTGTGTGTGTGTGCATACATTCTCCTGTGTGTGTGTGCATACTCTTGTGTGTGTCTGAATTTGTGTACGCTGTCCTATGTGTGTGTGTACATTCTCCTGTGTGTGTGTGTACACTCTCCTGTGTGTGTGTGTACACTCTCCTGTGTGTGTGTACACTCTCCTGTGTGTGTGTGTAAAATCTCCTATGTGTGTGTACACTCTCCTATGTGTGCGTGTACACTGCTATGTGTGTGTGTACACTCTCATTTGTGTGTGTGTGTGTGTGTGTGTGTGTGTGTGTGTGTGTGTGAATGCGTGTTTGTACACTTTAATGTGTGTGTACACTCTCCTGTGTGTGTGTCTGTATGTACACTCTTGTGTGTGCATACACTCTCCTGTTTGTGTGTGTATGTGTGTGTACATTCTCGTGAGTGAATTTGTACACTCTCGTGTGTGTGCATACACTCTCCTGTGTGTGTGCGTACACTCTCCTTTGTGTGTGTGTGTGTGTGTGTGTGTGCATACACTCTCCTGTGTGTGTGCATACACTCTCCTGTGTGTGTGTGCGCATACACTCTCCTGTGTGTGTGTGTGTGCATACAATCTCCTGTGTGTGTGTGTGTACACTCCCTTGTGTCTGTGTGTGTGTGTGTGTGTGTGTGTGTGTGTGTGGGTGTACACGCTCCTGTGTGTGTACATACTCTCTCTTCTGTGTGTGTGCATACATTCTCCTGTGTGTGCATGCGTACAGTCTCCTGTGTGTGTGTTCTGTCGTGTGTGCGTGTGTGTGTGTGTGTGTGTGTGTGTGCACACTAATGTGTGCGCACACTCTCCTGTGTGTGTGTATGTGTGTGTACACTCTCGTGCGTGTGTATATGTACACTCTCCTGTGTGTGTGCATACACTCTCCTGTGTGTGTGTGTCTGTGTGCGCATAAACTCTCCTGTGTGTGTGTGTGTGCACTCTCCTGCTTGTGTGTACACTCTCCTGTGTGTGTGTGTGTACACACTCCTGTATGTGTGTACACTCTCCTGTGTGTGTGTACACTCTCCTGTGTGTGTGTACACTCTGTGTGTGTGTGTGTGTGTGTGTGTGTGTGTGTGTGTGTGTGTATGTGTACACTCTCCTGTGTGTGCATGTGTACACTCTCCTGTGCATGTACGTACCCTCTCCCGTGTGTGTGTGTGTACACTCCCCTGTGTGTGTGTGTGTGCACTGCCCTGTGTGTGTGTGCGTACACTCTCCTGTGTGTGTGTGCATACACTCTCCTGTATGTGTGTGCGTAAACTCTCCTGTATGTGTGTACACTCCCCTGTGTGTTTACACTCTCCTGTGTGTGTGTACACATTCCTGTGTGTGTGTGTACACTCTCCTCTGTGTGTGTACACTCTGTGTGTGTGTGTGTGTGTGTATACACTCTCCTGTGTGTGTATGTGTACACTCTCCTGTGCATGTACGTACCCTCTCCTGTGTGTGTGTGTGTACACTCCCCTGTGGGTGTGTGCGTACACTCTCCTGTGTGTGTTTGGGTACAATCTCCTGTATGTGTGTGTGTACACTCTCTTGTGTGTGCGTACACTCTCCTGTGTGTGTGTGCATACTCTTCTGTGTGTACACTCCCGTGTGCGTGTGCGTACACTCTCCTCTGTGTCTGAGCGTAAACTCTCCTGTGTGTGTGTGTGTACACACTCCTGTGTGTGTGTCTGTATGTACACTCTTGTGTGTACATACACTCTCCTGTGTGTGTGTGTATGTGTGTGTACACTCTCGTGTGAATTTGTATGCTCTCCTGTGTGTGTGCATACGCTCTCCTGTGTGTGTGCGTACACTCTCCTGTGTGTGTGTGTGTGTGTGTGTGTTTGCGTACACTCTCCTGTGTGTGTGTGCATACACTCTCCTGTGTGTGTGTATGCATTCATTCTCCAGTGTGTGTGTGTGCATACGCTTCTGTGTGTGTCTGTGTTTGTGTGTGCTGTCCTATGTGTGTGTACACTCTCCTATGTGTGTGTGTACACTCTCCTGTGTATGTCTGTGCGTACACTCTTCTGTGTGTGTGTGTGTATGCTCTCCTGTTTGTGTGTCTATATGTACACTCTCCTGTGTTTGTGTGTACACTCTCCTGAGTGTGTGTGTATGTGTGTGTGGACACTCTCATGTGTGTATATGTACACTCGCCTGTGTGTGTGCGTACACTCGTGTGTGTGCGTACACTCTCCTGTGTGTGTGTGCACTCTCCTGTTGTGTACACTCGCCTGTGTGTGTGTGTGTGTGTGTGTGTACACTTGCCTGTTTGTGTGCATACACTCTCCTGTGTGTGTGTGCAAACATTCTCCTGTGTGTGTGTGTGCATACTCTTCTGTGTGTGTCTGTGTTTGTGTGCGCTGTCTTATGTGTGTGTACACTCTCCTGTGTGTGTGTGTACACTCTCCTGTGTGTGTGTACACTCTCCTATGTGTGTGTGTACACTCTGCTGTGTATGTGTGTGTACACTCTCCTGTGTGTGTGTACACTCTCCTATGTGTGTGTGTACACTCTGCTGTGTGTGTGTGTGTGTACACTCTCCTATGTGTGCGTGTACACTCTGCTATGTGTGCGTGTACACTCTCCTGTGTGTGTGTGTGTGTGTGTGAATGCGTGTGTGTACACTCTAATGTGTGTGTACACTCTCCTGTGTGTGTCTGTATGTACACTCTCTTGTATGTGCATACATTCTCCTGTGTGTGTGTGTGTGTGCATACACTCTGCTGTGTGTGTGTGTGCATACACTCTCCCATGTGTGTGTGTGTGTGTGTACACTCCCTTGTGTCTGTAGGTGTACACGCTCCTGTGTGTGTACGTACCCTGTCCTCTGTGTGTGTGCATACACTCTCCTGTGTGTGTGTGCATACACTGTCCTGTGTGTGTGCGTACTATCTCCTGTGTGTGTGCGTATGTGTGTACACTCTCCTGTGTGTGTTTGTACACACTCCTGTGTCTCTGTGTGGGTGAACCCTCTCCCGTGTGGGTGAACCCTCTCCCGTGTGTGCATACACTCTCCCATGTGTGTGTGTGTGCATACACTCTCCTGTGTGTGTACACTCTCCTGTTTATGTGTGTACACTCCTGTGTGTGTACACTCCTGTGTGTATGTGTACTCTCTCCTGTGTGTATGTGTACTCTCTCCTGTGTGTATGTGTACTCTCTCCTGTGTGTGTGTGTGCATACACTGAGCTGTGTGTGTGCATACACTCTCCTTTGTGTATGTACACTTTCTGTGTGTGCATACACTCTCCTGTATGTGTTAACTCTGCTGTGTATGTGCGTACACTCTCCTGTGTGTGTTTGTGTGAATGCATGTGTGTACACTCTCCTGTGTGCATGCACTCTCCTGTGTGTGTGTGTGTGTGTGTGTGTATGTGTGTGTACACTCTCCACTGTTTGTGTGTACACTCTTCTGTGTGCGCATGTGCGTACACTCTCCTGTGTGTATGTACACGCTCCTGTGTGTGCATGTGTACACTCTCCTGTGTGTGTGTGTGTGTGTCTGTACACTATCCTGTGTGTGTCTGTACACTCTGTGTGTGTGTGTGTGTGTGTGTGTGTGTGTGTGTGTGTGTGTATGTGTACACTCTCCTGTGTGTGCATGTGTACACTCTCCTGTGCATGTACGTACCCTCTCCCGTGTGTGTGTGTGTACACTCCCCTGTGTGTGTGTGTGTGCACTGCCCTGTGTGTGTGTGCGTACACTCTCCTGTGTGTGTGTGCATACACTCTCCTGTATGTGTGTGCGTAAACTCTCCTGTATGTGTGTACACTCCCCTGTGTGTTTACACTCTCCTGTGTGTGTGTACACATTCCTGTGTGTGTGTGTACACTCTCCTCTGTGTGTGTACACTCTGTGTGTGTGTGTGTGTGTGTATACACTCTCCTGTGTGTGTATGTGTACACTCTCCTGTGCATGTACGTACCCTCTCCTGTGTGTGTGTGTGTACACTCCCCTGTGGGTGTGTGCGTACACTCTCCTGTGTGTGTTTGGGTACAATCTCCTGTATGTGTGTGTGTACACTCTCTTGTGTGTGCGTACACTCTCCTGTGTGTGTGTGCATACTCTTCTGTGTGTACACTCCCGTGTGCGTGTGCGTACACTCTCCTCTGTGTCTGAGCGTAAACTCTCCTGTGTGTGTGTGTGTACACACTCCTGTGTGTGTGTCTGTATGTACACTCTTGTGTGTACATACACTCTCCTGTGTGTGTGTGTATGTGTGTGTACACTCTCGTGTGAATTTGTATGCTCTCCTGTGTGTGTGCATACGCTCTCCTGTGTGTGTGCGTACACTCTCCTGTGTGTGTGTGTGTGTGTGTGTGTTTGCGTACACTCTCCTGTGTGTGTGTGCATACACTCTCCTGTGTGTGTGTATGCATTCATTCTCCAGTGTGTGTGTGTGCATACGCTTCTGTGTGTGTCTGTGTTTGTGTGTGCTGTCCTATGTGTGTGTACACTCTCCTATGTGTGTGTGTACACTCTCCTGTGTATGTCTGTGCGTACACTCTTCTGTGTGTGTGTGTGTATGCTCTCCTGTTTGTGTGTCTATATGTACACTCTCCTGTGTTTGTGTGTACACTCTCCTGAGTGTGTGTGTATGTGTGTGTGGACACTCTCATGTGTGTATATGTACACTCGCCTGTGTGTGTGCGTACACTCGTGTGTGTGCGTACACTCTCCTGTGTGTGTGTGCACTCTCCTGTTGTGTACACTCGCCTGTGTGTGTGTGTGTGTGTGTGTGTACACTTGCCTGTTTGTGTGCATACACTCTCCTGTGTGTGTGTGCAAACATTCTCCTGTGTGTGTGTGTGCATACTCTTCTGTGTGTGTCTGTGTTTGTGTGCGCTGTCTTATGTGTGTGTACACTCTCCTGTGTGTGTGTGTACACTCTCCTGTGTGTGTGTACACTCTCCTATGTGTGTGTGTACACTCTGCTGTGTATGTGTGTGTACACTCTCCTGTGTGTGTGTACACTCTCCTATGTGTGTGTGTACACTCTGCTGTGTGTGTGTGTGTGTACACTCTCCTATGTGTGCGTGTACACTCTGCTATGTGTGCGTGTACACTCTCCTGTGTGTGTGTGTGTGTGTGTGAATGCGTGTGTGTACACTCTAATGTGTGTGTACACTCTCCTGTGTGTGTCTGTATGTACACTCTCTTGTATGTGCATACATTCTCCTGTGTGTGTGTGTGTGTGCATACACTCTGCTGTGTGTGTGTGTGCATACACTCTCCCATGTGTGTGTGTGTGTGTGTACACTCCCTTGTGTCTGTAGGTGTACACGCTCCTGTGTGTGTACGTACCCTGTCCTCTGTGTGTGTGCATACACTCTCCTGTGTGTGTGTGCATACACTGTCCTGTGTGTGTGCGTACTATCTCCTGTGTGTGTGCGTATGTGTGTACACTCTCCTGTGTGTGTTTGTACACACTCCTGTGTCTCTGTGTGGGTGAACCCTCTCCCGTGTGGGTGAACCCTCTCCCGTGTGTGCATACACTCTCCCATGTGTGTGTGTGTGCATACACTCTCCTGTGTGTGTACACTCTCCTGTTTATGTGTGTACACTCCTGTGTGTGTACACTCCTGTGTGTATGTGTACTCTCTCCTGTGTGTATGTGTACTCTCTCCTGTGTGTATGTGTACTCTCTCCTGTGTGTGTGTGTGCATACACTGAGCTGTGTGTGTGCATACACTCTCCTTTGTGTATGTACACTTTCTGTGTGTGCATACACTCTCCTGTATGTGTTAACTCTGCTGTGTATGTGCGTACACTCTCCTGTGTGTGTTTGTGTGAATGCATGTGTGTACACTCTCCTGTGTGCATGCACTCTCCTGTGTGTGTGTGTGTGTGTGTGTGTATGTGTGTGTACACTCTCCACTGTTTGTGTGTACACTCTTCTGTGTGCGCATGTGCGTACACTCTCCTGTGTGTATGTACACGCTCCTGTGTGTGCATGTGTACACTCTCCTGTGTGTGTGTGTGTGTGTGTCTGCATACACTCTCCTGTGTGTGTGTGTGTGTGTGTGCATACACTCTCCTGTGTGTGTGTGTGTGTGTGTGTGTGCATACACTCTCCTGTGTGTGTGTGTCTGTGTGTGTGCATACACTCTCCTGTGTGTGTATGTGTACACTCTCCTGTGCGTGTACGTACCCTCTCCTGTGTGTGTGTGTGTGTGTGTACACTCCCCTGTGTGTGTGTATACACTGCCCTGTGTGTGTGTGCGTACACTCTCCTGTGTGTGTGTGCATACACTCTCCTGTGTGTGTGCGTACACTCTCCTGTATGTGTGTGCGTACACTCTCCTGTGTGTGTGTGCGTACACTCTCCTGTGTGTGAGTGCTTACAGTTTCCTGTGTGTGTGTGCATACACTCTCCTGTGGGTGCATGTGCGTACACTCTCCTGTGTGTGCGTACACTCACCTGTGTGTGCGTACACTCTCCTGTGTGTGTGTCTGCATGCATTCTCTGTGTGTGTGTGTGTACACTCTTCTGTGTGTGTGTGTACACTCTCCTGTGTGTGTGTATATGTGTGTGTACACTCTCGTGTGTGTATATGTACACTCTCCTGTGTGTGTGCGTATACTCGTGTGTGTGCTTACACTCTCCTGTATGTGTGTGCACTCTCCTGTTGTGTACACTCGCCTGTGTGTGTGTGTGTGTGTGCGTACACTCGCCTGTGTCTGCGCCAACACTCTCCTGTGTGTGTGTGCATACACTCTCCTGTGTGTGTGTGTGCATACATTCTCCTGTGTGTGTGCATATGATTCTGTGTGTGTCTGTGCGTACACTCTTCTGTGTGTGTGTGTGTATGCTCTCCTCTGTGTGTGTCTGTATGTACACTCTCCTGTGTTTGTGTGTACACTCTCCTTAGTGTGTGTGTATGTGTGTGTGGCCACTCTCGTGTGTGTGTATATGTACACTCTCCTGTGTGTGTGCGTACACTCGTGTGTGTGCGTACACTCTCCTGTGTGTGTGTGCACACTCCTGTTGTGTACACTCGCCTGTGTGTGTGTCTGTGTGTGTGTGTGCACTCGCCTGTGTGTGTGCATACACTCTCCTGTGTGTGTGTGTGCATACATTCTCCTGTGTGTGTGTGCATACTCTTCTGTGTGTGTCTGTGTTTGTGTGCGCTGTCCTACGTGTGTGTACATTCTCCTGTGTGTGTGTACACTCTCCTGTGTGTGTGTGTACACTCTCCTATGTGTGTGCGTACACTCTGCTGTGTGTGTGTGTGTGTGTGTGTGTGAATGCGTGTGTGTACACTCTAATGTGTGTGTGCACTCTCCTGTGTGTGTGTCTGTATGTACACTCTCTTGTATGTGCATACACTCTCCTGTGTGTGTGTGTGTGTGCATACACTCTGCTGTGTGTGTGTGTGCATACACTCTCCTGTGTGTGTGTGTACACTCCCTTGTGTCTGTAGGTGTACACGCTCCTGTGTGTGTACGTACCATGTCCTCTGTGTGTGTGCATACACTGTCCTGTGTGTGTGCGTACTATCTCCTGTGTGTGTGTGTATGTGTGTACACTCTCCTGTGTGTGTTTGTACACACTCCTGTGTCTCTGTGTGGGTGAACCCTCTCCTGTGTGTGCATACACTCTCCCATGTGTGCGTGTGTGCATACACTCTCCTGTGTGTGTACACTCTCCTGTTTATGTGTGTACACTCCTGTGTGTGTACTCTCCTGTGTGTATGTGTAGTCTCTCCTGTGTGTATGTGTACTCTCTCCTGTGTGTATGTGTACTCTCTCCTGTGTGTATGTGTACTCTCTCCTGTGTGTATGTGTACTCTCTCCTGTGTGTATGTGTACACTCTCCTGTGTGTGTGCATACACTGAGCTGTGTGTGTGCATACGCTCTCCTTTGTGTATGTAAACTTTCTGTGTGTGCATACACTCTCCTGTATGTGTACACTCTGCTGTGTATGTGTGTACACTCTCCTGTGTGTGTTTGTGTGAATGCATGTGTGTACACTCTCCTGTGTGCATGCACTCTCCTGTGTGTGTGTGTGTGTGTGTATGTGTGTGTACACTCTCCTATTTTTGTGTACAAACTTCTCTGTGCGCATGTGCATACACTCTCCTGTGTGTGTGTACACGCTCCTGTGTGTGTATGTGTACACTCTCCTGTGTGTGTGTGTGTGCATACACTCTCCTGTGTGTGTGTTCATACATTCTCCTGTGTGTGTGTGCGTACACTCTTCTATGTGTGTGTGTGTGTGTGTGCTCTCCTGTGTGTGTACACTCTCCTGTGTGTGTACACTCTCCTGTGTGTTTATACTCTCCTCTGTGTTTACACTCTCCAGTGTGTGTGTGTGTACACTCTCCTGTGAGTGTGTGTGTATGTGTGTGTGTGTACACTCTCCTGTGCATGTACATACCCTCTCCTGTGTGTGTGTGTGTGTACATTCCCCTGTGTGTGTGTGTACACTCCCCTATGTGTGTGTGCATACACTCTCCTGTGTGTGTGTGTGTGTGTGCATACACTCTCCTGTTTGTGTGTGTGCATACACTCTCCTGTGTGTGGGAGTGTATGTACACTCTCCTGTGTGTGTGTACACTCTCATGTGTGTATATGTACACCCTCCTGTGTGTGTGTGTACAATCGTGTGTGTGCGTGCGTACACTCTCCTGTGTGTTTGTGTGTGCGTATGCATACACTCTCCTGTGTGTGTGTAAACTCTCCTGTGTGTGTCTGTATGTACACTCTCTTGTGTGTGCGTACACTCTCCTGTGTGTGTGTGTACACTCTCCTGTGTGTGTGTCTGTACATTCTCCTTTGTGTTTGTGTGTACACTCTCCTGTGTGTCTGTCTGTATGTACACTCTCTTGTGTGTGCGTACACTCTCTTGTGTGTGCGTGCAATCTCCTGTGTGTGTGTGTACACTCTCCTGTGTGTGTGTGCATACTCTTCTGTGTGTACACTCCTGTGTGTGTGCGTACACTCTCCTCTGCATCTTAGCGTAAACTCTCCTGTGTGTGTGTGCGTACACACTCCTGTGTGTGTGTGCATACACTCTCCTGTGTGTGTGTGCATACACTCTCCTGTGTGTGTGTGTGCATACATTCTCCTGTGTGTGTGTGCATACTCTTGTGTGTGTCTGAATTTGTGTACGCTGTCCTATGTGTGTGTGTACATTCTCCTGTGTGTGTGTGTACACTCTCCTGTGTGTGTGTGTACACTCTCCTGTGTGTGTGTACACTCTCCTGTGTGTGTGTGTAAAATCTCCTATGTGTGTGTACACTCTCCTATGTGTGCGTGTACACTGCTATGTGTGTGTGTACACTCTCATTTGTGTGTGTGTGTGTGTGTGTGTGTGTGTGTGTGTGTGTGTGTGTGTGAATGCGTGTTTGTACACTTTAATGTGTGTGTACACTCTCCTGTGTGTGTGTCTGTATGTACACTCTTGTGTGTGCATACACTCTCCTGTTTGTGTGTGTATGTGTGTGTACATTCTCGTGAGTGAATTTGTACACTCTCGTGTGTGTGCATACACTCTCCTGTGTGTGTGCGTACACTCTCCTTTGTGTGTGTGTGTGTGTGTGTGTGTGCATACACTCTCCTGTGTGTGTGTGCATACACTCTCCTGTGTGTGTGTGCGCATACACTCTCCTGTGTGTGTGTGTGTGCATACAATCTCCTGTGTGTGTGTGTGTACACTCCCTTGTGTCTGTGTGTGTGTGTGTGTGTGTGTGTGTGTGTGTGGGTGTACACGCTCCTGTGTGTGTACATACTCTCTCTTCTGTGTGTGTGCATACATTCTCCTGTGTGTGCATGCGTACAGTCTCCTGTGTGTGTGTACTGTCGTGTGTGCGTGTGTGTGTGTGTGTGTGTGTGTGTGCACACTAATGTGTGCGCACACTCTCCTGTGTGTGTGTATGTGTGTGTACACTCTCGTGCGTGTGTATATGTACACTCTCCTGTGTGTGTGCATACACTCTCCTGTGTGTGTGTGTCTGTGTGCGCATAAACTCTCCTGTGTGTGTGTGTGTGCACTCTCCTGCTTGTGTGTACACTCTCCTGTGTGTGTGTGTGTACACACTCCTGTATGTGTGTACACTCTCCTGTGTGTGTGTACACTCTCCTGTGTGTGTGTACACTCTGTGTGTGTGTGTGTGTGTGTGTGTGTGTGTGTGTGTGTGTGTGTATGTGTACACTCTCCTGTGTGTGCATGTGTACACTCTCCTGTGCATGTACGTACCCTCTCCCGTGTGTGTGTGTGTACACTCCCCTGTGTGTGTGTGTGTGCACTACCCTGTGTGTGTGTGCGTACACTCTCCTGTGTGTGTGTGCATACACTCTCCTGTATGTGTGTGCGTAAACTCTCCTGTATGTGTGTACACTCCCCTGTGTGTTTACACTCTCCTGTGTGTGTGTACACATTCCTGTGTGTGTGTGTACACTCTCCTCTGTGTGTGTACACTCTGTGTGTGTGTGTGTGTATACACTCTCCTGTGTGTGTATGTGTACACTCTCCTGTGCATGTACGTACCCTCTCCTGTGTGTGTGTGTGTACACTCCCCTGTGGGTGTGTGCGTACACTCTCCTGTGTGTGTTTGGGTACAATCTCCTGTATGTGTGTGTGTACACTCTCTTGTGTGTGCGTACACTCTCCTGTGTGTGTGTGCATACTCTTCTGTGTGTACACTCCCGTGTGCGTGTGCGTACACTCTCCTCTGTGTCTGAGCGTAAACTCTCCTGTGTGTGTGTGTGTACACACTCCTGTGTGTGTGTCTGTATGTGCACTCTTGTGTGTACATACACTCTCCTGTGTGTGTGTGTATGTGTGTGTACACTCTCGTGTGAATTTGTATGCTCTCCTGTGTGTGTGCATACACTCTCCTGTGTGTGTGCGTACACTCTCCTGTGTGTGTGTGTGTGTGTGTGTGTGTGTGTTTGCGTACACTCTCCTGTGTGTGTGTGCATACACTCTCCTGTGTGTGTGTATGCATTCATTCTCCAGTGTGTGTGTGTGCATACGCTTCTGTGTGTGTCTGTGTTTGTGTGTGCTGTCCTATGTGTGTGTACACTCTCCTGTGTGTGTGTGTACACTCTCCTATGTGTGTGTGTACACTCTCCTGTGTATGTCTGTGCGTACACTCTTCTGTGTGTGTGTGTGTATGCTCTCCTGTTTGTGTGTCTATATGTACACTCTCCTGTGTTTGTGTGTACACTCTCCTGAGTGTGTGTGTATGTGTGTGTGGACACTCTCATGTGTGTATATGTACACTCGCCTGTGTGTGTGCGTACACTCGTGTGTGTGCGTACACTCTCCTGTGTGTGTGTGCACTCTCCTGTTGTGTACACTCGCCTGTGTGTGTGTGTGTGTGTGTGTGTACACTTGCCTGTTTGTGTGCATACACTCTCCTGTGTGTGTGTGCATACATTCTCCTGTGTGTGTGTGTGCATACTCTTCTGTGTGTGTCTGTGTTTGTGTGCGCTGTCTTATGTGTGTGTACACTCTCCTGTGTGTGTGTGTACACTCTCCTGTGTGTGTGTACACTCTCCTATGTGTGTGTGTACACTCTGCTGTGTGTGTGTGTGTACACTCTCCTGTGTGTGTGTACACTCTCCTATGTGTGCGTGTACACTCTGCTATGTGTGCGTGTACACTCTCCTGTGTGTGTGTGTGTGTGTGTGAATGCGTGTGTGTACACTCTAATGTGTGTGTACACTCTCCTGTGTGTGTCTGTATGTACACTCTCTTGTATGTGCATACATTCTCCTGTGTGTGTGTGTGTGTGCATACACTCTGCTGTGTGTGTGGGTGCATACACTCTCCCGTGTGTGTGTGTGTGTGTACACTCCCTTGTGTCTGTAGGTGTACACGCTCCTGTGTGTGTATGTACCCTGTCCTCTGTGTGTGTGCATACACTCTCCTGTGTGTGTGTGCATACACTGTCCTGTGTGTGTGCGTACTATCTCCTGTGTGTGTGCGTATGTGTGTACACTCTCCTGTGTGTGTTTGTACACACTCCTGTGTCTCTGTGTGGGTGAACCCTCTCCTGTGTGTGCATACACTCTCCCATGTGTGCGTGTGTGCATACACTCTCCTGTGTGTGTACACTCTCCTGTTTATGTGTGTACACTCCTGTGTGTGTACACTCCTGTGTATATGTGTACTCTCTCCTGTGTGTATGTGTACTCTCTCCTGTGTGTATGTGTACTCTCTCCTGTGTGTGTGTGCATACACTGAGCTGTGTGTGTGCATACACTCTCCTTTGTGTATGTACACTTTCTGTGTGTGCATACACTCTCCTGTATGTGTTAACTCTGCTGTGTATGTGCGTACACTCTCCTGTGTGTGTTTGTGTGAATGCATCTGTGTACACTCTCCTGTGTGCATGCACTCTCCTGTGTGTGTGTGTGTGTGTGTGTGTATGTGTGTGTACACTCTCCACTGTTTGTGTGTACACTCTTCTGTGTGCGCATGTGCGTACACTCTCCTGTGTGTGTGTACACGCTCCTGTGTGTGCATGTGTACACTCTCCTGTGTGTGTGTGTGTGTGTGTGCATACACTCTCCTGTGTGTCTGTGTGTGTGTGCATACACTCTCCTGTGTGTGTGTGTGTGTGTGTGTGTGCATACACTCTCCTGTGTGTGTGTGTGTGTGTGTGTGTGCATACACTCTCCTGTGTGTGTGTGTGTGTGTGCGCATACACTCTCCTGTGTGTGTGTGTGTGTGTGTGTGTGTGTGCATACACTCTCCTGTGTGTGTGTGTGTGTGCATACACTCTCCTGTGTGTGTGTGTGTCTATACATTCTCCTGTGCGTGTGTGCGTACACTCTTCTGTGTGTGTGTGTGTTTGTGTGCGCTCTCCTGTGTGTGTACACTCTCCTGTGTGTTTACGCTCTCCTGTGTGTGAGTGCGTACACTCTCCTGTGTGTGTGTACACTTTCCTGTGCGTGTACATACCCTCTCCTGTGTGTGTGTGTGTGTATATTCCCCTGTGTGTGTGTACACTCCCCTACGTGTGTGTGTGCGTACACGCTCCTGTGAGTGTGTGCATACACTCTCCTGTGGGTGCGTGTGCGTGCACTCTCCCATGTGTGTGTACACTCTCTGTGTGTGTGTGTGTGTGTGTGTGCATACACTCTCCTGTGTGTGTGTGTGCATACACTCTCCTGTGTGTGGGTATGTATGTAGACTCTCCTGTGTTTGTGTGTACACTCTCCTTGTGTGTGTGTACACTCTCGTGTGTGTATATGTACACACTCCTGTGTGTGTGTACACTCTTGTGTGTGTGTGTCTGTATGTACACTCTCTTGTGTGTGCGTACACTCTCCTGTGTGTGTGTGTACACTCTCCTGTGTGTGTGTCTGTATGTACACTCTCTTGTGTGTGCGTACACTCTCTTGTCTGTGTGTACACTCTCCTGTGTGTGTGTGCATACTCTTCTGTGTGTGTCTGTGTTTGTGTGCGCTGTCCTATGTGTGTGTACACTCTCCTGTGTGTGTGTACACTCTCCTGTGTGTGTGTACACTCTCCTATGTGTGTGTGTACACTCTGCTGTGTGTGTGTACACTCTCCTGTGTGTGTGTACACTCTCCTATGTGTGTGTGTACACTCTGCTGTGTGTGTGTGTGTACACTCTTCTATGTGTGCGTGTACACTCTGCTATGTGTGTGTGTACACTGTCCTGTGTGTGTGTGTGTGTGTGTGAATGCGTGTGTGTACACTCTAATGTGTGTGTACACTCTCCTGTGTGTGTGTCTGTATGTACACTCTCTTGTATGTGCATACACTCTCCTATGTGTGTGTGTGTGTGTGTGTGCATACACTCTGCTGTGTGTGTGTGTGCATACACTCTCCTGTGTGTGTGTGTGTGTACACTCCCTTGTGTCTGTAGGTGTACACGCTCCTGTGTGTGTACGTACCCTGTCCTCTGTGTGTGTGCATACACTCTCCTGTGTGTGCGTGCATACACTGTCCTGTGTGTGTGCGTACTATCTCCTGTGTGTGTGTGTATGTCTGTACACTCTCCTGTGTGTGTTTGTACACACTCCTGTGTCTCTGTGTGGGTGAACCCTCTCCTGTGTGTGCATACACTCTCCCATGTGTGCGTGTGTGCATACACTCTCCTGTGTGTGTACACTCTACTGTTTATGTGTGTACACTCCTGTGTGTGTACACTCCTGTGTGTATGTGTACACTCTCCTGTGTGTACGTGTACTCTCTCCTGTGTGTATGTGTACTCTCTCCTGTGTGTATGTGTACTCTCTTCTGTGTGTATGTGTACTCTCTCCTGTGTGTGTGTGCATACACTGAGCTGTGTGTGTGCATACACTCTCCTTTGTGTATGTACACTTTCTGTGTGTGCATACACTCTCCTGTATGTGTACACTCTGCTGTGTATGTGCGTACACTCTCCTGTGTGTGTTTGTGTGAATGCATGTGTGTACACTCTCCTGTGTGCATGCACTCTCCTGTGTGTGTGTGTGTGTGTGTGTGTATGTGTGTGTACACTCTCCACTGTTTGTGTGTACACTCTTCTGTGTGCGCATGTGCGTACACTCTCCTGTGTGTGTGTACATGCTCCTGTGTGTGTATGTGTGCACTCTCCTGTGTGTGTGTGTGTTCATACATTCTCCTGTGTGTGTGTGCGTACACTCTTCTATGTGTGTGTGTGTTTGTGTGCGCTCTCCTGTGTGTATACACTCTCCTGTGTGTGTACACTCTCCTGTGTGTTTACACTCTCCTGTGTGTGTGTGTGTACACTCTCCTGTGAGTGTGTGTGTGCATACACTCTCCTGTGTGTGTGTGTGTGTGTGTGTGTGTGTGCATACACTCTCCTGTGTGTGTGTGCATACACTCTCCTGTGTGTGAGAGTGTATGTACACTCTCCTGTGTGTGTGTGTGCATACACTCTGCTGTGTGTGTGTGTGTACATTCCCTTGTGTCTGTGTGTCTGTGTAGGTGTACATGCTCCTGTGTGTGTACATACTCTCTCTGTGTGTGTGCATACACTCTACTGTGTGTGCATGCGTACAGCCTCCTCTGTGTGTGTACTGTCTTGTGTGTGTGTGTGTATGTGTGTTAATGCATGTGTGTACACTCTAATGTGTGCGTACACTCTCCTGTGTGTGTGTATGTGTGTGTACACTCTCGTGCATGTGTATATGTACACTCTCCTGTGTGTGTGCATACACTCTCCTGTGTGTGTGTGTCTGTGTGTGCATAACTCTCTTGTGTGTGTGCGATCTCCTGTGTGTGTGTACACTCTCCTGCGTGTGTGTACACTCTCATGTGTGTGTGTGTGTACACACTCCTGTATGTGTGTACACTCTCCTGTATGTGTGTACACTCTCCTGTGTGTGTGTACACTCTCCTGTGTGTGCGTACACTCTCCTGTGTGTGCGTACACTCTCCTGTGTGTGCGTACACTCTCCTGTGTGTGTATGTACACACTCCTGTGTGTGTGTACACTCTCCTGTGTGTGTGTACACTCTGTGTGTGTGTGTGTGTGTGTACACTCTCTTGTGTGTGAATGTGTACACTCTCCTGTGCATGTACGTACCCTCTCCCGTGTGTGTGTGTATACACTCCCCTGTGTGTGTGTGTGCACTGCCCTGTGTGTGTGTGCGTACACTCTCCTGTGTGTGTGTGCGTACACTCTCCTGTATGTGTGAGCGTACACTCTCCTGTATGTGTGTACACTCCCCTGTGTGTTTACACTCTCCTGTGTGTGTGTGTACACATTCCTGTGTGTGTGTACACTCTCCTCTGTGTGTGTACACTCTGTGTGTGTGTGTGTGTGTGTGTGTGTGTGTGTGTGTACACTCTCCTGTGTGTGTATGTGTACACTCTCCTGTGCATGTACGTACCCTCTCCTGTGTGTGTGTGTGTGTGTGTGTACACTCCCCTGTGGGTGTGTGCGTACACTCTCCTGTGTGTGTTTGGGTACACTCTCCTGTATGTGTGTGCGTACACTCTCTTGTGTGTGCGTACACTCTCCTGTGTGTGTGTGTACACTCTCCTGTGTGTGTGTGCATAAATTCTCCTGTGTGTGTGTGCATACTCTTCTGTGTGCACACTCCCGTGTGTGTGTGCGTACATTCTCCTCTGTGTCTGAGCGTAAACTCTCCTCTGTGTGTGTGTGTGCATACATTCTCCTGTGTGTGTGTGCATACTCTTCTGTCTGTGTCTGTGTTTGTGTGTGCTGTCCTATGTGTGTGTACACTCTCCTGTGTGTGTGTGTACACTCTCCTGTGTGTGTGTGTACACTCTCCTGTGTGTGTGTGTACACTCTCCTATGTGTGTGTGTACACTCTCCTATGTGTGCGTGTACACTCTGCTATGTGTGTGTGTACACTCTCCTGTGTGTGTGTGTGTGTGTGTGAATGGGTGTGTGTATACTCTAATGTGTGCATACACTCTCCTGTGTGTGTGTGTGTGTGCATACACTCTCCTGTGTGTGTGTACACACTCCTGTGTGTGTGTGTACACACTCCTGTGTGTGTGTACACACTCCTGTGTGTGTGTGTACACACTCCTGTGTGTGTGTGTACACTCTCCTGTGTGTGTGTACACTCTCCTGTGTGTGTGTGTGTACACTCTCCTGTGTGTGTATGTGAACACTCTCCTGTGCATGTACATACCCTCTCCTGTGTGTGTTTGCGTACACTCTCCTGTATGTGTGTGCGTACACTCTCTTGTGTGTGGGTACACTCTCCTGTGTGTGTGTGTACACTCTCCTGTGTGTGTGTGCATACATTCTCCTGTGTGTGTTTGCATACACTCTCCTGTGGGTGCATGTGCGTACACTCTCCTGTGTGTGTGTGTGTGTGTGCATAAACTCACCTATGTTTGTGTGCACTCTCCTGTGTGTGTGTGCACTCTCTTGTGTGTGTGTGTGAGTGTACACTCTCCTGTGTGTGTGTGTGTGTGTGTACACTCTCCTGTATGTGTGTAAACCATCCTGTATGTTTGTACACTCTCCTGTGTGTTTACACTCTCTGTGTGTGTGTACACACTCCTGTGTGTGTGTGTACACTCTCCTGTGTGTGTATGTACCCTCTCCTGTGTGTGTGTGTGTGTGTATACACTTCCCTGTGTGTGTGTACACTCCCCTGTGTGTGTGTGCATACACTCTCCTGTGTGTGTGTGTGCGTACACTCTCCTGTGTGTGTGTGCATACACTCTCCTGTTTGTGAGTGTCTACAGTTTCCTGTGTGTGTGTCTATACACTCTCCTGTGGGCGCATGTGCATACACTCTCCTGTGTGTGCGTACACTCTCCTGTGTGTGCGTACACTCTCCTGTGTGTGTGGGCGCATACACTCTCCTGTGTGTGTGTGCATACACTCTCCTGTGTGTGTGTGTGTGCGCATACATTCTCCGGTGTGTGTGTGCATACTCTTCTGTGTGTGTCTGTGTTTGTGTGCGCTGTCCTATGTGTGTGTACACTCTCCTGTGTGTGTGTACACGCTCCTATGTGTGTGTGTACACTCTGCTGTGTTTGTGTGTACACTCTCCTGTGTGTGTGTGTGTGTGTGTGTGTGTGTGTGAATGCGTGTGTGTACACTCTAATATGTGTGTACACTCTCTGTGTGTGTGCATACATTCTCCTGTGTGTGTGTGCATACTCGTCTGTGTGTGTCTGTATTTGTGTGCGCTGTCCAATGTGTGTGTACACTCTCCTGTGTGTGTGTACACTCTCGTGCGTGTATATGTACACTCTATTGTGAGTGTGCGTACACTCGTGTGTATGCGTACACTCTCCTGTGTGTGTGTGCAATCTCCTGTTGTGCACACTCGCCTGTGTGTGTGTGTGTGTGTGTGTGTGTGTGTGTGTGCGTACACTCGCCTGTGTGTGCGCATACACTCTCTGTGTGTGCATACACTCTCCTGTGTGTGTGTGTGTGTGTGTGCATACATTCTCTGGTGTGTGTGTGCATACTCTTCTGTGTGTGTCTTTGTTTGTGTGTGCTGTCCTATGTGTGTGTACACTCTCCTGTGTGTGTGTACACTCTCCTATGTGTGTGTGTACACTCTGCTGTGTGTGTGTGTACACTCTCCTGTGTGTGTGTGTGTGTGTGTGTGTGTGTGCGAATGCGTGTGTGTACACTCTAATGTGTGTGTACACTCTCCTGTGTGTGTGTCTGTATGTACACTCTCTTGTGTGTGCATACACTCTCCTGTGTGTGTGTGTGTGCATACACTCTCCTGTGTGTGTGTGTGCATACATTCTCCTATGTGTGTGTGCATACTCGTCTGTGTGTGTCTGTGCCTGTGTGTGTGTGTGTGTGTGTGTACACTCTCCTGTGTGTGTATGTGTACACTCTCCTGTGCATGTACGTACCCTCTCCTGTGTGTGTGTGTACACTCCCCTGTGGGTGTGTGCGTACACTCTCCTGTGTGTGTTTGGGTACACTCTCCTGTATGTGTGTGCGTACACTCTCTTGTGTGTGCATACACTCTCCTGTGTGTGTGTGTGTACACACTCCTGTGTGTGTGTGTGTGCATACACTCTCCTGTCTGTGTGTGCATACACTCTCCTGTGTGTGTGTGTGTGCATACATTCTCCTTTGTGTGTGCACATACTCTTCTGTGTGTGTCTGTGTTTGTGTGTGCTGTCCTATGTGTGTGTACACTCTCCTGTGCGTGTGTGTACACTCTCCTGTGTGTGTGTGTACACTCTCCTATGGGTGTATACTCTCCTATGTGTGCGTGTACACTCTGCTATGTGTGTGTGTACACTCTCCTGTTTGTGTGTGTGTGTGAATGCGTGTGTGTATACTCTAATGTGTGTGTACACACTCCTGTGTGTGTGTCTGTATGTACACTCTTGTGTGTGCATACACTCTCCTGTGTGTGTATGTGTGTGTACACTCTCGTGTGTGAATTTGTATACTCTCCTGTGTGTGTGCATACGCTCTCCTGTGTGTGTGCGTACACTCTCCTGTGTGTGTGTGTGTGTGTGTTTGTGCGTACACTCTCCTGTGTGTGTGCATACACTCTCCTGTGTGTGTGTACACACTCCTGTGTGTGTGTGCATACACTCTCCTGTGTGTGTGTACACACTCCTGTGTGTGTGTGTACACTCTCCTGTGTGTGTGTACACTCTCGTGTGTGTGTGTGTGTGTGTGTGTGTGTGTGTGTGTGTGTGTGTGTGTACACTCTCCTGTGTGTGTATGTGTACACTCTCCTGTGCATGTACATACCCTCTCCTGTGTGTGTGTGTGTGTACACTCCCCTGTGGGTGTGTGTGTACACTCTCCTGTGTGTGTTTGTGTACACTCTCCTGTATGTGTGTGCGTACACTCTCTTGTGTGTGGGGACACTCTCCTGTGTGTGTGTGTACACTCTCCTGTGTGTGTGTGCATACATTCTCCTGTGTGTGTTTGCATACACTCTCCTGTGGGTGAATGTGCGTACACTCTCCCGTGTGTGTGTGTGTGTGCATAAACTCACCTATGTTTGTGTGCACTCTCCTGTGTGTGTGTACACTCTCTTGTGTGTGTGTGTGAGTGTACACTCTCCTGTGTGTGTGTGTGTGTGTACACTCTCCTGTATGTGTGTAAACTCTCCTGTATATTTGTACACTCTCCTGTGTGTTTACACTCTCCTGTGTGTGTGTACACACTCCTGTGCATGTGTGTACACTCTCCTGTGTGTGTATGTGCACACTCTCCTGTGTGTGTACATACCCTCTCCTGTGTGTGTGTGTGTACACTTCCCTGTGTGTGTGTACACTCACCTGTGTGTGTGCATACACTCTCCTGTGTGTGTGCGTACACTCTCCTGTATGTGTGTGCGTACACTCTCCTGTGTGTGTGTGTGTACACTCTCCTGTATGTGTGTGCGTACACTCTCCTGTGTGTGTGTGTGCGTACACTCTCCTGTTTGTGAGTGTCTACAGTTTCCTGTGTGTGTGTCTATACACTCTCCTGTGGGTGCATGTGCATACACTCTCCTGTGTGTGCGTACACTCTCCTGTGTGTGTGTGTGCATACACTCTCCTGTGTGTGTGTGTGCATACACTCTTCTGTGTGTGTGTGTACACACTCTCCTGTGTGTGTGTCTGTATGTACACTCTCCTGTGTTTGTGTGTACACTCTCCTGTGTGTGTGTACACTCTTGTGCGTGTATATGTACACTCTCCTGTGTGTGTGCGTACACTCATGTGTATGCGTACACTCTCCTGTGTGTGTGTGCACTCTACTGTTGTGCACACTCGCCTTTGTTTGTGTGTGTGTGTGTGCGTACACTCGCTTGTGTGTGCACATACACTCTCCTGTGTGTGTGTGCATACACTCTCCTGTGTGTCTGTGTGTGCATACATTCTCCGGTGTGTGTGTGCATACTCTTCTGTGTGTGTCTGTGTTTGTGTGTGCTGTCCTATGTGTGTGTACACTCTCCTGTGTGTGTGTACACTCTCCTATGTGTGTGTGTACACTCTGCTGTGTTTGTGTGTACACTCTTCTGTGTGTGTGTGTGAATGCATGTGTGTACACTCTAATATGTGTGTACACTCTCCTGTGTGTGTGTCTGTATGTACACTCTCTTGTGTGTGCATACACTCTCCTGTGTGTGTGTGTGCATACATTCTCCTGTGTGTGTGTGCATACTCGTCTGTGTGTGTCTGTGTTTGTGTGCGCTGTCCTATGTGTGTGTACACTCTCCTGTGTGTGTGTACACTCTCGTGCGTGTATATGTACACTCTCCTGTGTGTGTGTGTACACTCGTGTGTATGCGTACACTCTCCTGTGTGTGTGAGCACTCTCCTGTTGTGTGCACACTCGCCTGTGTGTGTGTGTGTTTGTGTGTGCGTACACTCGCCTGTGTGTGCGCATACACTCTCTGTGTGTGTGCGCATACACTCTCTGTGTGTGTGTGCATACACTCTCCTGTGTGTGTGTGTGCATACATTCACCGGTGTGTGTGTGCATACTCTTCTGTGTGTGTCTGTGTTTGTGTGCTGTCCTATGTGTGTGTACACTCTCCTGTGTGTGTGTACACTCTCCTATGTGTGTGTGTACACTCTGCTGTGTGTGTGTGTACACTCTCCTGTGTGTGTGTGTGTGTGTGTGAATGCGTGTGTGTACACTCTAATGTGTGTGTACACTCTCCTGTGTGTGTGTCTGTATGTACACTCTCTTGTGTGTGCATACACTCTCCTGTGTGTGAGTGTGCATACATTCTCCTATGTGTGTGTGCATACTCGTCTGTGTGTGTCTGTGTTTGTGTGTGCTGTCCTATGTGTGTGTACACTCTCCTGTGTGTGTGTGTGTGTGTGTGTGAATGTGTGTGTGTACACTCTAATGTGTGTGTACACTCTCCTGTGTGTGTGCCTGTATGTACACTCTCTTGTGTGTGCATACACTCTCCTGTGTGTGTGTGTGTGTGTGTGTAGGTGTACACGCTCCTGTGTGTGTATGTACCCTCTCCTCTGTGTGTGTGCATACACTCTCCTGTGTGTGCATGCATACAGTCTCCTGTGTGTGTGTGCGTACACTCTCCTGTGTGTGCGTGTGCGTACACTCTCCTGTGTGTGTTTGGGTGCACTCTCCTGTGTGTGTGTGTGCACTCTCCTGTGTGTGTGTACACTCTCCTGTGTGTGTGTACACTCTCCTGTGTGTGTGTGTGCGTGTGTGTACACTCTCCTGTGTGTGTGTGTGTGTACACTGTCCTGTGTGTGTACACTGTCCTGTGTGTGTACAATCTCCTGTGTGTGTGTGTCCATACATTCTCCTGTGTGTGTATGCGTACACTTGTCTGTGTGTGTATGTGTTTGTGTGCACTCTCCTGTTTATGTGTGCGCTCTCCTGTGTGTGTTTGCACTCTCCTGTGTGTGTGTGCACTCCCTTGTGTGTGTGCGCTCTCCTGTGTGTGTGCGTACAATCTCCTGTGTGTGCGTGAGTACACTCTCCTGTGTGTGCATGCGTACAGCCTCCTGTGTGTGCATGCGTACACTCTCCTGAGTGTGCGTGTGTGTACACTCTCCTGTGTGTGCTTGTGTACACTCTCAGTGTGTGTACACTCTCTTGTGTGTGTGTGTGTGTGTGTGAATGCGTGTGTGTACACTCTAATGTGTGTGTACACTCTCCTGTGTGTGTGCCTGTATGTACACTCTCTTATGTGTGCATACACTCTCCTGTGTGTGTGTGTGCGATCTCCTGTGTGTGTGTACACTCTCCTGTGTGTGTGTACACTCTCTTGTGTGTGTGTACACTCTCCTGTGTGTTTAAACTCTCCTGTGTGTGTGTGTACACTCTCCTGTGTGTGTGCGTACACTCTCCTGTGTGTGTGCGTACACTCTCCTGTGTGTGTGCGTACCCTCTCCTGTGTGTGTGTGCATACCCTCTCCTGTGTGTGTGTGTGTACACTGCCCTGTGTGTGTGTGCGTACACTCTCCTGTATGTGTGTGCATACACTCTCCTGTGTGTGTGTGTGCATATACTCTCTGTGTGTGTGTGCATACACTCTCCTGTGTGTGAGTGCCTACAGTTTCCAGTGTGTGTGTGCATACACTCTCCTGTGGGTGCATGTGCGTACACTCTCCCGCGCGTGTGTGTGCATAAACTCACCTATGTTTGTGTGCACTCTCCTGTGTGTGTGTGCAATCTCCTGTGTGCGTGTACACTCTCCTGTGTGTGTGTACACTCTCTTGTGTGTGTGTGTGTGTGTGAGTGTACACTCTCCTGTGTGTGTGTGTGTGTGTACACTCTCCTGTATGTGTGTACACTCTCCTGTATGTGTGTACACTCTCCTGTGTGTTTACACTCTCCTGTGTGTGTGTGTACACACTCCTGTGTGTGTGTGTACACTCTCCTGTGTGTGTGTGTACACTCCCCTGTGTGTATGTGCCTACACTCTCCTGTGTGTGTGTGCGTACACTCTCCTGTGTGTGTGTACACTCTCCTGTATGTGTGTACACTCTCCTGTGTGTTTACACTCTCCTGTGTGTGTGTGTACACACTCCTGTGTGTGTGTGTGTACACTCTCCTGTGTGTGTGTACACTCTCCTGTATGTGTGTACACTCTCCTGTGTGTTTACACTCTCCTGTGTGTGTGTGTACATACTCCTGTGTGTGTGTGTACACTCTCCTGTGTGTGTGTACACTCTCCTCTGTGTGTGTATGTGTGTGTGTGTACACTCTCCTGTGTGTGTATGTGTACACTCTCCTGTGCGTGTACGTACCCTCTCCTGTGTGTGTGTGTGTACACTCCCCTGTGTGTGTGTGTACACTCCCCTGTGTGTGTGTGTACACTCCCGTGTGTATGTGCCTACACTCTCCTGTGTGTGTGTGCGTACACTCTCCTGTGTGTGTGCGTACACTCTCCTGTATGTGTGTGCGTACACTCTCCTGTGTGTGTGTGCGTACACTCTCCTGTGTGTGAGTGCCTACTGTTTCCTGTGTGTGTGTGCATACACTCTCCTGTGGGTGCATGTGCTTACACTCTCCCACGCGTGTGTGTGTGCATAAACTCACCTATGTTTGTGTGCACTCTCCTGTGTGTGTGTGCGATCTCCTGTGTGCGTGTACACTCTCCTGTGTGTGTGTACACTCTCTTGTGTGTGTGTGTGTGTGTGTGTGTGTGAGTGTACACTCTCTGTGTGTGTGTGTGTGTGCACTCTCCTGCATGTGTGTACTCTCTCCTGTATGTGTGTACACTCTCCTGTGTGTTTACACTCCTGTGTGTGTGTGTACACACTCCTGTGTGTGTGTGTACACTCTCCTGTGTGTGTGTACACTCTCCTGTATGTGTGTACACTCTCCTGTGTGTTTACACTCTCCTGTGTGTGTGTGTGTACACACTCCTGTGTGTGTGTGTACACTCTCCTGTGTGTGTGTACACTCTCCTCTGTGTGTGTATGTGTGTGAGTGTACACTCTCCTGTGTGTGTATGTGTACCCTCTCCTGTGTGTGTGTGTGTGTGTACACTCCCCTGTGTGTGTGTGTACACTCCCCTGTGTGTGTGTACACTCCCCTGTGTGTGTGTGTACACTCCCCTGTGTGTGTGTGTACACTCCCCTGTGTGTATGTGCCTACACTCTCCTGTGTGTGTGTGCGTACACTCTCCTGTGTGTGTGCGTACACTCTCCTGTATGTGTGTGCGTACACTCTCCTGTGTGTGTGTGCCTACAGTTTCCTATGTGTGTGTGCATACACTCTCCTGTGGGTGCATGTGCGTACACTCTCCTGTGTGTGTGTATGTGTACACTCTCCTGTGCATGTACGTACCCTCTCCTGTGTGTGTGTGTGTACACTCCCCTGTGTGTGTGTGTACACTCCCCTGTGTGTATGTGCCTACACTCTCCTGTGTGTGTGTGCGTACACTCTCCTGTGTGTGTGCATACACTCTCCTGTATGTGTGTGCGTACACTCTCCTGTGTTTGTGTGCATATACTCTCCTGTGTGTGAGTGCCTACAGTTTCCTGTGTGTGTGTGCATACACTCTCCTGTGGGTGCATGTGCGTACACTCTCCCGCGCGTGTGTGTGTGCATAAACTCACCTATGTTTGTGTGCACTCTCCTGTGTGTGTGTGCGATCTCCTGTGTGCGTGTACACTCTCCTGTGTGTGTGTACACTCTCTTGTGTGTGTGTGTGTGAGTGTACACTCTCTGTGTGTGTGTGTGTACACTCTCCTGTATGTGTGTACTCTCTCCTGTATGTGTGTACACTCTCCTGTGTGTTTACACTCTCCTGTGTGTGTGTGTACACACTCCTGTGTGTGTGTGTACACTCTCCTGTGTGTGTGTACACTCTCCTGTATGTGTGTACACTCTCCTGTGTGTTTACACTCTCCTGTGTGTGTGTGTACACACTCCTGTGTGTGTGTGTACCTCTCCTGTGTGTGTGTACACTCTCCTCTGTGTGTGTATGTGTGTGAGTGTACACTCTCCTGTGTGTGTATGTGTACCCTCTCTGTGTGTGTGTGTGTGTACACTCCCCTGTGTGTGTGTGTACACTCCCCTGTGTGTGTGTACACTCCCCTGTGTGTGTGTGTACACTCCCCTGTGTGTGTGTGTACACTCCCCTGTGTGTATGTGCCTACACTCTCCTGTGTGTGTGTGCGTACAATCTCCTGTGTGTGTGCGTACACTCTCCTGTATGTGTGTGCGTACACTCTCCTGTGTGTGTGTGCCTACAGTTTCCTGTGTGTGTGTGCATACACTCTCCTGTGGGTGCATGTGCGTACACTCTCCTGTGTGTGTGTGTGTGTGTGCATACACTCTTCTGTGTGTGTGTGTACACACTCTCCTGTGTGTGTGTCTGTATGTACACTTGTTGTGTATGTACCTTTAAGAGAGAACTGCATTTATGCTGTAGTACCGGCAGTGACCACCCCTCTATATAAAGCAGTAGCAGGCTTCTGTACTTTCAGTTCCAGCATACTCTCTGTTCAGTAAACACCTCTTATTATCGTTCTCCTGCAGTCCATGTGTTATTGATGCGCGGACACTACAGTGGCGACGAGCAGGTTCAAACTCACCTGCAGTACTGCATCACCTCACGGGGATCCATCCCTGGGAAGAAGCTTCTTGGAGGTCGAAGCCAGAGCAACGGGCGTCGACCGGGGGCAACCGCCCAGTGATCCATCGGAGTCCAGAGAGTTGCAGGGGAAGCTGTGGATAGCTTGGCCTGGTTCTCCAATCAAGGTGTCCCAACAAATCGGGCTGGTAGCAGGTAGTGCGCTGACCCTTCCCGGACTGCGGCGGGCTAGAGCTCGGGTGAGCGGCTCTGTAAGGGGGCCGAGCAGCGTCATCAGGAAGACAAAGAGAGAGAGAGGGTGGAGCGCACAGGGCGCGGCCGGTGCTCAAGAGTTGGGCAGCGTTGAAAATGGGACGCGCAGAAAGCCGCGGGGCACCGTCATTACCTGTTAGAATGCGAGGAGCAGCATTGGTAGCAAGGGGAAGAAGGAAAAGCACGGGAGGCGCCATTTTAATCCTTTGGGGAAGAAGGAAAAGCGCGGGAGGCGCCATTTTAATCCATTGGGGAAGAAGGAAAAGCACGGGAGGTGCCATTTTAAACCACCCAAGATGCCGAAGAGTGGCAGCATCACTATTTTCGATAACGAAATAGAAGACTGGACCACGTATGTGGAAAGAGTTGAAGTGTACTGCAGGGCAAATGAGGTGGCCGCTGAAAAGAAGGCGTCGATATTATTAAATTTGATGGGCGCGAGAACGTACGGCCTATTGCGAAATTTAATTACCCCAGCTAAACCAATGGAGAAAAATTTTGAAGAGATTGTCAATATCTTACAGGAACATCTAAACCCTACACCGCTGCTGATAGCAGAAAGATTCAAGTTCCATAAATGAAACCAGCACAAAGACGAGAGTAATGCTGACTATCTTATGGAACTATGCAAGTTATCAACACACTGCCAGTTCGGAACAGGACTGGCAGATACCTTAAGGGATAAGTTTGTCTGCGGGCTCCAGAGTGAAGGAACCCAGAAACGCCTACTTTCGGAAAAGGACCTTACGCTAGAAAAGGCTTTCAGCGTTGTAGTATCCTACGAAGCAGCAGCACGGGGAGCTGCGGAAATACAACAGAAACCGCAAGAATATAGCACTAATGAAATGGCATATGGAGCAGAAAAGTGCTATCACTGCGGCAGAACAACCCATGACCAGAAGGATTGCTGGGCTAAGGACAAAATATGCAGGCAATGTGGAAAAATGGGACACATAGCACGAGTCTGCAAGTCGGGAAAGAAAACCAACACTAAAAGAACTACTGAGGAAAAGTACAAGAAAGTAAAAAAGATGACGGACAGTAGTTCAAAAGACCAGAGTAGTGACAATGACTCCGGGAGCAGGGGACTAAGTTGTCTAAAGCTACACAACATGATCGCAAAGGAGGATCACCGAACCATTTGGGTCACCCTCGTGATAGCAGGGTCCCAAGTAAAGATGGAATTGGACACAGGATCAGCCCTAACAGTAATGAATCGACGAGACTACGAGCGGCTATTCTCACACATTCCTTTGAAGGATACGTCCATTGTCTTGAAGACATATACGGGGCAAAAAGTCTACCCCAGAGGAAAAATAAGGGTGCCCGTTAAATACAACGGCAAGGAAACACAGGAACTGTATCTATATATACTGCAAGATGGAAGACCACCATTATTGGAACGTGAATGGATCCGAAAAATACAATTGGATTGGCATTCCATTCAGGCACTAACTGTGGCTGACAAAAAAAATGATGACGCCACACCTGGACGACTGTCAAAAATTTTAACTGACGCGAAAGATGTATTCCAGCAAGGACTTGGGACTCTAAAAGGCGTAACGGCAACGATAAAAATTGAAGATAACGCAAACCCAAATTTTTTTAAGGCCAGACCGGTACCGTATGCGCTCCGCCCAGCCATTGAAGCAGAGCTGGAGAGTATGGAGCATTCGGGTGTGCTGTCCAAGGTGGACTGGAGCGAGTGGGCCACACCCATCGTCCCTGTAATGAAGAAATCATTGAACAGCATGCCTGGGGAACCGAAGAAGGTTCGCATCTGTGCGGACTGTAAGGTTACTGTGAACCCAGTCCTTCACACGGTGCATTATCCACTTCCGCGGATAGAAGATATTTTCGCCTCACTATCTGGGGGGAAACGCTTTATGAAGATTGATCTGGCCCAAGCGTATCTACAAATGGAGGTAGATGAATCATCTAGAAAATACCTCACGATAAACACTCACAAAGGTCTTTATCAGTACAATCGACTGGTATTCGGGGTAACATCAGCTCCGGCTATTTGGCAGAGGGCGATGGAACAAGTCCTGCAAGGGACCTCGGGGACCCAGTGTTATTTGGACGACATCCTGGTTACGGGCGGAAATGACAGTGAACACCTTGCCAACCTGGAGCAGGTGCTCACTAGGCTACAAGAATATGGACTACGAGCCAACCGCCCCAAATGCGAGTTTTTCAGGAAACAAATCTCGTATTGTGGCCACGTGATTGATGAAGAAGGGTTGCATAAGTCCCCAGACAAGATTGAGGCAGTAGTCAAGGCTCCAGCGCCAGAAAATAAACTCACAACTGAGGTCGTTCCTCGGGTTGGTGAACTATTACCATAAGTTCTTGCCAAATTTGTCTACTATTCTGCACCCGCTGAACGCCCTGCTGCAAACTGGAGTAGCATGGAAGTGGAGTGATGAGTGTAAGTGTGCCTTTCAGAAATGTAAATGCCTAATCACTTCAAAAGAAGTATTGGCTCACTACAATCCATCACCACCGATTCGGTTGGCATGTGATGCTTCTCCCTACGGCATTGGAGCGGTGCTGCCGCACAATTTCCTTGACAGTTCAGAGAGGCCAACAGCCTTTGCGTCACACTCGTTAACATCAGCCGAGCGTAACTACGCCCAGATTGACAGGGAGGCCCTCAGCCTGGTGTGGGGGGTGAAGAAGTTCAATCACTACCTGCACGGGCAGAAATTCACCTTACTGACTGATCACCAGCCTCTTGTCTCCATTTTTAACTCAAAGAAGGGCGTTCCAGTGATGACGGCGCAACGGCTGCAAAGATGGTCCCTTTTTCTAGGAGCACATCAATACGACATAGAGTATAAGGGCATGAAACAGCATGGAAATGCTGATGGGCTGTCGCGCCTGCCGCTGCCTATGGTGGAGGAAGCACCTGCAGTGGACCCTGTTGAGATATTCCATTCGACCATAGTCGAATGTCTACCTGTTACAAACTCAAGTATAGAGAAGAAAACCCGAAATGACCCGACACTCTCTCAGGTCTATGATTTGACGGTGAAGGGATGGCCAGCACATGGTGACTCACTGTTGCCAGCATTCTCGCCAAGGAGAGAACAACTGTCAGTGTGCAGGGGGACCTTGATGTGTGGATCCCGAGTGGTAATTCCACCCAAGTTGAGAGATAGAGTGCTCAATGAGCTTCATGAGGGTCATCTGGGAGGGGTAAAAATGAAGAGCCTAGCCAGGGCGTTTGTGTGGTGGCTGGGAATCGATAAAGAAATTGAGGAAATGACCAAGAGATGCACAGGATGCCAGAAAGTCCAAAACGCTCCACCACAGGCCCCGCTACACCCATGGGAGTGGCCCTCATCTCCATGGCAACGGGTACACATTGATTTTGCTGGTCCATTTAGGGACACAGGCCTAGAAATTCAGTTCGGGGTGCCCAGCTCGCCTGGGCGCCGGAATTACCGCTGCGCGCGGAGCCACTTGCGCCAGCGGGATATTCAGGTTCAGTGCCCCAAGTGGAAGCCGGCCGCTAAACAAGGGTTGCGGCGCCCCGCTTGGGGCGCTGAAACTGAATATCGGCGTGCAAAGTGCCGCAGCGCCACCCGCTGCAGCACGGCAGCCTGCGGTACTGCAGGCCTTCCTCTCACTCTTAAGGGGGAGGTGCCTGCAACAGCGCGATCCCCACTCGCGAATGCCGGCAAATGAGCCCAGCACCAAGGAGAAATGCCGGGCTCTCTGGAAACAGACGGCAATGCCGTGGGGGGGGCGCGTAGGAGGCCAGGGACGGAGGTGCAGGCAGGCAGCAGCCGAAAAAGCGGCTGGCCGCACCTCCACCTTAACTCGCCCCACTACCGGCACAGGTAGGCCCCGTGTACCGGTCGCTGTTTGCGGCCGGCGCGGGGGAGGCGGCAGTGACCAAATATGGCCAGCGGGGCGATAGCGGGGCGCTGCACGCACCGATGACATCATCGGTGGTGGCGCAGTGCTACTGGCTAACGCCGCCATTAGCGCCCCTGCTAAATATCGCGGTAGGTTTGCACAGTGGCGGAAAAGCCCTCTTTGGGTGCAAACTGGTGGCACAGGCCACTGAATTTCTAGGCCTCAATGTTTTTAATCGCAGTGGATGCACATTCAAAATGGCCAGAGGTCATCAAAATGTCCTCCACCACCACGGAGAAAACTATTGCAGTCCTACGGACCATCTTCACCAGGAATGGCTTGCCAGAACAGATTTGCTCCGACAATGGACCACAGTTTGTGTCCGAGGATTTCCGGAGGTTTTTGAGGAATAATGGGGTAAAGCATTACACATCCACCCCATATCATCCAGCCACAAATGGATTGGCCGAGAGGTTTGTTCAAACCTTTAAAAAAGCAATAAAGGCAATGTATAACGACAACATACCACTGCAACACAAGGTGGATAATTTCTTGTTCGCTTACCGAAATGCGACACATGCAGTCACCAACCAATCTCCAGCCATGATGATCTTTAACCACGGTTTACGATGTCGCCTGGACTTGCTCATACCAAACATAAGACGAGATGTTGAGAATAAGCAATTCCAGCACATCAATGAAAGGCCAACCAGGAGCTTCAAGATAGGGCAACCAGTCTTGGCCTGCGACTACTGAACAGGCAAATGGCAGCCAGGAACGATATGCACACGGCAGGGACCACTAATGTACACAGTGGACGTTGGAGAGAGCATCGTGAGACGCCATGCTGACCAGATTCTAGAGTCACAGGAACAAGTCAAACCCATACCACGAGCGTGCGCACCTGGTGATGAACCCGAAGCACAGCTTGCGTCTACCTCAGAATCAGTGGTATTGGAAGCTGATGAACCAACCAATGACAATGAGCCAGAATCGACTCCGCCGCAAGAACAGGATACTCGAGAAAGGCGCTATCCAGACAGGATCAGGAAGCCTCCTCAAAGACTGAATTTATAAATGTTTACTTTCAGCTGATGTACATAGTACAAAGAAAATTGTAATTGTAATTAGTTATTATTCAATTGTTAAATGAATGTTATGTACTGGTTATCTAAAAGGGGAGGAATTGTTGTGTATGTACCTTTAAGAGAGAACTGCTTTTATGCTGTAGTACCAGCAGTGACCACCCCTGTATATAAAGCAGTAGCAGGCTTCTGTACTTTCAGTTCCAGCATACTCTCTGTTCAGTAAACACCTCTTATTATCGTTCTCCTGCAGTCCGTGTGTTATTGATGCGCGGACACTACAACACTCTCCTGTGTTTGTGTGTACACTCTCCTGTGTGTGTGTGTATGTGTGTGTGTACACTCTCGTGTGTGTATATGTACACTCTCCTGTGTGTGCGTACACTCAGCTGTGCGTGTGTGCATACACTCTCCTGTGTGTGTGTGCATACATTCTCCTGTGTGAGTGCATACTCTTCTATGTGTGTCTGTGTGCACTGTCCTATGTGTGTGTACACTCTCTTGTGTGTGTGTGTACACTCTGCTGTGTGTGTGTGTACACTATCCTGTTTGTGTCTGTGCATACACTCTTCTGTGTGTGTGTGTGTGTGTACGCTCTCCTGTGTGTGTGTCTGTATGTGCACTCTCCTGTGTTTGTGTGTACACTCTCCTGTGTGTGTGTGTATGTGTGTGTGGACACTCTCGTGTGTGTATATGTACACTCTCCTGTGTGTGTGCGTACACTCGTGTGTGTGCGTACACTCTCCTGTGTGTGTGTGCACTCTCCTGTTGTGTACACTCGCCTGTGTGTGTGCATGTGTGTGTGTGCGTGTGCGTACACTTGCCTGTGTGTGTGCATACACTCTCCTGTGTGTGTGTGTGCATACATTCTCCTGTGTCTGTGTGCATACTCTTCTGTGTGTGTCTGTGTTTGTGTGCACTGTCCTATGTGTGTGTACACTCTCCTGTGTGTGTGTCTGTATGTACACTCTCTTGTGTGTGCATACACTCTGCTGTGTGTGTGTATGTGTGTGTACACTCTTGTGTGTGAATATGTATACTCTCCTGTTTGTGTGCATACACTCTCCTGTGTGTGTGCGTACACTCTCCTGTGTGTGTGTGTGTTTGTGTGCGTACACTCTCCTGTGTGTGTGTGCATACACTCTCCTGTGTGTGTGTGTGTGTGTGCATACACTCTCCTGTGTGTGTGTGCATACACTCTCCTGTGTGTGTGTACACTCCCTTGTGTCTGTGTGTGTGTGTGTGTGTGTGTGTGTGTAGGTGTACACGCTCCTGTGTGTGTACGTACCCTCTCCTCTGTGTGTGTGCATACACTCTCCTGTGTGTGCGTGTGCGTACACTCTCCTGTGTGTGTTTGTGTGCACTCTCCTGTGTGTGTGTGCGCTCTCCTGTGTGTGTGTGTGCTCTCCTGTGTGTGTGTACACTCTCCTGTGTGTGTGCGTACACTATCCTGTGTCTGTGTGTGTGCATAAACTCACCTGTGTTTGTGTGCACTCTCCTGTGTTTGTGTACACTCTCCTGTGTGTGTGTGTACCCTCTCCTGTGTGTGTGTGTGTACACTCCCCTGTGCGTGTGTGTGTACACTCCCCTGTGTGTGTGAGTGTACACTCTCCTGTGTGTGTGTACACTCTCCTGTGTGTGTATGTGTACACTCTCCCGTGCGTGTACGTACCCTCTCCTGTGTGTGTGTGTGTACACTCCCCTGTGTGTGTACACACTCCTTTGTGTGTGTGTACACTCTCCTGTGTGTGTGTACACTCTCCTGTGTGTGTGTGCATGTGTGTGTACACTCTCCTGTGTGTGTATGTGTACACTCTCCCGTGCGTGTACGTACCCTCTGCTGTGTGTGTGTGTGTACACTCCCCTGTGTTTGTGTGTGCGTACACTCTCCTGTGTGTGTGTGTGTACACTCTTCTGTGTGTGTGTGTGTGTGTGTGTGGTGTACACTCTCCTGTTTGTGTGTGTGTGTGTGTGTTTACACTCTCCTGTGTGTGTGTGGACACTCTCCTGCGTGTGTGCGTGTGTGTATGTGTGTGTGTGTACACTCTCCTGTGCGTGTACATACCCTCTCCTGTGTGTGTGTGTATGTGTGTGTGTACACTCTCCTGTGTGTGTGTGTACACTCTCCTGTGCGTGTACGTACACTCCCCTGTGTGTGTGCGTACACTCTCCTGTGTGTCTGTGTGTACACTCTCCTGTGTGTGTGCATACACTCTCCTGTGTGTGTGTGCATACACGCTCGTGTGTGTGTGCATACATGCTGCTGTGTGTGTGTGCGTGCACTCTCCTGTGTGTGAGTGCCGACAGTTTCCTGTGTGTGTGTGCATACACTCTCCTGTGGGTGCATGTGCCTACACTCTCCCGTGTGTGTGTACACTCTCCTGTGTGTGTGTGTGCGTACACTCTCCTGTGTGTTCGTACACTCTCCTGTGTGTGTGTGAGTACACTCTCCTGTGTGTGTGTGTACACTCTCCTGTATGTGTGGTGTGTACACTCTCCTGTATGTGTGTAAACTCTCCCGTATGTGTGTACACTCTCCTGTATGTGTGTACACTCTGTGTGTGTGTGTGTGTGTACACTCTACTGTGTGTGTGTACACTCTCCTGTGTGTGTGTCCGTACATTCTCCTGTGTGTGTGTGTGTGTACACTCTCCTATGTGTGTGTACACTCTCCTGTGCATGTGTGCATGTACACTCCTGTGTATGTGTGTGTGTGTGTACACTCTCCTGTGTGTGTGTGTGTGTATACACTCTCCTGCGTGTGTGCATGTACACTCCTGTATGTGTGTGTGCTCTCTCCTGTGTGTGTCCGTGTACATGTATGTGTGTGCGTACATTCTTCTGTGTGTGTGTGTACACTCTCCTGTGTGTGTGTACACTCTCCTGTGTGTGAGTGTACATTCTCCTTTGTCTGTGTGTGTGTGTGTGTGTGTACACTCTTCTGTGTGTGTATGTACACTTTCCTGTATATATGTGTACACTCTCCTGTGTGTGCATACACTCTCCTGTGTGTGTGTGCATACACTCTCCTGTGTGTGTCCATATACTCTCCTGTGTGTGTGTGCGTACACTCTCCTGTGTGTGTGTGTGTGCATAAACTCACCTGTGTTTGTGTGCATACACTCTCCTGTGTGTGTCCATACACTTTCCTGTGTGTGTGTGTCCATACACTCTCCTGTGTGTGAGTGTGTACACTCTCCTGTGTGTGTGTGTGTGTATACACTCTCTTGTGTCTGTGTGAGTGTGTGTGTGTGTACACGCTCCTGTGTGTGTGTTTACACTCTCCTGTGTGTGTCTGTATGTACACTCTCCTGTGTGTGTGTTTACACTCTCCTGTGTGTGTGTCTGTATGTACACTCTCCTGTATGTGTGTACACTCTGTGTGTGTGTGTGTGTGTACACTCTACTGTGTGTGTGTGTGTACACACTCCTGTGTGTGTGTCCGTACATTCTCCTGTGTGTGTGTGTGTGTGTGTGTGTGTGCGTACACTCTCCTATGTGTGTGTACAATCTCCTGTGTGTGTTTGCATATACACTCCTGTGTATGTGTGTGTGTGCACACTCTCCTGTGTGTGTGTGTGTGCACTCTCCTGTGTGTGTGCGTGTAAACTCCTGTGTGTGAGTTTGTGTATACACTCTCCTGCGTGTGTGTGCATGTACACTCCTGTATGTGTGTGTGCTCTCTCCTGTGTGTGTCCGTGTACATGTATGTGTGTGCGTACATTCTCCTGTGTGTGTGTGTGTACACACTCCTGTGTGTGCGTACACTCTCCTGTGTGTGTGTACACTCTCCTGTGTGTGTGTACATTCTCCTTTGTCTGTGTGTGTGTGTGTACACTCTCCTGTGTGTGTGTGTACACTCTGCTGTGTGTGTGTGTACACTCTCCTGTGTGTGTGTGTGTATGTGTGTGTACACTCTCATGTGTGAATATGTACACTCTCCTGTGTGTGTGCATACACTCTCCTGTGTGTGTGTGCGTACACTCTCCTGTGTGTGTGCATACACTCTCCTGTGTGTGTGCATACACTCTCCTGTGTGTGTGTGTGTACACTCTCCTGTGTGTGTGTGTGTGCATAAACTCACCTGTGTTTGTGTGCATACACTGTCCTGTGTATGTGTACACTCTCCTGTGTGTGTGTGCGTACACTCTCCTGTGTGTGTCCATACACTCTCCTGTGTGTGTGTGTGCATACACTCTACTGTGTGTGTGTGTGCATAAACTCACCTGTGTTTGTGTGCATACACTGTCCTGTGTATGTGTACACTCTCCTGTGTGTGTGCGCGTACAATCGCCTGTGTGTGTCCATACACTCTCCTGTGTGTGTGTGTGCATACACTCTACTGTGTGTGTGTGTCCATACACTCTCCTGTGTGTGAGTGTGTACACTCTCCTGTGTGTGTGTGTATACACTCTCTTGTGTCTGTGTGAGTGTGTGTGAGTGTACACTCTCCTGCGTGTGTGTGTGTACACTCTCCTGTGTGTGTGTCTGTATGTACACTTCTCCTGTGTGTGTGTGTGTGTGTGTGTGCATAAACTCACCTGTGTTTGTGTGCACTCTCCTGTGTTTGTGTACACTCTCCTGTGTGTGTGTGTACCCTCTCCTGTGTGTGTGTGTACACTCCCCTGTGCGTGTGTGTGTACACTCCCCTGTGTGTGTGAGTGTACACTCTCCTGTGTGTGTGTACACTCTCCTTTGTGTGTGTGTACACTCTCCTGTGTGTGTGTACACTCTCCTGTGTGTGTGTCCGTACATTCTCCTGTGTGTGTGTGTGTGTGTGTGTGTGTGTGTGCGTACACTCTCCTATGTGTGTGTACAATCTCCTGTGTGTGTTTGCATATACACTCCTGTGTATGTGTGTGTTTGCACACTCTCCTGTGTGTGTGTGTGTGCACTCTCCTGTGTGTGTGCGTGTATACTCCTGTGTGTGAGTTTGTGTATAAACTCTCCTGCGTGTGTGTGCATGTACACTCCTGTATGTGTGTGTGCTCTCTCCTGTGTGTGTCCGTGTACATGTATGTGTGTGCGTACATTCTCCTGTGTGTGTGTGTGTGTACACACTCCTGTGTGTGCGTACACTCTCCTGTGTGTGTGTACACTCTCCTGTGTGTGTGTACATTCTCCTTTGTCTGTGTGTGTGTGTGTACACTCTCCTGTGTGTGTGTGTACACTCTGCTGTGTGTGTGTGTACACTCTCCTGTGTGTGTGTGTGTGTGTATGTGTGTGTACACTCTCCTGTGTGTGTGTGTGTGTATGTGTGTGTACACTCTCATGTGTGAATATGTACACTCTCCTGTGTGTGTGCATACACTCTCCTGTGTGTGTGTGCGTACACTCTCCTGTGTGTGTGCATACACTCTCCTGTGTGTGTGCATACACTCTCCTGTGTGTGTGTGTGTACACTCTCCTGTGTGTGTGTGTGTGCATAAACTCACCTGTGTTTGTGTGCATACACTGTCCTGTGTATGTGTACACTCTCCTGTGTGTGTGTGCGTACACTCTCCTGTGTGTGTCCATACACTCTCCTGTGTGTGTGTGTGCATACACTCTACTGTGTGTGTGTGTGCATAAACTCACCTGTGTTTGTGTGCATACACTGTCCTGTGTATGTGTACACTCTCCTGTGTGTGTGCGCGTACAATCGCCTGTGTGTGTCCATACACTCTCCTGTGTGTGTGTGTGCATACACTCTACTGTGTGTGTGTGTCCATACACTCTCCTGTGTGTGAGTGTGTACACTCTCCTGTGTGTGTGTGTATACACTCTCTTGTGTCTGTGTGAGTGTGTGTGAGTGTACACTCTCCTGCGTGTGTGTGTGTACACTCTCCTGTGTGTGTGTCTGTATGCACACTTCTCCTGTGTGTGTGTACACTCTGCTGTGTGTGTATGTGTACATGCTCCTGTGCGTGTATGTACCCACTCCTGTGTGTGTACATACCATCTCCTGTGTGTATGTGCGTACACTCTCCTGTGTGTGTTGGTGTGCGTGTACACTCTCCTGAGTGTGTGTGTGCGTGTGTATACTTTTCTGTGTCTGTGTGTGGGTGTACACTCTCCTGTGTGTTTGTGTACACACTCCTCTGTGTGTGTGTGTGTGTGTGCACAAGTGTACATTCTCCTATGTGTGTGTGCACACACTCTCCTGTTTGTGTATGTGTACACTCCCCTGTGTGTGTACACTCCCCTGTGTGTGTGTACACTCTCCTGTGTGTTTGTCTGTGTGCACACTCCCCTGTGTGTGTGTGTGTGCACTCTCCTGTGCATGAGTGTGTGTGTGTACGTACACTCTCCTGTGTGTGTGTCTGTGTGTGCGTACACTCTCCTGTATGTGTGTGTGTGTGTACGTAGACTCTCCTGTGTGTGTGCCTACACTCTGTGTGTGTGTGTGTGCATACACTCTCCTGTGTGTGTGTGTGCACTCCTGTGTGTGTGCGTACACTCTCCTGTGTGTGTGCATACACTCTCCTGTGTGTGTGTGCACACTCCTGTGTGTGTGTATGTGTACATTCTCCTGTGTGTGTTTGTGCATGTACACTCCTGTGTGTGTATGTGTGTGTGCGTACACTCTGCTGTGTGTGTGTGCATGTACACTCCTGTGTATGTTTGTGTGTGTACTCTCCTCTGTGAGTGTGCGTGTACACTCCTGTGTGTGTGTGCACGTACACTCTCCTGTGTGTGTGTGTACATTGTCCTGTTTGTATGTGTACACTGCTCTTTGTGTGTGTGCATGTGTGTACACTCTCGTGTGTGTGTGTGTGTGTGTATGTGCGTACACTCTCCTGAGTGTGTGCATGTGTATACTCTCCTGTGTGTCTGCATACACTCTCCTGTGTGTTTGTGTGCATACACTCTCCTGTGTGTGTGTTTTTGTATGTGTACACTCTCCTGTGTGTATGTGCGTACACTCTCCTGTGTGTGTGTACACTCTCCTGTGTGTATGTCTGTTTGTCTGTGTGCACACTCTCCTGTGTGTGTGTGTGTGTGTGTGCATGCACTCTCCTGTGTGTGTGTGCATGCACTCTCCTGTGTGTGTGTGCATGCACTGTGTGTGTGTGTGTGTGTGTGTGTGTGTGTGTGTGTGTGTGTGTGTACACTCTCCTGTGTGAGTGTGTGTCTGTGTGTGTACGTGTGTTTGAGCCTGTGTGTGCCTGGTGTGTGGGGTGTGTGTGTATGTGGGGTGTGTGTGTGTGTGTGGAGTTTGTGTGTGTGTGTGTGTCTGGACACTCTCCTGTGCTGTGAGTGAGCTGTGTTTTCTTTGTAAACTTCACTCTCCCACTTTGCTGTTAGCTTATTAATTGCTTTTGTAATCAGACTGCTGAGGCCCCACCGTGGTGAGATATTGAAGGACATTTGAGCAATATCTCTTGTTTTTGCCGAAGGATCTGTTCTGATAATCTGCGAAGATCGGGACTGGAAAGCACCAACCGCTGAGGTTATTTGTGGTTGGGGATGGGGTGAGGTGGGGAACATATAAACATAGAAATATAGAAGATAGGAGCAGGAGTAGGCCATTTGGCCCTCGAGCCTGCTCCGCCATTTAATGAGATCATGGCTGATCATCCAAATTCAGTACCCTGTCCCTGCTTTCTCCCCATATCACTTGATCCCTTTAGCCTTAAGAAATATATCTAACTCCTTCTTGAATATATTTAATGAATTGGCCTCAACTGTCTACTGTGGTAGAGAATTCCACAGGTTCACCACTCTCTGGGTGAAGAAATTCCTCCTCATCTCTGTCCTATGGCTTAACCCTTATCTTTAGACTGTGACCCCTGGTTCTCGACTCCCCCGCCATCGGAACATCCTTCCTGCATCTAGTCTGTCTAGTCCTGTTAGAATTTTATAAGTTTCAATGAGATCCCCTCTCATTCTTCTAAACTCCAGCCCAATCGACCCAATCTCTCCTCATACATCATTCCTGCCATCCCAGACCCACAGAGACACCAACAAAATCAACGCAGACCCACAGAAACACCAACACAATCAACACAGACCCGGAAAAACCAACATAAACAAGACAGACCCACAGAAACACCAACACAATCAACACAGACCCAGAGAAACACCAGCACAATCACCACAGACCCACAGAAACACCTACACAATCAACACAGACCCAGAAAAACATAAATACAATCAACACAGACCCACAGAAACACAAACACAATCAACACAGGAGCAGGATAGGAGCAGGAGTAGGCCATCGGCCCCTCGAGCCTGCTCCGCCATTCAATGAGATTATGGCTGATCATCCGAATTCAGTACCCTGTCCCTGCCTTCTCCCCATATCCCTTGATACCTTTAGCCTTAAGAAATATATCTAACTCCTTGAATATATTTAATGAATTGGCCTCAACTGTCTTCTGTGGTAGAAAATTCCACAGGTTCACCACTCTCTGGGTGAAGAAATTCCTCCTCATCTCTGTCCTAAATGGCTTACCCCTTATCCTTAGACTGTAACGCCTGGTTCTGGACTCCCCGGCCATCGGGAACATCCTTCCTGCATCTAGTCTGTCTAGTCCTGTTAGAATTTTATAAGTTTCAATGAGATCCCCTCTCATTCTTCTATTCCAGCGAATATAAGCCCAATCGACCCAATCTCTCCTCATACGTCATTCCTGCCATCCCAGGTATCAGTCTGGTGAATCTTCACTGCACTCCCTCCATGGCAAGAACATCCTTCCTCAGATAAGGCAACCAAAACTGCACACAATACTCAAGGTGTGGCCCTGTACTACTGCTGCTGTCTGCCAACCAGTTCTCTATCCAAGTCAGCACCTTATCCCCAATCCCATGTGCTTTAACTTTACACGCTAACCTCTTATGCGGGACCTTATCGAAAGTCTTCTGAAAGTCCAAATACACCACATACACTGGGTCTCCCTTATCTATTCTACCAGTTACATCCTCAAAAAATTCCAGTAGATTAGTCAAGCACGATTTAACTTTTGTAAATCCATGTTGTCTTTGTCCGATCCCGTCACTGCTTTCCAAGTGCTCTGCTATTACATCTTTTATAATGGACTCTAGCAGTTTCCCCACTACCGATGTCAGGCTTACTGGTCTATAATTCCCCGTTTTCACTCTACCACCTTTTTTGAATAGTGGGGTTACATTAGCTACCATCCAATCCATGGGAACTGTTCCATTTTCTATAGAATTTTGGAAGATGACCAGCTATGCATCTACTATTTCTAGGGCCACTTCCTTAAGTACCCTAGGATGTAAATTATCAGGCCCTGGGGATTTATCAGCCTTCAATCCCGTCAGTTTCCCTAACACCATTTCCCTACAAATACTGATTTCATTCAGTTCCTCCCTCTCATTAGATCCTATGTTCCCCGACAACTCTGGGAGGTTATTTGTGTCCTCCTTTGTGAAGACAGAACCAAAGTATGTATTTAATTGGTCAACCATTTCTTTGTTCCCCATTATAAATTCCCCTGATTCTGACTGCAAGGGACCTACGCTTGACTTCACCAATCTTTTTCTCTTCACATATCTATAGAAGCTTTTACAGTCAGTTTTTATGTTCCCTGCAAGCTTAATCTCATACTCTATTTCCCCCCTCTTAATTAATCCCCTTGACCTCCTTTGCTGAATCATAAACTGCTCCCAATCCTCAGGTTTGCTGCTTTTTCTGGCCAATTTATATGTCCTCTCCTTGGATCTTATGCTGTACCAAATTTCCCTAGTTAGCCACGGTTGAGTCACCTTCTTTGTTTTATTTTTATGCCAAACAGGGATGAACAAGTTCTGTATTTCATCCATGCGATCTTTAAATGTTTGCCATTGCCTATCCACCATCAACCCTTTAAGTAACATTCCCCAATCCATCCTAGCCAACTCGCGCCTCATACCATCGTAGTTTCCTTTATTTAAATTCAGGACCCTAGTCTCTGAGTCAAATACTTCACTCTCCATCTTAATGAAGAATTCTATCATATTATGATCGCTTCGCCCCAAGGGGCCTCGCATAACAAGATTTTGAATTAATCCTTTCTCATTACATAATACCCAGTCTAAGATGGCCTGATCTCCAGTTGGTTCCTCGACATATTGGTCCAGGAAACCATCCCGTATACACTCCAGGGATTCCTCATCCACAGTATTGTTACTAATTTAGTTAGCCCAATCTATATGTAGATTAAGTCACCCATGATAATGCAGTGCACTTATTGCACACGTCTCTAATTTCCCGTTTAATGCCATCCCCAACCTCAGCATTACTGTTTGAGGGTCTGTGTACAACTCCCACTAACGTTTTCTGCCCCTTGGTATTTCTCAGCTCTACCCATACAGATTCCACATCATCAAAGCTAATATCCTTCCTTACTACAGGTAGACTATCCTTTATCCGAAAACCTCGGGACCAGCCGAGTTTCGGATAAAGGAGAATTTCGGATTTCGGAAGGTGGGTCGGCGGGGGTCCGCGGGGGGGTCGGCAGGGGGTCGTGCGCACGACTTACGCTGACGCTCAGCGTAAGTCAGTCGGGGTCGGCGGGGGTCGGGGCTGGCGGGGTCGGCG
This sequence comes from Somniosus microcephalus, assembly GCF_052327205.1. NCBI lineage: Eukaryota > Metazoa > Chordata > Chondrichthyes > Squaliformes > Somniosidae > Somniosus > Somniosus microcephalus. The sequence goes on from NC_140997.1 coordinate 108,343,835, forward strand.
GTTGTCGGGGCTGGCGGGGTCGGCGGTTGTCGGGGCTGGCGGGGTCCGCGGGGGGGTCGGCGGCTGGCGGGGTCAGCGGTTGTCAGGGCTGGCGGGGTCAGCGGTTGTCGGGGCTGGCGGGGTCGGCGGTTGTCGGGGCTGGCGGGGTCGGCGGTTGTCGGGGCTGGCGGGGTCGGCGGGGGGTCGTGCGCACGACTTACCCTTTTTCTGAACTTCCGCAACCGGAACCCTCTAAAAAACGAAGGTTTTTTCGTTCAGCGTAAGTCGTACGCACGACTTACGCTGAACAAAAAAACCTTCGGTTTTTAGAGGGTTTCGGTTTTCGGAAGTCCGGATAAAGGGTAGTCTACCTGTATTGTGTTAATCTCCTCTTAACTAGCAATGCTACCCAACCTCATTTTCCTTTTTGCCTGTCTTACGGTTTCATACAGGGCAATGTCCATTCATCTCCTCCAGTAGCTGTGAATACATTGGGTCAATTCAAACTTCCGCAGATTGTTCTGTTTCTTCAGAGTCTGCTGTGAGCCAATATAGATATGTGAAGAGAAAAAGATTGGTGAAGTCAAGCGTAGGTCCCTTGCATTCAGAATCACGGGAATTTATAATGGAGAACAAAGAAATGGCTGACCAACTAAATACATACTTTGGTTCTGTCTTCACAAAGGAGGACACAAATAACCTCCCAGAGATGCCGGGGAACATAGGGCCTGAAGAAAGGGTGGAGCTGAAAGAAATCAGTATTTGCAGGGAAATGGTGTTAGGAAAATTGATGGGACTGAAGGCCGATAAATCCCCAGGGCCTGATAATCTACATCCCAGGGTACTTAAGTAAGTGGCCCTAGAAATAGTAGATGCATTGCTGGTTGTGGTGTATGTAACCTGTTCCACCTTAAGAGAACTTAAGCCTGGTCCACCTTAAGAAAGGTACTACTTTCTTTGGCTGCTGTATACGTAATACCGGTGGTGACCACACCGGTATATAAGCACAGTGTAATAATATTGTATTCAGTATAGTCCGACCTCCAACCAGTAAATACCTGTTGAGTTTACTCTTGTGGTCTGTGTAGTAATTCTCACTATAACACACAGACTTAACAGTGGCGACGAGTCCGATTCTTACCCTGCTGCAGTAATTTCCACGGCGACTTCGTCCACAGACAGGACGTCGAAGAGAGGTTTCCACCCTCATCACCTACGGGAAGACACGTCGAGCGGCAGGCATCGAGCAACCGGAGTGCAGAAGACATCCTGACCTCGAAGCCTCCATCAGCGACTGTCAGCTTCTTCTACTACCTCGTGGTGGGTAAGCCAGGCAGCGACGTGACAGAAAGTCAACCGCGTTGGCTGTACAGACGGGGCTGGGAAGACGGAGGAATAAGGGTGGTGAGGTCGATCGCGACCAGAGATAAGGGCCGGGCCGCTTTTGAGCGAGAGGCGCAGCGCGGGACATCAGTCGTGACCGGAGATAAGGGCCGCATTCGGGCTAAAGGCGCAGTGTCTGGGGAAACTGAAGGCGCGAGAGCCGCGGTGATGCGGAGACAGCGTCGGGGGATGGGTGAAGACCGCCGAGCGCGGGAAAACCGCCATTTTGTGGGCGGAGGACGACGGCAAGAGCGGGAAGCCGCCATCTTAGATAACATTAAAAATACGATAAATTGCTACGATGCCTAAACATGGGAACATTAATGCCTTCGACAGTGATATAGAAGACTGGGCTATGTATGTAGAATGCATACAAAACTATTGTAAGGCAAATAAAATTCCTGAGACAGATAAAGCACTAACATTACTAAACTTAATGGGTGCGAAGACATATGGGCAATTGAAACACCTGTTATCACCAGATGAACCGGCGGATAAGACGTTCGAACAGATTGTTACTGTCCTAAAAAATCATCTTAGCCCCACGCCGCTGATGCTAGCGGAACGATTTAAATTGTACGATAGAAGACAGCTGCAAAATGAAAGCAGTGCTGAATATTTGATGGATTTACGTAAGCTAGCAAAATATTGTCAGTTTGGAACGGGACTGACAGAGGCACTTCGAGATAGATTTGCGTGTGGTTTATTTAAACAGTATACACAAAGGCGACTGCTCGAGGAGAATGAGCTGTCTCTCGAGAAGGCGGTCACTATGGCAGCAGCACACGAGGCCGCAGCGAGAGGCACGGCAGTAATGCAGCTACGGCCACCGGAACTCGGTACGAACAGATTGGGTTTGAGTTCTGTCAAATGTTATCGTTGTGGAAAGACAACGCACGATCAGAACCAGTGTTGGTTTAAAAACCAAGAATGCAGAACGTGTGACAGGCTTGGCCACATAGCTAAAGTATGCCGGTCAGGAAAGAAGACCAGCAATAAAAAGTCACCGCAAGGAAAATATGCAAAGGTACACAAGGTGACAAAGAACAGTTTGACTGAACAGAAGTCAGATTCAGACGCTAGCAGTAATGAACTGGATAGCTTAAGAATACACAACGTTGGTAAGGATACAGACCTCCAGACAATTTGGGTCACTCTTAAGATAGCAGGAGTCCAAGTAAAAATGGAATTGGACACTGGATCGGCATTGACGGTCATGAATAAGAAAGATTACAGAAGGTTATTCCAACATATTCCCTTACAGGATACGGAGATTATATTGAAAACATACACGGGGCAAAGAGTGTACCCCATCGGAAAAATAGAGGTAGAAGTGGTCCACAAGGGCGAAGGAAGCCAAGTAATGGACTTATATGTGCTACCTGAAGGAGGTCCACCACTACTAGGACGGGAGTGGATTAGGAAAATGAATATGGACTGGCACTCCTTGAAAGCACTAACGGTAGATTCCGGGGAAACAGCTGTCAAACCTAAACGATTGTCCAGAATATTGGATGAGGCTAAAGAGGTGTTCCAGCCGGGACTGGGAACACTGAGAGGAATTACGGCAAACATCAAGATTGATGAACATGCACAACCAAAATTTTTTAAAGCCAGACCAGTACCCTATGCAATACGACCTGCGGTTGAAGCAGAGCTGGAAGCACTAGAACGTTCAGGGGTACTGTCTAAAGTAGATTGGAGTGAGTGGGCTACGCCCATTGTTCCCGTTATGAAACGTCCTGCGAACAATAAGCCAGGAGATCCAGGGAAGGTTCGCATCTGTGGAGATTTCAAGATCACCGTTAATCCGGTGCTTCACACGGTGCAGTATCCGCTTCCACGGATTGAGGATATTTTTGCTTCACTGTCTGGCGGGAAACACTTCACCAAGATAGACCTGGCGCAGGCGTACTTGCAGATGGAGGTTGAAGAAGAGTCACGCCAATACCTCACGATCAACACGCATCGAGGATTGTACCGGTACAATAGGCTGGTTTTTGGTGTGGCATCGGCTCCAGCAATTTGGCAGAGGGCCATGGAGCAGGTATTACAGGGAATTCCAGGCACACAATGTTACCTGGATGACATTCTGATCACAGGTGATGGTGATGAACAGCATCTCGTTAACTTGAAACTGGTGCTCAACAGACTGAAAGAGTATGGACTTAGGGTAAATCGGCAGAAATGTGAGTTCTTCCAGAAGCGGATCTCGTACTGTGGTCATGTCATTGACCGGGAGGGGCTTCTTAAGTCTCCTGACAAGATAGCGGCAGTTGTAAAGGCTCCCGCTCCGGAGAATGTCTCTCAGTTGAGGTCGTTTCTAGGATTAATTAACTACTACCATAAATTTCTGCCAAATCTATCCACGGTGCTGCATCCGTTGAACGCTCTTTTACAGAAAGGGGTACCATGGGACTGGGGCGAAAACTGTAAGAAGGCATTTCGCAAAAGCAAAGAATTGATCACCTCAGAGGAAGTGTTGGCTCACTTCAACCCGACACTGTCTATTCGGTTGGCTTGTGATGCTTCTCCATATGGTATTGGGGCAGTACTCTCACATAAATTGCCAAATGGCACGGAAAGGCCAGTCGCGTTTGCATCCAGATCATTGACCTCCGCTGAGCGCAACTATGCGCAGACCGATAGGGAGGCCCTTAGCCTTGTATGGGGAGTGAAGAAGTTTAATCATTACCTACAGGGCCAAAAATTCACACTTCTGACGGACCATCAACCGTTGGTGTCCATTTTTAACCCTAAGAAGGGTGTTTCGGTGATGACAGCACAGCGTCTCCAGAGATGGTCTCTTTTCTTAGGGGCACATCAATATCAGATAGAATTCAAAGGTACGAAACAGCATGGCAATGCTGATGGCCTGTCGCGCCTGCCACTACCTGAAGATGAAGACACGACGGAAGTTGACCCTGTTGAGTTATTTCATTCGACCATTATCGAGTGTTTACCTGTCACCAACGCAAGTATTGAAAGAGAAACCAGGAACGACCCGACACTGTCCAGAGTCTACGAGGTGACAGTGAAAGGATGGCCAACATGGGGTGATCCTCTGTTACCGGCATTCTCGGCAAGGCAAGACCAGCTGTCCGTCTGCCATGGTACTTTGGTGTACGGGACAAGAGTGATTATTCCTCCCAAGTTAAGGGAAAGAGTTTTAAAAGAACTACATGAAGGTCATCTGGGGGGAGTTAAAATGAAAAGTCTTGCTAGGGCTTACGTATGGTGGCCGGGTATTGACCAACAGATTGAGGAGTTAACGAAAAGCTGCGCTGGGTGTCAAAAAGTGCAAAATGCACCTCCGATAGCACCGCTACACCCATGGGAATGGCCTTCAGCCCCATGGCAACGCGTACACATTGACTTTGCTGGTCCATTCATGGACTCCATGTTCCTAATCGCGGTGGACGCACATTCCAAATGGCCAGAAGTCATGAAGATGAATACCACTACTTCAGAAAAGACAATTGCGGTGTTAAGAACAATATTCGCAAGGAACGGATTGCCAGAACAGATCTGTTCGGACAACGGACCACAGTTTGTATCGGAAGAATTCCAACAATTCTTAAAGAAGAATGGAGTTAAACATTATACCTCTGCCCCATATCATCCGGCGACAAACGGGTTGGCTGAAAGATTTGTCCAGACATTCAAAAAGGCTATTAAGGCCATGAATGATGATCAGATTCCACTGCAACACAAGGTCGATAAGTTCCTGATGTCATATAGAAACGCCGATCATGCCGTGACTAACCAAAGTCCTGCTATGATGTTTTATAACAGGAGGTTGCGGTCCAAGTTGGACTTGTTAAAACCAAATGTGCGGAGGGCAGTGGAAAACAAACAGTTTCGGCATATTAACAGCAAGACCACTCGAACTTTCGACGTAGGACAACCAGTGATGGCAAGGGGCTATGGAAACGACAAATGGCAATCCGGAACAATCCGGGCCAGACAAGGACCTCTGATGTACACCGTAGATATTGGTCATAATGTGATAAGGCGTCATGCGGATCAACTGGTAGAGTCGAGAGCAAGGGTCGAACCCATGGTTGTGACAGAGACAGCTGTGGAAGACGTTCATGAACCTGAAGCATCTACCTCGGCCGAGAATGTATTTGATGATGATGACACCCAATACATTGGCAACCAACTAGAGGAGGCACCTCAACAACAAGAATCAGAGACCACTGAAAGGCGTTATGCAAGCCGAATCAGAAAGCCTCCTGAGAGACTGAACCTTTGAACTGTTATACCTGAAGTTATATATGTATATATGTTATGTTTATTTGGGGATATGACTGTTAAGCTAAAAAGGGAGGATTGTGGTGTATGTAACCTGTTCCACCTTAAGAGAACTTAAGCCTGGTCCACCTTAAGAAAGGTACTACTTTCTTTGGCTGCTGTATACGTAATACCGGTGGTGCCCACACCGGTATATAAGCACAGTGTAATAATATTGTATTCAGTATAGTCCGACCTCCAACCAGTAAATACCTGTTGAGTTTACTCTTGTGGTCTGTGGAGTAATTCTCACTATAACACACAGACTTAACACTGGTCATCTTCCAGAACTCGATAGACTCTGGAACAGTACCCATGGATTGGAGGGTAGCTAATGTTACCCCACTATTCAAAAAAGGTGGTAGAGAAAAAGCAGAGAAATATAGACCGGTAAGCCTGACATCGGTAGTGGGGAAAATGCTGGAGTCCATTATAAAAGATGTAATAGCAGAGCACTTGGAAAGCAGTGACAGGATCAGACAAAGTCAACATGGATTTACAAAAGGTAAATCATGCTTGACTAATCTACTGGAATTTTTTGAGGATGTAATTGGTAAAATAGATAAGGGATGTGGTGTATTTGGACTTTCAGAAGGCTTTCGATAAGGTCCCACATAAGAGATTAGCGTGCAAAGTTAAGGCACATGGGATTGGGGGCAAGGTATTGACTTGGATAGAGAACTGGTTGGCGGACAGAAAGCAAAGAGTTGGAATAAACGGGTCGTTTTCCAAGTGGCAGGCAGTGACTAGTGGGGTACCGCAAGGATCGGTCCTAGGATTCCAGCTGTTCACGATATATATTAATGATCTGGACGAGGGAATTGGATGTAATATCTCCAAATTTGCAGATGACACAAAGATGGGTGGGAGGGTATGCTGTGAGGAGGATGTCGTGAAACTCCAGTACGATTTGGACAGGTTGGGTGATTGGGCAGAAACATGGCAAATGCACTATAATGTGGATAAATGTGAGGTTATCCACTTTGGTGGCAAAAACAGGAAGGCAGATTATTATTTGAATGGCAATAGATTGGGAGAAGGGGAAGTGCAAAGAGACCTGGGTGTTCTTGTGCACCAGTCGCTGAAGGTAAGCATGCAGGTGCAGCAGGTGGTTAAGAAGGCAAATGGTATGTTGGCCTTCGTAGCAAGAGGGTTCGAGTACAGGAACAAGGATGTCTTGCTACAGTTGTACAGGGCCTTGGTGAGACCGCACCTTGAGTATTGTGTGCAGTTTTGGTCGCCTTACCTAAGGAAGGACGTTCTTGCCATGGAAGGAGTGCAGCGAAGATTCACCAGGCTGATACCTGGGATGGCAGGAATGACGTATGAGGAGAGATTAGAAGATTGAGAGGGGATCTCATCGAAACCTATAAAATTCTGTCAGGCCTGGACAGACTAGATGCAGGAAGGATGTTTCTGATGGCCGGGGAGTCCAGAACCAGTGGTCATAGTCTAAGGATAAGTGGTAAGCCATTTAGGATTGAAATGAGGAGGAATTTCTTCACCCAGAGAGTGGTGAACCTGTGGAATTCTCTGCCACAGAGGGTGGTGGAGGCCAGTTCATTAAATATATTCAAGAAAGAGTTGGATATATTTCTTAAGGCTAAAGGGATCAAGGGATATGGGGAGAAGGCAGGGACAGGGTACTGAATTTGGATGATCAGCCATGATCTCATTGAATGGCGGAGCAGGCTTGAAGGGCTGAATGGCCTACTCCTGCTCCTATCTTCTATGTTTCTATGTTTCTATGAGCCTATCCTGGGCCCTCTGCCTGCCTGGGGTTGCTCACTTTACCCCGGTTGCGTTGTGCTGTACCAGTTACTGGTGATCACAAAGGATGATCACCACATTCACCTCTTCCTCCTGAAAGACTGGAAAGGCCATGACAACTGATCAATGGTCAGTTGGATTTATTTACCATTAATTTCATATTCAGGAGCCAAGCGATGCAGCAAAATATTAAATCAGCACAATGCATAATAACAATAATATTAGAACTAGTCCTAGAGAAGGAGACTTTGAATGAATGACACTTGGGTCCATACCAGCCAGTTCTTTGGTACCTGAACAATAAATGATCCAGTCCTGACACAAACACCTTGTACGCAGGAAGCAGTCAAAGACCACGCAACAAATAGGATGAGTAGAGTCCATGATAGATGAATTATACATTGACGGCTTACCTGAGGCCCTGGGCCCCGCAGTCTCCCCTCTGCCTGGGCCCAATCTCCCCTCTCCCTGGGCCCAGCCTCCCCTTTCCCTGTGGCCCTGGGCCCGGTCTCTCTTACAACAGGGCCCAGACTCCCCTTTAAATGGGCCTAGATTATCCTTTCACGATGCAGCCTTGGCCCAGACTCCACTTTACCTGGGGCCCTGGGCCCAGAATCCCCCTTACATAAGAAATAGGAGCAGGAGTCGGCCATTCGGACCCTCGAGCCTGCTCCGCCATTCAATAAGATCATGGTTGATCTTGCACCTCAACTCCACTTTCCTGCACTATCCCCATATCCCTTGATTCCCTTAGTATCCAAAAATCTGTCAATCTGTCTTGAGTATACTCAATGACTGAGCCTCCACAGCCCTCTGGGGTAGAGAATTCCAAAGATTCACCACCCTCTGTGTGAAGAAATTTCTCCTCATCTTAATCCTTAATGGCCGACCCCTTATTCTGAGACTGTGACTCCTGGTTCTAGGCTCTCCAGCCAGGGGAGACATCCTTCCTGCATCTACCCCATCATTTACCTGGGGGCCCTGGCCCAGACTCACCTTTAAATCTGATTCCGTCACTTGGTACTTTCTCTGATCCGGTTTCTCATGCTTCTATGCAGAGTTGATGAAAGTGATCGAAAGCTCTCCACCATTACAAGCTCGGTCACCAGGCAGTGCCTTCACTTCAGTCTTTCACGGTCTCCACACGCCCTCCATCCGCAAACAGAAGAGAATACCTGCTGCTCTGAAGGAGGTAGGCCAACAGTGGGGACACCGAAATAACAACAGAAAATGCTGGAAAAACACAGCAGGCCAGGCAACATCTGTGGAGAGAAATTAGAGTCAACGAAACGTTTTCTCTCCACGGATGTTGCCTGGCCTGCTGAGATTTTCCAGCATTTTCTGTTGTTATTTCGGATTTCCAGCATCTGCAGTATTTTGCTATCGTACTGGGGGCACCTCTCCCTGTGACACTGACCCCTGGGGACACCTCTCCCTGTGACACTGGCCCCTGGGGACACCTCTCCCTGTGACACTGACCCCTGGGGACACCTCTCCCTGTGTCACTGACCCCTGGGGACACCTCTCCCTGTGACACTGACCCCTGGGGCCACCTCTCCCTGTGTCACTGACTCCTGGGGTCACCTCTCCCTGTGACACTGACCCCTGGGGACACCTCTTCCTGTGACACTGACCCCTGGGGACACCTCTCCCTGTTACACTGACCCCTGGGGCCACCTCTGCCTGTGTCACTGACCCCTGGGGTCACCTCTCCTTGTGACACTGACCCCTGGGGACACCTCTCCATGTGACACTGACCCCTGGGGCCACCTGTCCCTGTGACAGTGACCCCTGGGGCCACATCTCCCTGTGACACTGACCCCTGGGGACACCTCTCCCTGTGACATTGACCCCTGGGGACACCTCTCACTGTGACACTGACCCCTGGGGACACCTCTCCCTGTGACATTGACCCCTGGGGACACCTCTCCATGTGACACTGACCCCTGGGGCCACCTGTCCCTGTGACACTGACCCCTGGGGCCACCTCTCCCTGTGACACTGACCCCTGGGGCCACCCTGCCTGTGTCACTGACCCCTGGGGTCACCTCTCCTTGTGACACTGACCCCTGGGGACACCTCTCCATGTGACACTGACCCCTGGGGACACCTCTCACTGTGACACTGACCCCTGGGGACAACTCTCCCTGTGTCACTGACCCCTAGGGTCACCTCTCCCTGTGACACTGACCCCTGGGGCCACCTGTCCCTGTGACACTGACCCCTGGGGCCACCTCTCCCTGTGACACTGACCCCTAGGGTCACCTCTCCCTGTGACACTGACCCCTGGGGCCACCTGTCCCTGTGACAGTGACCCCTGGGGCCACCTCTCCCTGTGACACTGACCCCTGGGGACACCTCTCCCTGTGACATTGACCCCTGGGGACACCTCTCCCTGTGACACTGACCCCTGGGGACACCTCTCCCTGTGACACTGACCCCCGGGGTCACCTCTCCCTGTGTCACTGACCCCTGGGGACAACTCTCCCTGTGTCACTGACCCCTGGGGTAACCTCTCTCTGTGACACTGACCCTGGGGCCACCTCTCCCTGTGACACTGACCCCTGGGGACACCTCTCCCTGTGACACTGACCCCTGGGGTCACCTCTCCCTGTGACACTGACCCCTGGGGTCACCCCTCCCTGTGACACTGACCCCTGGGGACACCTCTGCCTGTGACATTGACCCCTGGGGATACCTCTCCCTTTGACACTGACCCCTGGGAACACCTCTCCCTGTGACACTGACCCCTGGGGACACCTCTCCCTGTGATACTGACCCCTGGGGACACCTCTTCCTGTGTCACTGACCCCTGGGGACACCTCTCCCTGTGTCACTGACCCCTGGGTTCACCTCTCCCTGTGACACTGACCCCTGGGGACACCTCTCCCTGTGACACTGACCCCTGGGGACACCTCTCCCTGTGTCACTGACCCCTGGGGTCACCTCTCCCTGTGACACTGACCCCTGGGGACACCTCTCCCTGTGACACTGACCCCTGGGGACACCTCTCCCTGTGTCATTGACCCCTGGGGTCACCTCTCCCTGTGACACTGACCCCTGGGGACACATCTCCCTGTGACACTGACCCCTGGGGACACCTCTCCCTGTGACACTGACCCCTGGGGACACCTCTCCCTGTGACACTGACCCCTGGGGTCACCTCTCCTTGTTCAGTGCTTGATTTCCTAATGGGATGTTTGTTCGGTTTTCAGGTAGCAACTTCAGCGGAGGAAGTGTTGATGAGCGGATATCTCCAGAGATGTAAGAGGAACAAGCGACACTGGAAGAAGCTCTGGTTCGTTATTCATGAGAAAGTGCTGTACACGTACAGAGCCAGAGGGGTGAGACTCCATAGCACAACTCTCTCTCTTCACCCCTCTGCTCTCTGCCTTCACCCCTCTACTCTCCCTTCATTAAAAAATAGGAGCAGGAGTAGACCATTCGGCCCCTCGAGCCTGCTCTGCCATTCAATAAGATCATGGCTGATCTTCTACCTCAACTCCACTTTCCTGCACTATCCCCATTGTTATGTCCGTGTATCTTAATGTTGTGTCCTTCAATAATCAGACAAAAGACTGCAGGGAACGATTCAACATGTGTTTACTGAATGAGGGTTACTCTGGAACTAACTATACAGATCACTACTCAGGGTTTATATACAAGTGTGTTCACTGCCGGCACTACAGTATACAGGAGCTGTAAAAAGTCGTTCTCCCCTTAAAGGTACATACATTACAATTCCTCCCCTTTTAGATTAAAAGTACCATAACACTCATTTAACAATTAAATATCAAACTAATTACAATTAACACTTTTAACATGCAACATTCGCTGAAAATAGACTATTTATAAATTCAGACTTTGGGGAAGCTTCCTGATCCTTTCTGGATAGCGCCTTTCCCGAGTGTCTTGCTCTTGGTGCGGAGGCGATTCTGGCCCCCTGTCGTCGGTTGGTTCATCCGATTCTGATGCTACTGTTTCTGGGGTAGATGCTACCTGTACGTCGGGTTCATCACAAGGTACGTATGGGCGAGACATGGGGTTGACTTGCTCCTGTTACTCTAGGATCTGGTCAGCATGGCATCTCACGATGCTCTCCCCAACGTCCACTGTGTACATTAGTGGGCCCTGACGTGTGCATATCGTTCCTGGCTGCCATTTTTCTGTTCGGTAGTCGCGGGCCAAGACTGGTTGCCCTACATTGATGTTCCTTGTTGGCTTCTCATGGATATGCTGGAATTGCTTACTCTCAACATCTCTTCGTACGTTTGGTCTGAGCAAATCCAGGCGAGATCTTAACCTTCGGTTAAAGAACATCATGGCTGGGGCCTGGTTGGTGACTGCATGTGTCGCATTCCGGTAGGTGAACAGGAAATTGTCCACCTTGTGCTGCAGCGGAATGTTGTCATTGTACATAGCCTTTATTGCCTTCTTAAAGGTTTGTACGAACCTCTCAGACAATCCATTTGTGGCTGGATGATACGGGGCAGATGTGTAATGCCTTACCCCATTCATTTTCATAAATCTTCGAAACTCTTCGGACACAAACTGTGGTCCGTTATCAGAGCAAATCTGCTCTGGCAAGCCGTTCCTGGCAAAAATGGTCCGTAGGACTGCAATAGATTTCTCCGTGGTGGTGGAGGACATTTTGATCACCTCAGGCCATTTCGAGTGCGCATCCACGGCTATTAAAAACATTGAGTCCATGAATGGACCAGCAAAATCAATATGCACCCGTTGCCATGGAGATGAGGGCCACTCCCATGGGTGTAGAGGGGCATGTGGTGGTGCATTTTGGACCTTCTGGCATCCTGAGCAGCTCTTTGTCAGGTCCTCGATTTGCTGATCGATCCCCGGCCACCACACATAAGCCCTAGCAAGGCTTTTCATTTTCACCCTTCCCAGATGACCTTCGTGAAGCTCATTGAGCACTCTCTCAGAATCACAGAAACCCCACAGTGCAGATAGAGGCCATTTCGGCCCATCGAGCCTGCACCGACACATATCCCACCCGATCCCCGTAACCCCTACACCAACACATATCCCACCCTATCCCCGTAACCCTGCGTATTTAATCCCCCTAACACTAAGGGTCAATTTATCATAGCCAATCAATCTAACCCGCACATCTTTGGACTGTGGGAGGAAACCGGAGCACCCGGAGGAAACCCACGCAAACACGGGGAGAATGTGCAAACTCCACACAGACAGTCACCCGAGGCCAGATTCGAACCCGGGTCCCTGGCGCTGTGAGGCAACAGTGCTAACCACTAAGCCACCCTGAACTTGGGTGGAATTACCACTCGGGATCCACACATCAAGGTCCCGTGACATACTGACAGCTGTTCTCTTCTGGATGAGAATGCTGGCAACAGTGAGTCACCATGTGCTGGCCATCCCTTCACAGAATCACAGAAATCACAGAAACCCCACAGTGCAGATAGAGGCCATTTCAGCCCATCGAGCCTGCACCGACACATATCCCACCTGATCCCCGTAACCCCTACACCAACACACATCCCACCCCCGTAACCCCACGTATTTAATCCCCCTAACACTAAGGGTCAATTTATCATAGCCAATCAACCTAACCCGCACATCTTTGGACTGTGGGAGGAAACCGGAGCACCCGGAGAAAACCCACGCAAACACGGGGAGAATGTGCAAACTCCACACAGACAGTCGCCCGAGGCCAGATTTGAACCCGGGTCCCTGGCACTGTGAGGCAACAGTGCTAACCACTATGCCACCGTGCTGCCAACTGTCAAATCATATACCCGAGACAGTGTCGGGTCATTTCGGGTCTCCTTCTCTATACCAGCGTTAGTTACTGGCAAGCATTCAATTGTAGTCGAATGAAATAGTTCGACAGGATCCACTGCTGGTGCTTCCTCCGCAGTAGGCAGTGGCAGGCGTGATAGCCCATCAGCGTTTCCATGCTGTTTCGTGCCCTTATACTCGATTTCATATTGGTGCACCCCTAGAAAAAAGGACCATCTTTGTAGCCATTGTGCAGTCAACACCGGAACGCCCTTCTCTGGATTAAAGATGGAGACAAGTGGTTGGTGGTCAGTTAGCAAGGTGAATTTCTGCCCGTGCAGATAGTGATTGAACTTTTTCACTCCCCACACTAGGCTGAGGGCCTCCCTGTCAATCTGGGCGTAGTTACGCTCGGCTGAGGTTAATGATCGTGACGCAAAGGCTATTAGCCTCTCTGAGCCGTCCGAGAATTTGTGCGACAGCACCGCTCCAATGCCGTAGGGTGACGCATCACATGCCAGCCGAATTGGTAATGCCGGGCTGTAATGGGCCAATACCTCTTTCGATGTGATTAGTGTTTTGCTCTTCTGGAAAGCTCGTCTACATTCGTCACTCCACTTCCATGGCACCCCAGTTTGCAGTAGGGTGTTCAGTGGGTGTTGGCAAGAACTTATGGTAGTAGTTTACCAGCCCGAGGAACGACCTCAGTTGTGACACATTTTCCGGTGCTGGAGCCTTGACTACTGCCTCAATCTTCTCTGGGGACTTATGTAACCCCTCTTTATCGATAACGTGGCAACAATACGAGATCTGCTTCTGGAAAAACTCACATTTGTGGGGGTTAACTCGGATCCCATATTCACAGAATCACAGAAACCCCACAGTGCAGATAGAGGCCATTTCGGCCCATCGAGCCTGCACCGACACATATCCCACCCGATCCCCGTAACCCCTACACCAACACATATCCCACCCTATCCTCGTAACCCCACGTATTTAATCCCCCTAACACTAAGGGTCAATTTATCATAGCCAATCAACCTAACCCGCACATTTTTGGACTGTGGGAGGAAACCGGAGCACCCGGAGGAAACCCACGCAAACACGGGGAGAATGTGCAAACTCCACACAGACAGTCACCCGAGGCCGGATTCGAACCCGGGTCCCTGGCGCTGTGAGGCAACAGTGCTAACCACTATGCCACCGTCCTGCAATCTAGTGAGCACCTGCTCCAGGTTGGCAAGGTGATCACTGTCATTTTTGCCCATGACCAGGATGTCGTCCAAATAACACTGGGTCCCTGGGATCCCTTGCAGGACTTGTTCCATTGCCCTCTGACAAATAGCCAGAGCTGATGCTACCCCGAATACCAGCCGGTTGCATTAGTAGAGACCTTTATGGGTGTTGATTGTGAGGTATTTTTTTGATGCTTCTTCGACCTCCATTTGCAGATACGCCTGGGCCAAATCAATCTGAGTGAAACGTTTCCCTCCAGATAGCGAGGTGAAAATATCTTCAATCCGCAGAAGTGGATATTGTACGGTGTGAAGGACCAGGTTCACTGTTACCTTAAAGTCCCCACAGATGCGAACCTTCCTTGGTTCCCCAGGCGTGCTGCTCAGCGACTTTTTCATCACAGGGACGATGGGTGTAGCCCACTCACTCCAGTCTACCTTGGACAGTACAGCTGAACGTTCCAGACTCTCCAGCTCTGCTTTGATGGCTGGGCGGATCGCATAAGGTACCGGTCTAGCCTTAAAAAATTTTGGGCGTGCGTTTTCTTCAATTTTAATCATCGCTGTCATGCCTTTTAGTGTTCCGAGTCCTTGCTGGAACACTTCTTTCGCGTCAGTTAGGATCTTTGACAGTCGCCCAGGTGTGACGTCATCATCCTTTTTGTCAGCCACAGTCAGTGCCTGTATGGAATGCCAATCTAGCTGTATCTTCCGGATCCATTCACGTCCTAGTAGTGGTGGTCCTCCATCTGGCAATACATATAGGTCCATTTTTGGTGTTTCCTTGCCGTTATAGAAACATAGAAGATAGGAGCAGGAGTAGGCCATTCGGCCCTTCGAGCCTGCTCCGCCATTCAACGAGATCATGGCTGATCATCCAAACCCTAGCACCCGGTCCCTACACCGACAGCCATCCCACCCAAGCCCTATCCCTGTAACCCCGTAACCCCACGTATTTAATCCCCCCTAACACTAAGGGCCAATTTTTATCATGGCCAATCAACCTAACCCGCACATCTTTGGACTGTGGGAGGAAACCGGAGCAAACCCACGCAAACACGGGGAGAATGTGCAAACTCCATATATATAACGTTCATCCTTATTTTTCCTTTGGGGTAGACTTTTTGCCCTGTGTACATCTTCAAGACAATCTTTGTATCTCTCAAGGGTATATGTGAGAATAGCCGCTTGTAGTCCCTTCGGTTTATGACTGTTAGGGCTGATCCTGTGTCCAATTCCATTTTCACTTGGACTCCTGCTATCTTGAGCATGACCCAGATAGTTTGGTGATCATCTGTTTTGATCACATTATGTAGTTTCAGACAACCCAGCTCCTTGCTTCCGGAGTCTGTATCACTCTTCTGTTCGTCTGAACTACTCTCCGTCACCTTACGTACCTTCTTGTACTTCTCCTGTGGAGATTTCTTGCTGCTGGTTTTCTTTCCCGACCTGCAGACTCTTGCTATGTGACCTACTTTTCCACACTGTCTGCACACTTTGTCCTTGAACCAGCAATCATTATGGTCGTGTGTTGTTCTGCCGCAGCTATAGCACTTCACTGTTCCGTATGACATTTCATTTGTGCCATATTCTTGTGGTCTCCGTTGTATCTCTGCAGCGCCCCGTGCTGCTGCTTCGTGTGATACTGCAATGCTGAAAGCCTTGTCCAGCGTAAGATCCTTTTCTGATAGAAGCCGTTTCTGGGTTCCTTCACTTTGAAGCCCACACACAAACTTGTCCCTTAAAGTATCTGCTAGTCCCGTTCCAAACTGGCAGTATTTCGATAGCTTGCGCAGTTCCGTTAAACACTCAGCATTACTTCCATCTTTATGCTGGTTCCTTTTGTGAAACTTAAATCTTTCTGCTATCAGCACTGGTGTGGGGTTTAAGTGGTCCTGTAGGATTGACACTATGTTTTCAAAATCCTTTTCTACTGGCTTCTCTGGGGTTACTAGGTTTCGTAGTAAGCCATACGTTTTAGCACCCATTGAATTCAACAATACCAGTGCTTTCTTGTCATCTGGCACTTCATTCGCCTTGCAGTATACTTCTATGCGTTCGACATATGTCGTCCAATCTTCGACTTCATTGTCGAACACTGTGATACTGCCACTCTTCGGCATTTTTGGGTGTGGTTAGACTGGCTTAAAATGGCGTCACCCGCGCTTTCCTTTCTTCCCCACTGCGGCTTAAAATGGCGTCTCCCGCGCTGCTGCCAACGCCGCTCTCGGCGGTCCTTGTGGCAAATGGCAACGCCCTGTGGGTTTCGTGCGCTGCTCCTGCGCTGCTGCCAACGCCGCTCTCTGCGGTCCTCGTGGCAATGGCAGCGCCTCGTGTTTTCCTGCATGCCTCTCTCCCGCATTGACACTGCTCGGCCCTTGAACACCGGCAGCGTTCTGCGCGTTTTCCTGCGCGCCTCTCTCCCTCGTTGACGCTGCTCGGCCCTTGAACACCGGCTGCGCTCTGCTCTCTCTCGCCTCTCTCCCCCGTTGACGCCACTCGGTCCTGAACACCGGCTGCGCCCTGTGCATTCTGCCCTCTCTCTCTCCCCCGTCGACGCTGCTCGGCCTTTCTCTGTGCCGCTCGGTCGGGCTCTAGCCCGTCGCTGTCCGGGAAGGGTCTGCGCAGTACCTGTTGCCAGCCCGTTTCGCTGGACCACCGTGACTGGAAAGCCAAGCCTGGCTCTCGACAGCCTCCCCTGCGGTGCTCAAATCTCCGTTGGATGACTGGGCGGTTGCCCGTGGTCGACGCCCGTGCTTCTGGACTCGACCTTCTTCCACTGTTCTCCAGGAGCGAATCCCTGGGAGGTGATGCAGAGTTGCAGGTAGGTTCGAACTTGCTCGTCGCCACTGTTATGTCCATGTATCTTAATGTTGTGTCCTTCAATAATCAGACAAAAGACTGCAGGGAACGATTCAACAGGTGTTTTCTGAATGAGGGTTACTCTAGAACTAATTGTACAGATCACTACTCAGGGTTTATATACAGGTGTGGTCACTGCCGATACTACAGTATACAGGAGCTGTAAAAAGTAGTTCTCCCCTTAAAGGTACATACATTACACCCATATTCCTTGATTCCCTTAGTATCCAAAAGTCTATCGACCTGTCTTGAGTATACTCAACGACTGAGCCTCCACGCCCTCTGGGGTAGAGAATTCCAAAGATACATCACCCTCTGTGTGAAGAAATTTCTCCTCATCTCAGTCTTTAATGGCCGACCCCTTATTCTGAGACTGTGACCCCTGGTTCTAGACTCCAGCCAGGGGAAACATCCTCCCTGCATCTACCCTGACATTCCCCTTAAGAATTTTATATGCTTCAATGAGATCACCTCTCATTCTTCCAAACTCTAGAGAATATAGGCCTAGTCTACTCAATCTCTCCTCAGAGGACAATCCCCCCATCCCAGGAATCAGTCTAGTGAACCTTTGTTGCACTCCCTCTAAGGCCTTCCTTTGGTAAGGAGACCAAAACTGTACACAATACTCCAGGTGTAGTCTCACCAGGACCCTATATAATTGCAGTAATTACCCTTTTACTTCAATCCCTTTGTAATACAGGCCAATATACCATTTGCTTTCCTAATTGCTTACTGTACCTGCATGTTAACTTTCTGTAATTCGTGTGCAAGGACACCCAGGTCCCTCTGAATACCAACATTTCCCAATCACTCACCATTTAAAAATGTTATGCTTTTCTGTTATTCCTGCAAAAAAGGATAATTTCACACTTCAACACATTATATTCCATCTGCCACCTTATTGCCCACTCACTCAGTCTATCTATATCCCTTAGCAGACTCTTTGTGTTCTCACAGCTTACTGTTCCACCTAGCTTTGTATCATCAGAAAACTTGGATACATTACACTCGGTCCCTTCATCTAAGTCATTAGTATAGATTGTAAATAGCTGAGGCCCAAGCACTAATCCTTGCGGTACCCCACTAATTACAGCCTGCCAACCCAAAAATGACCCGTTTATTCCTACTCTCTGATTTCTGTCCATTAGCCAATCCTCAATCCATGCTAATATATTACCCACAATCCCATGAGCCCTAATTTTGTGCAATAACCTCTTGCGTGGCACCTCATCGAAGGCATTTTGAAAATTCAGATATACTACATCCATTGGTTCCCCTTTATCTACCCTGCAAGTTACATCCTCAAAAAACAATAACAGATTTGTCAAACACGATTTTCCTTTCATATGCCTAGTCATATTATGATTTTCTAAGTGCCCTGTTACCAAGTCCCCTCTTCTGTCGCATCACCTCCTCTACTCCCTCCCTTCACCCCCTCTACACTCTCCCTTCACCCTCTCTACTCCCTCCCTTCAGCCACTCCACTCTCTCCCTTTACCCCCTCTACTCTCTCCCTTCACCCCCTCTACTCCCTCCCTTCAGCCACTCCACTCTCTCCCTTTACCCCCTCTACTCTCTCCCTTCACCCCCTCTACTCCCTCCCTTCCCCCTCTACTCCCTCCCTTCACCCCTCCACTCTCTCCCTTCACCCCCTCTACTCTCTCCCTTCATCCCCTCTACTCCCTCCCTTCACCCCCTTCTACTCCCTCCCTTCACCCTCTCTACTTCCTCCCTTCACCCCTCTTCCCTCACCATTCACCCCCTCTCCTCTCTCCCTTCACCCCCTCTACTCTCTCCCTTCACCCCCTCTACTCCCTCGCTTTACCCCTCTACTCCATCCCTTCACCCCCTCTACTCCCTCCCTTCACCCCCTCTACTCCATCCCTTCACCTCCTCTACTCTCACCCTTCACCCCCTCTACTCCATCCCTTCACCCCCTCTACTCTCACCCTTCACCCCCTCTACTCCATCCCTTCACCCCTCTACTCTCACCATTCACCCCCTCTACTCCATCCCTTCACTCCCTCGCTTTACCCCTCTACTCCCTCCCTTCACCCCCTCTACTCCATCCCTTCACCCCCTCTACTCTCACCCTTCACCCCCTCTACTCCATCCCTTCACCCCCTCTACTCCCTCCCTTCACCCCCTCTACTCTCTCCCTTCACCCCCACTACTCCATCCCTTCACCCCACTACTCTCACCATTCACCCCCTCTACTCCATCCCTTCACCCCCTCCACTCCATCCCTTCACCCCCTCTACTCTCACCCTTCACCACCTCTACTCTCTCCCTTCACCCCTCTACTCCCTCGCTTTACCCACTCTACTCCCTCCCTTCAGACCCTCTGCTCCCTCCCTTCACCCACTCTGCTCTCTCCATCCACCCCCTCTACTCCCTCCCTTCACCCCTCTACTCTCTCCCTTCACCCCCTCCATTCCACCCCTTCACCCCCTCTACTCCCTCCCTTCACCCCTTCTACTCTCTCCCGTCATCCCCTCTACTCCCTCCCTTCACCACTTGTGGTTGGGGATGGCATTAAAAGGGAAATTAAAGAAGCATGCAATAAGGGCACAGTAGTCATCATGGGTGACTTTAATCTACATATAGATTGGGCCAACCAAATTAGTAACAATACTGTGGAGGAGGAATTCCTGGTGTGTTTACGGGATGGTTTCCTGGACCAATATGTCGAGTAACCAACCAGAGATCAGGCCATCTTAGACTTGGTATTATGTAATGAGAAAGAATTAATTAGCAATCTTGTTGTACGAGTCCCTTGGGTCGGAGCGATCATAATATGATCAAAATCTTCATTAAGATGGAGAATGAAGTAGTTGAATCAGAGACTAGGGTCCTCAATTTAAATAAAGGAAACTATGATGGTCTGAGGAGTAAGTTGGGTAGGATTGATTGGGGAATGGCACTCAAAGGGTTGGCAGTGGATAGGCAATGGCAAACATTCAAAAACCGAATGGATGAGCTACAGAATTTGTTCATCCCAGTTTGGCATAAAAATAAAACAAAAAAGGTGACTCAACCATGGCTAACAAGGGAAATTAGGGATAGCATAAGATCCAAAGAGAGGACATATAAATTGGCCAGAAAAAGCAATAATCCTGAGGATTGGGAGCAGTTTAGGATTCAACAAAGGAGGACAAAGGGATTAATTAAGAAAGGGAAAATAGAATATGAGAGTAAGCTTGCATGGGACATAAAAACTGACTGTAAAAGCTTTTATAGATATGTGAAGAGAAAAAGATTGGTGAAGTCAAGGGTAGGTCCCTTGCAGTCAGAATCAGGGGAATTTATAATGGGGAACAAAGAAATGGCTGACCAACTAAATACATATTTTGGTTCTGTCTTCACAAAGGAGGACACAAATAACCTCCCAGAGATGCCGGGCAACATAGGGTCTGAAGAAAGGGTGGAACTGAAAGAAATCAGTATTTGTAGGGAAATGGTGTAAGGAAAATTGATGGGACTGAAGGCCGATAAATCCCCAGGGCCTGATAATCTACATCCTAGGGTACTTAAGTAAGTGGCCCTAGAAATAGTAGATGCATTGCTGGTCATCTTCCAGAACTCGATAGATTCTGGAACAGTACCCATGGATTGGAGGGTAGCTAATGTTACCCCACTATTCAAAAAAGGTGGTAGAGAAAAAGCAGAGAAATATAGACCGGTAAGCCTGACATCGGTAGTGGGGAAAATGCTGGAGTCCATTATAAAAGATGTAATAGCAGAGCACTTGGAAAGCAGTGACAGGATCGGACAAAGTCAACATGGATTTACAAAAGGTAAATCATGCTTGACTAATCTACTGGAATTTTTTGAGAATGTAACTGGTAAAATAGATAAGGGAGAACCAGTGGATGTGGTGTATTTGGACTTTCAGAAGGCTTTCGATAAGGTCCCACATAAGAGATTAGCGTGCAAAATTAAGGCACATGGGATTGGGGGCAAGGTATTGACTTGGATAGAGAACTGGTTGGCGGACAGAAAGCAAAGAGTTGGAATAAACGGGTCGTTTTCCGAGTGGCAGGCAGTAACTAGTGGGGTACCGCAAGGATCGGTCCTAGGACCCCAGCTGTTCACGATATATATTAATGACCTGGACGAGGGAATTGGATGTAATATCTCCAAATTTGCAGACGACACAAAGCTGGGTGGGAGGGTATGCTGTGAGGAGGATGTCATGAAACTCCAGTCCAATTTGGACAGGTTGGGTGATTGGGCAGAAACATCGCAAATGCACTATAATGTGGATAAATGTGAGGTTATCCACTTTGGTGGCAAAAACAGGAAGGCAGATTATTATTTGAATGGCAATAGATTGGGAGAAGGGGAAGTGCAAAGAGACCTGGGTGTTCTTGTGCACCAGTCGCTGAAGGTAAGCATGCAGGTGCAGCAGGCGGTTAAGAAGGCAAATGGTGTGGTAAACCACTTTTACCGTTTACTATCGTTACACTATAGTTATCACTGTTAGATCGTTTCCCTATAGTTATCACTGTTCACATTGTTGTATCACTGTACGAGGTCGCCTCTTGTCACGCTGCTATACCTGGGCTGACCACTGCCGACTCCACCCATGGCTCCACCTACCTGCCCGGGTATAAAGGTGGTCGACTGGCTGGTATTCCTCCTTCTTGGATCCGATCACCCACGAGGGTGGGCTCTGTTATTTAGTCAATAAAAACCTATAGTTACTTTCTTAACTCGTCGCTTTTCATTGGACGAATTGATAGGTATATCAATTTTATTGACTAAATTTTAAAATGTCGTCACTTGAGCAGCCAAACAACCAGTCAACGGAGCAGCCAAACGACCAGCCAGATGCCCAGCTACAACAGCCACAGCAGCCGGCTTGGCTGCGAGCCCTCAAACCACCGTACCTGGATCTAAACCCACAAGCAACAAACGCAGCCCTCGACTTCAAACACTGGCTGTGCTGCTTCGAATCCTACCTGGAAGAATCCGGCGTCCCTCAGAGATCCAAACTAAGAGTTCTGACCGCCCAAGCGAGCCCTAAAGTATACACACTCATCCAGGACATTACTACTTACGAGGCCGCTATCAACCTACTGAAACAGCAGTACCGGAGCCCGGTAAATTCCATGTATGCCAGACACCTCCTAAGATCCCGCCCGCAACAGCCAGGAGAGTCTGTAGCTGTATTTTTACGGGCGCTACGAACACTCGGCAGGGACTGTGACTTTAAAGCAGTATCGGCTGCAGAAAACACTGAAGATAACATCCGCGTCTAAGTGTGGGGAAAAAAAAAGATCATTTCAGTTGTCCATAAAAGTTAATACAATTTGGTTACAGTTCTTTCTATTAATTAGTCCTTGATCCATAAGGCGGAAGTAGATGCTGCTGCACATCTGCTTATTGTCTCTTAATGGATTGTTTCTGTCTGAGGTATTGCGTACATCCTGTGCATCTCTCCCTCTGTCTGGCTGGGAGTGGTCCTATTCCCCTGTGGTACAGGAGTGGTGCAGGTTTGATATTGTTGTTTTGCATGGGGATCCTCTCTGGTCTCGGTTGGTGTGTTGGTGGTCTTTGTAGTGTTCCTGATATGTACCCCGCTGATCTCTGGTGGTCGGGGGGGGGTCCTCTTGGAGTCTGGGTATGGACCCGGTTAAAAGCAACGTCCTTCAGGGCTTTTGCAAAGATCGATATTCTTTGCCTTTGGATGTGGACGTGGTCGTAAACACATTCCTCATCGAGGGTGGGGTGTTGGGCCAGGTGTACGTTGTGGTTTGATTCGCAGTCTCTTGCTATGCTGGCATTTATCTCATGAATTGTGTTGTTGTTGAAGTCTGTTCTCGGCAATATTGTGGAAACAGTGATTCTAGTGTTTGGAAATGTACTGCTTGCCTTCCTAATCATTGCTCTGAGCGATGTTGCTACCTCTTTCTGTTGGGCCTTTAGGTCATTTGCGCCCGTGTGTATTATTATGTGTTGGGGGGAGCCTAATCTGGCTTTGGTCAGCCAGCCCATGGCTCTGTTTGTTGTTGGGCACCAGATCTTTTCTACTTCACTTCTAGGGAAAAGCTTTTTCTCCCATAGAAATTTCCCATTTGAGTCTATGAGTATTACGACGTCAGCCTTGTTTGTGCTTTCGCTTGGACTCATAGTGTGTGTGCTGGGCTGGGGTGTCTGGTGTGTGCGTATCTCTTGTGAGCGGCTCGCTTGTGGTTCCACGGTGGTGGGGGAAGATTGCGAATCAGTATGCTGGTCGGTCTGTGTGGCACCCCTTGTATTGTGTGTCTGTTGCTTTTGTTCCGTGTGGGAGTGCAGCCGTTCCGTCCGGCTCTGTCTTGTCTTATCTCTAGCCTCTGGTTACTGGTCTAATGGTGTTATCTCTCCTCTATGGCTCTCTTCTTTTTCCTGCAGCTCTTTCACCTGATTCCTAAGTAGATTCACCTGGTTCTCAAGTAGATTCAGCTCTCTCTTGTGTCTCTCCCTCTCCTGCTTTTGTTCGTCATTCATTTTGAGGAACTCCTCTCTAAGTTTAACCATCTCTGTCTCCAATTGATTAAATTTATCTTTTGGTTGTATCTGTCTGTGTGATCCCGGGGTATGTGTCTGGTCGGCCCTGGAAGGCTCACTCACTTCCTGGCTAGGCTGGTCGGCCCTGGAAGGCTCACTCACTTCCTGGCTAAGCTGCTCTTCTCTTGGTGAGCTGGGAATGTTAGGGGGACTATGTGTGGCTTCCTCCCTGGTAGTTATGCTGGGGTTTGTCAGTTGTATCGTGTGGCTGTGGTTCCCCGGGGTTAGTGTCTGGTTTGAACTGTGTGGCTCGTTCACCTCCTGACCAGGCAGATTTTCTCCTGGTAAGTTGTCAATGTTGGGGGGAGTGCGGGCCACTCTGGGGCTGTTCCTTCCCCCCTTAGTTAATCTTTTCAGTGTCCTGAAGGTCATTGCAAATCTGTCGAGGTTGCCTTGCACTAATATTGTTCCGGTATTGTACGCGTTGACCGTCGTGGTTGAACTGTCTCCTGGTGTGTTAATTTTCATTATGGACCCATTTGCGGTATTTTCTAGCTTAACATTGGTATAGTGTGATTTTATTGCTGTGATCCAAGCCGCTGCCTGATGTGAGTCGAAAATGAGGTTACTTTTTGTCCCATTGTTGTAACAGTCAGCAAAAAGAGTTTCTGGTTTTTCTCTCATCTGATCATGCTTGATCGCTTTTATAGCTTTTTTTGCGGTGTTGGGGGGAATCTGGAAGCGGGGCTGTTGTGGATCTTCTGATTCGCTCATTTTTGGTAAAGTATTGTTGATCTTAGAATAAGCTTTTCTGGGGCCCCGGGTTTGGTGTTTCCCTCTCCCAGTTCGCGAACTTTCCCGGTCCCCCTCTCCGACCCCGTGGTCCCTGAGCCTCGGCTCCTGAGTTCACCCTTCTCAGGTCTGAGTCTGTGAGCCGCTGTTTCCCGGTGCCTTCGGGCTGTTCCCCTCCCCCTCAGAGGTCTCTGGGCCTCTGTCTCGGCCTGGCTCCTCGGGCCTTTCCCTGGCTTCAGTCTCCCTCCCTGGGCCCTGCACTCACAGTCTTGGATTGCTTCTGGGAGCCTTCTGGTTGCTCCCCTTCTCCTCCGAGGTCTCTGGGCCTGGCTCCTCGGGCCTTTCCCGGGCTTTCTATCCCAGCCACCGCTCGGGCTGTGCCTCGTTCGCCGTTTGGGTGCTGGACTGCGGCCGTCGCTCGGGTGCTGGACTGCGGCCGTCGCTCGGGTGCTGGGCTGCGGCCGTCGCTCGGGTGCTGGACTGCGGCCGTCGCTCGGGTGCTGGACTGCGGCCGTCGCTCGGGTGCTGGACTGCGGCCGCCGATCGGGCCGTGTCTCTTTCGCCGCTCGGGCTCCCCGAGTCACCTCGCTCCGGCTGCCGCTGCGTCTCCGTGCGGCCTCCCCGATTCGCCTCGCCTCGTTTCCCGAAGCGGCCTCCCCGAGTCACCTCGCTCCGGCTGTCGCTGCGTCTCCGTGCGGTCTTCGTCGAGTCACCTCGCCTCGGTTTCCGATGCGGCTGAGTCACCTCGCTTCTGCTGCTGCTGTGGCCCCGTGCAGCCGCTGTTCTTTGGTTTGTATATTTCTTCCCTTATTTCTTCATTGCTTTGGCATTTTTTTTTCTAATTTCCTCTGTTTATTTTTTTTTTTTTTTTGGCGGTCTCTTTGGCGGTCTTTTCCTTCCTTACTTAATCTAGACTAAACTAAACTTAAACTTAACTAAACAAAACTAAACTAACTTAACTAGAACTAAATTTAACTTTAAAAACTTTTTAAACTTACAATGAATCTTTTTTTCTCCACTTTAAACACTAAAAACACTAAAAATTCAGCAGACCATCTTCAGCGTGTGTATTCACTCTGTCTGGCTCCTCTCTAGTCACCCCCTCCACTCTCTCCCTTCACCCCCTCTACTCTCTCCCTTCACCCCCTCTACTCCCTCCCTTCACCCCCTCTACTCTCTCCCTTCACCCCCTCTACTACCTCCCTTCACCCCTTCTACTCTCTCCCTTCACCCCCTCTACTCTCTCCCTTCACCCCTCTACTCTCTCCCTTCACCCCCTCTACTCCCTCCCTTCACCCCTTCTACACTCTCCCTTCACCCCCGCTACTATCTCCCTTCACCCCTTCTACTCTCTCCCTTCACCCCCTCTACTCTCTCCCTTCACCCCCTCTACTCCCTCCCTTCACCCCTTCTACTCTCTCCCTTCACGCCCTCTACTCTCTCCCTTCACCACCTCTACTCCCTCCCTTCACCCCCTCTACTCTCTCCCTTCACCCCTCTACTAGCTCCCCTCACCCCCTCTACTCCCTCCCTTCACCCCCTCTAATCTCTCCTGTTGTGTATGTAACCTGTTCCACCTTAAGAGAGCTTAAGCCTGTTCCACCTTAAGAGATGTACTACTTTCTCAGGCTGCTGTAGACGTAATGCCAGGGGTGAACACGCCGGTATATAAGCACTGTGCAGTAATCTTGTATTCAGTATAGTCCCTACCTCCAACCAGTAAAGACCTGTTTTTATTGTTACTCATTAGTCTGTGTCTTAATTAACTAAATAATTCTCAGACTTAACACTGGCGACGAGTCAGGTTCTTACCCTGCGGCAGTTATTCCACGGCGGTTGAAGAGAGGTTTCAAACCACACCACCCCACTGGAAGCGACAGGCATTAGGACCCTGAAGCCTCCATCAGCTTGTGAACCGGAGTAGAAGACAGGGCTGGGGAAGACAAGTACAGGGCGATAGCGATCGGCAGATAAGGGCCGGGCCGCTTTGAAGTGAGGGGCGCAGCCGGGCCATCGATCGCAACCACCGATAAGGGCCGCACTCGGGCTGAAAGGGCAGCGGCTGCAGAAATTGAAGGCGCGAGAGCCGCGGTGCACAACGCGGGCCATCGATCGCGATCGGGAGATAAGGGCTTTGGAGTGCGAGGCGCAGCCGGGCCATCGATCGCATCCGCTGATAAGGGCCGCACTCGGGCGATCGCGGCGAAGATAAGGGCCGCACTCGGGGGCTGAAGGGAGACGGCGTCGGGGGACGGGTGAAGACCGCCAAGCGCGGGAAAACCGCCATTTTGTGGGCGGAGGACGACAGCAAGAGCGGGAAGCCGCCATCTTGGATAGCAGTAAAAAAAAAAATCTGAGAAATTGCAAATCTGATAAAGTACGACAATGCCTAAACACGGGAATATTAGCAACTTTGATAGTGACATCGAAAATTGGGCCATATATGTTGAACGAGTTAAAAAATTATTGTAAGGCCAATAAAATTCGTGAGGCTGATAAAGCACTAACATTATTAATTTTAATGGGTGCGAAGACATACGGGCAATTGAAACACCTGTTATCACCAGATGAACCGGCGGATAAGACGTTCGATGAGATTGTTACTGTCCTGAAAGATCATCTAAACCCCACGCCGCTGATGCTAGCGGAACGATTTAAATTTTATGACAGAAGGCAGCTACAGCATGAAAGCAATGCTGAATATTTGCTGGAATTGCGTAAATTAGCGAAATATTGCCAGTTTGGAACGGGACTGACAGATGCACTACGAGACAAATTTGTGTGTGGTTTATTTAAACAGGATACACAAAAGCGACTGCTCGAGGAGAATGTGCTGACACTTGAGAAGGCGGTCACTATGGCAGCAGCACACGAAGCCGCAGCAAGAGGCACGGCAGTAATGCAGCTACGGTCACCGGAGCTCAGTGCACACAAATTGGGTGTGAGTTCTGGCAAATGTTATCGTTGTGGAAAGACAACGCATGATCAGAACCAGTGTTGGTTTAAAAACCAAGAATGTAGAACTTGTGGTAGGCTTGGACATATAGCTAGAGTATGCAGGTCAGGGAAGAAGACCAGCAACAAGAAGTCACCGCAAGGAAAATACGCAAAAGTACACAAGGTGGCCGAACAGGAGTCCGATTCAGACGCTAGCAGTAATGAACTGGCTGGCTTAAGCAGTATTGAACTGGCTAGCTTAAGGGTACTCAACGTTGGTAAGGGTGCAGACCTCCAGACAATTTGGGTTACTCTTCAGATAGAAGGAGTCCAAGTAAAAATGGAATTGGACACTGGATCGGCATTGTCGGTCATGAATAAGAAAGATTACAGAAGGTTATTCCAACATATTCCCCTACAGGATATGGAGATTATATTGACAACCTACACGGGGCAGAGAGTGTACCCCGTCGGGACAATAAAGGTTGCAGTGGCCAACAAAGGCGAAGGAAGTCAAATAATGGACTTATATGTGCTACCGGAGGGAGGTCCACCACTACTAGGCCGGGAGTGGTTTAGAAATATAAATATGGACTGGCATTCGCTAAAAGCCATAAAGAGTGAGAACTCGGTGCAGATAATCAGCCCAGACTCTAGAACTGATGATGGTAAGACCAACCCATGTGCAAAAGACAAAGTTTCAGCACAGAATTCCACTGAGCAACAACAACATAGTTTAACAGAGAATTCTGAGTCTGTCAAGTCTACTGATATGCACATTTTTGAGGGACACTGGGCTCGAACTCAACTCCATTTCAAACTACAACAGCAACTAGAACAAATGATTCGCCGTTTTGAGCAAGAGATGAATGAAGTAAAAAAGTTCTTTGTTACAGAGTGGGAGAATCTGGAAAGGCAACAGAAGCAACTGATGGAGAAAATGGAGCAGGAGCACACCAACCATCTGCGCGAGGAGGCCGAACGAATCAAAGCTGATTCAGGTTCTGAAGGTGCGTGCCATAATCTGGTGTCAGAAGAGTTAACGGTCAGCCAACTCCTTCACATGCTGAGGGACAAGACTCTGAAATGGGAAAAACTTGAACACGAGCTGCGATCTTCAAAGGAAAAGGGTTCGGAGCTCTCAAAAGTCATTGAGATGGCTGATGTGACGACACAGACTGAAACGACTGCAACAGAGCAGCCATTGGATGCCAAAAGTACGCTGACTCACGTCAATGTAGAACAACAGACCGCTGAAACAGCTGCTCCGGTAGAGGGATTGCATAGTCCGATCAATCAATCTCCAAAGGAAGTTGAAGTATTAAAATCACAAATGAGGTCACTAGTAAACGACTTGCTGAAAGCCCACAAAAAGCTGGATGCAGAGGTACACATGAAGAAGTCTCTTCAGGAAAGATGTCTGGATTTGGAACAAGAGCTGGCTAACATCCAGCTGGGTATGGAGGAAATAGACGACCCTCTCGCTGACCTGTCGGACGACTCCGAATATTACTATGTCCTGTCCTGCCCAACTTGTAACTTCGACTCCCACCATACAGAAATCATGGAGGAGCACCGAAAGTCTACGGAACATCGGGAGAAGGTGGCTCTACTACAAAAAAAGGAGGAAGAGAAGGAGGAACTGCGCATGCAGCTGGCAGCTGTGGCAGCTGACAATGGAGCCCAGAGAGTCTCCAAGAAGCAGAAAAGGAAAAGTAAAAACAGAAGATGACCCATCTGAACCATTACCACCTCTACCAGATCACACACGGGGTCCCTCCGAACGGAGCCAAATCAGTTCGGAAGTTCAAGCTGTTAAATCCATGAAAGGACGACTGAATGAGTAACGTGAACCGACTACACCACAGAGATTGAATCTGTGAACTGTTTTCCGCAGAGACTGAATCTGTGATATGTTACGTTAAACATGAAGTTATATATGTATATATGTTATTACGTTATGTTAAATGGGGGGGATGACTATAAAGCTAAGAAGGGAGGAGTGTTGTGTATGTAACCTGTTCCACCTTAAGAGAGCTTAAGCCTGTTCCACCTTAAGAGATGTACTACTTTCTCAGGCTGCTGTAGACGTAATACCGGGGGTAAGCACTGTGCAGTAATCTTGTATTCAGTATAGTCCCCACCTCCAACCAGTAAAGACCTGTTTTTATTGTTACTCATTAGTCTGTGTCTTAATTAACTAAATAATTCAAAGACTTAACATCTCCCTTCACCCCTTCTACTCTCTCCCTTCACCCCTCTACTCTCTCCCTTCACCCCCTCTACTCCCTCCCTTCACCCCTTCTACTCTCTCCCTTCACCCCCGCTACTATCTCCTTTCACCCCTTCTACTCTCTCCCTTCAACCCCTCTACTCTCTCCCTTCACGCCCTCTACTCCCTCCCTTCACCCCTTCTACCCTCTCCCTTCACCCCTCTACTCTCTCCCATCACCCCCTCCACTCTCTCCCTTCACCCCCTCTACTCCCTCCCTTCTCCCCTTTATTCTCTCCTTTCACCCCCTCTACTCTCTCCCTTCACCCCTCTACTAGCTCCCTTCACCCCCTTTACTCCCTCCCTTCACCCCTTCTACTCTCTCCCTTCACCCCCTCTAACCTCTCCCATCACCCCCTCTACTCTCTCCCTTCACACCCTCTACTCTCTCCCTTCACCCCCTCTACTCTCTCCCTTCACCCCCTCTACTCCCTCCCTTCACCCCCTCTACTCCCTCCCTTCATCCCCTCTACTCACTCCCTTCACCCCCTCTACTCTCTCCCATCACCCCTCTACTCTCTCCCTTCACCCCTTCTACTCCCTCCCTTCACCCCCTCTACTCCCTCATTTCACCCCCTCCAATCCCTCCCTTCACCCCCTCTACTCCCTCCCTTCACCCCCTCTACTCTCTCCCTTCACCCCTCTACTCCCTCCCTTCATCACCGCTACTCCCTCCCTTCACCCCCTCTACTCTCTCCCTTCACACCCTCTACTCTCTCCCTTCACCCCCTCTACTCCCTCCCTTCACCCCCTCTACTCCCTCCCTTCACCTCCTCTACTCCCTCCCTTCACCCCCTCTACTCCCTCCCTTCACCCCCTCTACTCTCTCCCTTCACCCCCTCTACTCCCTCCCTTCTCCCCTTTATTCTCTCCTTTCACCCCCTCTACTCTCTCCCTTCACCCCTCTACTAGCTCCCTTCACCCCCTTTACTCCCTCCCTTCACCCCTTCTACTCTCTCCCTTCACCCCCTCTAACCTCTCCCATCACCCCCTCTACTCTCTCCCTTCACACCCTCTACTCTCTCCCTTCACCCCCTCTACTCTCTCCCTTCACCCCCTCTACTCCCTCCCTTCACCCCCTCTACTCCCTCCCTTCATCCCCTCTACTCACTCCCTTCACCCCCTCTACTCTCTCCCATCACCCCTCTACTCTCTCCCTTCACCCCTTCTACTCCCTCCCTTCACCCCCTCTACTCCCTCATTTCACCCCCTCCAATCCCTCCCTTCACCCCCTCTACTCCCTCCCTTCACCCCCTCTACTCTCTCCCTTCACCCCCTCTACTCCCTCCCTTCATCACCGCTACTCCCTCCCTTCACCCCCTCTACTCTCTCCCTTCACACCCTCTACTCTCTCCCTTCACCCCCTCTACTCCCTCCCTTCACCCCCTCTACTCCCTCCCTTCACCTCCTCTACTCCCTCCCTTCACCCCCTCTACTCCCTCCCTTCACCCCCTCTACTCTCTCCCTTCACCCCCTCTAACCTCTCCCTTCACCCCCTCTACTCTCTCCCTTCACCCCCTCTACTCTCTCACTTCACCCCCTCTACTCTCTCCCTTCACCCCCTCTACTCTCTCCCTTCACCCCTCTACTCTCTCCCTTCACCCCCCTCTACTCTCTCCCTTCACCCCCTCTACTCCCTCCCTTCACCCCCTCTACTCCCTCCCTTCACCCTCTCTACACTCTCCCTTCACCCCCTCTACGCTCTCCCTTCACCCCTTCTACTCTCACCCTTCACCCCCTCCACTCTCTCCCTTCACCCCCTCTACTCTCTCCCTTCACCCCCTCTACCCCCTCTACTCTCTCCCTTCACCCCTTCTACTCTCTCCCTTCACCCCTCTACTCGCTCCCTTCACCCCCTCTACTCTCTCCCTTCACCCCCTCTACTCCCTCCCTTCACCCCCGCTATTATCTCCTTTCACCCCTTCTACTCTCTCCCTTCAACCCCTCTACTCTCTTCCTTCACCCCCTCCACTCTCTCTCTTCACCCCCTCTACTCCCTCCCTTCAGCCCTTCTACTCCCTCTCTTCACCCCTTTATTCACTCCGTCACCCCCTCTACTCTCTCCCTTCACCCCTCTACTAGCTCCCTTCACCCCCTCTACTCCCTCCCTTCACCCCCTCTACTCTCTCCCTTCACCCCCTCTACTCTCTCCCTTCACCCCCTCTACTCCCTCCCTTCACCCCCTCTACTCCCTCCCTTCACCCCCTCTACTATTTCCCTTCACCCCCTCTACGCCCTTCCTTCACCCCCTCTACTCTCTCCCATCACCCCTCTACTCTCTCCCTTCACCCCCTCTACTCTCTCTCTTCACCCCCTCTACTCCCTCCCTTCACCACTTCTACTCTCTCCCTTCACCCCCTCTACACTCTCCGTTCACCCCCTCTACACTCTCCCTTCACCCCTTCTACTCTCTCCCTTCACCCCCTCTACTCTCTCTCTTCACCCCCTCTGCTCTCTCCATTCACCCCCTCTACTCTCTCCCTTCACCCCCTCTACTCTCTCCCTTCACCCCTCTACTCTCTCCCTTCACCCCCTCTACTCCCTCCCTTCACCCCCTCTACTCCCTCCCTTCATCCCCTCTACTCACTCCCTTCACCCCCTCTACTCTCTCCCATCACCCCTCTACTCTCTCCCTTCACCCCTTCTACTCCCTCCCTTCACCCCCTCTACTCCCTCCGTTCACCCCCTCTAATCTCTCCCTTCACCCCCTCTACTCCCTCCCCTCACCCCCTCTATGCCCTGCCTTCACCCCGTCTACTCTCTCAATTCACCCGCGCTACTCTCTCCCTTCACCCGCTACAAGCTCTCCCTTCACCCCTCTACTCCCTCCCTTCAAACCTTCTACTCTGTCCCTTCACACCCTCTACTCTCTCCCTTCAACCCCTCTACTCTCTTCCTTCACCCCTTCTACTCTCTCCCTTCACCCCTTCTACTCCCTCCCTTCACCCACTCTACGCCCTCCCATCACCCCCTCTACTCTCTCCCTTCACCCCCTCTACTCTCTCCCTTCACCCCCTCTACTGTCTCCCTTCACCCCTCTACTCCCTCCCTTCACCCACTCTACTCTCTCCCTTCACCCCCTCTACTCTCTCCCTTCACCCCCTCTACTCCCTCCCTTCACCCCCTCTAATCCCTCCCTTCACATCCTCTACTCCCTCCCTTCACCTCCTCTACTCTCTCCCTTCACCCCTTCTACTCTCTGCCTTCACCCCCTCTACTCTCTCCCTTCGCCCCCTCTAATCCCTCCCTTCACCGCCTCTTCTCCCTCCCTTCACCTCGGCTACTGCCCCCCTTCACCCCCTCTACTCTCTCCCTTCACCCCCTCTACTCTCTCCCTTCACCCCCTCTACTCTCTCCCTTAACCCCTCTACTCCCTCCCTTCACCCCCTCTACTCTCTCCCTTCAACCCCTCTACTCCCTCCCTTCACCCCCTCTACTCTCTCCCTTCACCCCCTCTACTCCCTCCCTTCACCCCTTCTACTCTCTCCCTTCACCTCCTCTACTCTCTCCCTTCACCCCCTCTACTCTCTCCCTTCAACCCCTATACTCTCTCCCTTCACACCCTCTACTCCCTCCCTTCACCCCCTCTACTCTCTCCCTTAACCCCCTCTACTCTCTCCCTTCACCCCCTCTACTCTCTCCCTTCACCCCTTTAACTCTCTCCCTTCACCCCCTCTACTCTCCTCCTTCACCCCTTCTACTCTCTCCCTTCACCCCCTCTACTCCCTCCCTTCAGCCCCTCTAATCTCTCCCTTCACCCCTACAACTCTCTCCCTTCACCCACTCTACTCCCTCGCTTCACACCCTCTACTCTCTCCCTTCATCCCTCTACTCTCTCCCTTCATCCCTCTACTCTCTCCCTTCACCCCTTCTACTCTCTCCCTTCACCCCCTCTACTCTCTCCCTTCACCCCCTCTACTTTCTCCCTTCACCCCTTCTACTCTTGCCCTTCAACCCGTCTATTCTCTCCCTTCACCCCGTCTACTCTCTCCCTTCACCCCCTCTAATCTCTCCCTTCACCCCTTCTACGCTCTCCCTTCAACCCCTCTACTCTCTCCCTTCACCCCCTCTACTCCCTCCCTTCACCCTTCTACTCTCTCCCTTCACCCCCTCTACTCTCTCGCATCACCCCCTCTACTCTCTCCCTTCACCCCCTCTAATCCCTCCCTTCACCCCATCAACTCTAACCCTTCACCCCCTCTACTCTATCCCTTCACCCCCTCTACTCCCTCCCTTCACCCCCTCTACTCTCTCACTTCACCTCCTCTACTGTCTCCCTTCACCCCTCTACTCTCTCCCTTCACCCCCTCTACTCCCTCCCTTCACCCCCTCTACTCTCTCCCTTCACCCACTCTACTCCCTCCCCTCACCCCCTCTACGCCCTCCCTTCACCCCGTCTACTCTCTCCCTTCACCACCTCTACGCTCTCCCTTCACCCCTCCACTCCCTCCCTTCACCCCTTCTACTCTCACTCTTCATCCCTTCTACTCTCTCCCTTCACCACCTCTACTCTCTCCCTTCACCCCCTCTACGCTCTCCCTTCACCCCTCTACTCCCTCCCTTCACCCCCTCTACTCTCTCCCTTCACCCCCTCTACTCTCTCCCTTCACCCCTCTACTCCCTCCCTTCACCACCTCTACTCTCTCCCTTCACCCCGTCTACTCCCTCCCTTCACCCCCTCTACTCTCTCCCTTCACCCCCTCTACTCCCTCCCTTCGCCCCCTCTACTCTCTCCCTTCACCCCCTCTACTCTCTTCCTTTTCCCATTCTACTCTCTCTCTTCACCCCCTCTACTCCCTCCCTTCAGCCCCTCTACTCTCTCCCTTCACCCCTTCTACTCTCTCCCTTCACCCCCTCTACTCCCTCGCTTCACCCCCTCTACTCTCTCCCTTCACCCCCTCTACTCTCTCCCTTCACCCCCTCTACTCTCTCCCTTCACCCCCTCAACTCTCTCCCTTCACCCCCTCTACTGTCTCCCTTCACCCCTTCTACTCTCGCCCTTCACCCCGTCTACTCTCTCCCTTCACCCCCTCTACTCTCTCCCTTCACCCCTTCTGCGCTCTCCTTTCACCCCCTCTACTCTCTCCCTTCACCCCCTCTACTCTCTCCCTTCACCCCCTCTACTCTCTCACTTCACCCCCTCTACTCTCTCCCTTCACCCCCTCTACTCACTCCCTTCACCCCCTCTAATCCCTCCCTTCACCCTCGCTACTCACTCCCTTCACCTCCCTCTACTCTCTCCCTTCACCCCCTCTACTCTCTCCCTTCACCCCTCTACTCTCTCCCTTCACCCCATCTACTCCCTCCCTTCACCCCTTCTTCTTTCTCCCTTCACCCCTCTGCTCTCTCCCTTCACCCCCTCTACTCTCTCCCTTCACCTCCTCTACTCCCTCCCTTCACCCCCTCTACTCTCTCCCTTCACTCCTTCTACTCTCTCCCTTCACCCCTCTACTCTCTCCCTTCACCCCCTCCACTCTCTCCCTTCAACTCCTCCACTCTCTCCCTTCACCCCTCTACTCTCTCCCTTCACCCCTCTACTCTCTCCCTTCACTCCCTCTACTCCCTCCCTTCTCCCCTTCTACTCTCTCCCTTGACCCCCTCTACTCTCTCCCTTCACCCCCTCTGCTCTCTCCATTCACACCCTCTACTCTCTCCCTTCACCCCCTCTACTCCCTCCCTTCAGCCCCTTCTACTCTCTCCCTTCACCCCCTCTACTCCCTCGCTTCACACCGTCTACTCTCTCCCTTCACCCCCTCTACTCTCTCCCTTCACCCCCTCTACTCTCTCCCTTCACCCCCTCAACTCTCTCCCTTCACCCCCTCTACTCTCTCCCTTCACCCCCTCTACTGTCTCCCTTCACCCCTTCTACTCTCGCCCTTCACCCCGTCTACTCTCTCCCTTCACCCCCTCTACTCTCTCCCTTCACCCCTTCTGCGCTCTCCTTTCACCCCCTCTACTCTCTCCCTTCACCCCCTCTACTCTCTCCCTTCACCCCCTCTACTCTCTCCCTTCACCACCTCTACTCCCTCCCTTCACCCCCTCTACTCTCTCCCTTCACCCCCTCTACTCCCTCCCTTCACCCTTCTACTCACTCCCTTCACCCCCTCTACTCTCTCGCATCACCCCCTCTACTCACTCCCTTCACCCCCTCTAATCCCTCCCTTCACCCCCGCTACTCACTCCCGTCAACTCCCTCTACTCTCTCCCTTCACCCCGTCTACTCCCTCCCTTCACCCCCTCTACTCTCTCCCTTCACCGCTCTACTCTCTCCCTTCACCCCCTCTACTCTCTCCCTTCACCCCTCTACTCTCTCCCTTCACCCCATCTACTCCCTCCCTTCACCCCTTCTTCTTTCTCCCTTCACCCCTCTGCTCTCTCACTTCACCCCCTCTACTCTCTCCCTTCACCCCCTCTACTCCCTCCCTTCACCCCCTCTACTATCTCCCTTCACTCCTTCTACTCTCTCCCTTCACCCCTCTACTCTCTCCCTTCACCCCCTCTACTCTCTGCCTTCACCCCCTCTACTCCCTCCCTTCACCCCCTCTAATCCCTCCCTTCACATCCTCTACTCCCTCCCTTCACCCCCTCTACTCTCTCCCTTCACCCAATTCAAATCGCTTTATTGGCATGATAAGTTACATCTTATGTTGCCAAAGCATCAAAATACATTTATGGTTTAGCACAAAAACGCAGTTCTATTCATACAGTGTATAAACAGGTATATCCCTGAGTGTATAAATATACATTCGCATTGTTTATATATATTCTTTTCTTAGTTTACTGGTTGTCTCTCTGTTCATGGCAAGCTGTAACATAGTGTGCCGCCAGTGTTATACAGCTTCTCTCCTCTCCCAGTAGGAATGGGAGTTTTTGGTTGTCATTCAGATTCCTGAAATCAGGGCATATTTGTGAGAATTTTTGGTAGAAATTCTCCCTGATGCCCTGATATTTTCCACAAGCTGTGAGGAAGTGCATCTCTGTCTCCACCACTCCCTGACTGCAGTGAGAGCATATCCTGTCCTCTCTTGGCAGCCTGGTCTGCCTGTGTCTGCCTTTTTCGATCGCTAGGCTATGTTCGCTAAGTCTGTACCTTGTCAAGGTTCTTCTCAGTTTGTTATCCTTTACCATGGTCAGGTAATCAGCTATGTTGTATTGTCTGTTTAGGGCCAAGTAGCAATTGAGTTTGCTTTGGGTTTTTGTTGTTTCTGCCCAATATGTCAGATATTTTTCCTTTTGCTTAGCGACGATTGTGTTGGGTCGAATTTTTTGTGTTACCCTGTCACTGTCCTGGGGCTGGTTATTGTTAGTATTGTTAGTAGTTACTTCACTGAGTCCCAGGACTAGTTGACTGAGGGTATTCTTCTTTATGGTCAGCTCTTGGCATTTCAGGGCGTCGTAGTGATAGCATTGGGGATTGCTCATTTGTAGGTGATTCCAAAATTTGGTGGCTCTTTTTTGGATAGTGATTATTAATGGATATTGGCCTAGTTCCGCCCTGCATGCATTGTTTACTGTTTTCCTTTGAGTCCGGAGGATACTTTTACAGAATTCTGCATGTAGGATCTCAATTGGGTGTTTGTCCCATTTTGCAAAATCTTGTTGAATTAGCGGTCCCCATACCTCACTGCCATAGAGTGCAATTGGTTCAATTACTGATTTGAAAATTTTGAGCCAAATGCTAATTGGGATTTCTATTTGGATTGATTTTTTGATGGCATAGAAAGCCCTTCTTGCTTTCTCTTTCAGTTCATTCACAGCCAGTTTGAAGTTTCCCGTAGAACTGATTTTTAAGCCCAAGTATGTGTAGTTAGTGGTTTGTTCAATTTTGGTTGTTCCTACTGTGAAATTTATTTTGGGTCCCTGATGTTTGGATCTTTGCTGGAACACAAGGACTTTGGCTTTTTGGGGATTTATTGTCAGGGCCCAAGTCTGGCAGTACGACTCCAGCAGGTCCAGGTTTTGCTGTAGCCCCTCTTCAGTAGGTGACAGCAGAACCAGGTCATCTGCATAGAGGAGGAATTTAACCTTGGATTCATATAGGGTGAGGTCGGGTGCTGTAGATTGTTCAAGTAGTTTTGCCAATCCATTTATGTAAATATTAAAGAGTGTCGGTGAGATTGGCGAGCCCTGCGTCACCCCCCGCCCCTGTGGGAAGTATTTTGTTTGTTTGTCTCCAATTTTAACTGCACATTTGTTGTTTGTATACATTGATTTAATTACATCATATGTTTTCCCTCCTACCCCACTTTCGATAAGTTTCAGGAATAAACCGTCATGCCAGATGGAGTCGAAAGCCTTCTGGAAATCTACAAAGCATGCGTAGATTTTGCTTTTGTTATGGTGAACGTGTTTGTCAATTAGGGTCTGTGGGGTGAAGATATGATCGGATGTTCTATAGTTTGGCAGGAATCCAATTTGGCTTTTACTCAAGACATTGTGCTCCTCAAGGAAGTTTATAAGTCTTTTGTTTATGATGCTACAGAATACCTTCCCCAGGTTACTGTTTACACAGATGCCTCGATAGTTGTTTGGGTCGATTTTGTCCCCACTTTTGTATATGGGCGTTATGAGTCCTTTGTTCCAGATATCAGGGAAATAACCGACACTCAGAACCAAGTTGAAGAGTTTTAGGATAGCCAGTTTCATTTTGTTGTCTGTGTGTTTAATCATCTCGTTTAATATGCCGTCTGTCCCGCAGGCTTTTCCTGGTCGCAGGTCCTTGAGTTTTTCAAGAAGTTCTTTTTCTGTTGTTATGGCGTCCAGCGGGTTTTGGTTATCTTTTATGGCCATTTCTAGCTTTTCCAGTTTTTTGCATATTTGGTGTTGCTCTGGTCTTAGTGTGTTTTTCTGGTATAATTTTTCAAAGTGGTTTACCCATGTGTCCCCATTTTGAATGGCCAAATCGTCATGTTGTTTTTTGTGTAGTGTTTTCAAGTTTTCCCAGAAACAATTGGAATCAATGGATTCCTCCATGGAGCTGAGTGTATTCTTAATATATTGCTCTTTTTTGGTTCTGAGTGTTTTTCTGTATTGTGTTAGTGTCTGACAATAAGTAAGGCGTAGTTCCTCGTTTTCTGGATGTCTGTGTTTTTGGTTTGATATTTTTCTAAGTTTTTTCCTCATGTTATGGCAACCTCGGTCAAACCATTTTTCAGAGTTTTTTGTTTTGGGTTTGTTCTTGCGAGCTTTCAAGTTTGCATTTGTTGCCAAATTATCAAAAATATTGTTTAGTTTACTAACTGCCCGGTTTATGCCTTCTTTATTGTGAGTGTATATGTTATCCAGAAAGGTGTCTAAGAGAGCTTGAGTTGATGCATTGCTAATTGTTTTCTGGTATTTTTCCGTGTCGTTTTTGGCCCATCTGTACGATTTTTTGGTGTTGTACAGTTTACTGGGTTGTGTTTCTATATTGTTTGTTTCTGTCCTTTTGAGGAACATAGTAATTTGACTGTGATCTGACAGTGTTGTTTGTGGTTTGACTGTGAATGCTCTGAAAGAGGATGGGTCTAAGTCTGTAATCATATAGTCTACTGTGCTGCAGCCAAGAGGTGAGCAATAGGTCGATCTTCCTAGGAGGTCTCCTATGAACCTACATTGACAATGTACAGACCCAGGTTTCGACAGAGCTGTAGTAGCTGTTTTCCGTTGGTATTTGACTGCTTGTCGCAGTTATGCCTGTATGGAAGGGAAGGGATGTCAAAGTGGTTATTCCCGAAAACGTAATTGTTTCCCTGATTATTGGTGAAGTCTGGTTCTTCGCCCGTTCTTGAATTGAGGTCCCCACAGATCAACACGTTCCCCTGGGCCTGGTATTGGATAATTTCCCCCTCCATGTTGGAGAAGGTGTCCTCTTTAAAGTACAGGGAATCGATTGGAGGGATATAAAGTGCGCAAATGTAAACATCTTGGGTGTTTGAGATAATCTCCCTCTCAAGTTTGAGCCACATATGGTTTTCGCCCTTTTTTATAAATTTGATGTAATTCTTAAGTTCTGTTTTAAACCAGATCAGTATGCCTCCGGAGTCTCTGCCTTGGGTTACACTTGGTAATTTATTGGAGGGGACCACCAGCTCAGTGTACCCTTGGGGACAGCCAGTGTGTCCTTTTCCTTTATACCAAGTTTCCTGTAAAATGATAATATCTAGGTCTTTAGTTTCATCTATGAACTCTGGGGTCCTACTTTTCACTTCTCGCAGTGAAGAGCGTAGACCTTGGATATTCCAGGTCGAAATATATAAGGATTTCATGTTAAGTTTGATCTTTTACTATGATAGGTTAAAGAGTGGTACGTGTTTGTCGTGTCTAAGTGTGGGAAAAAAAAGATCACATCAGTTGTCTACAAAAGTTAATACAATTTGGTTACAGTTCTTTCTATTAATTAGTCCTTGATCCATAAGGCGGAAGTAGATGCTGCTGCACATCTGCTTATTGTCTCTTAATGGATTGTTTCTGTCTGAGGTATTGCGTACGTCCTGTGCATCTCTCCCTCTGTCTGGCTGGGAGCAGTCCTATTCCCCTGTGGGACAGGAGTGGTGCAGGTCTGATATTGTTGTTTTGCATGGGGATCCTCTCTGGTCTCGGTTGGTGTGTTGGTGGTCCTTGTAGTGTTCCTGATATGTACCCCGCTGATCTCTGGTGGTCGGTGGGGGGTCCTCTTGGAGTCTGGGTATGGACCCGGTTAAAAGCGACGTCCTTCAGGACTTTAGCAAAGATCGATATTCTTTGCCTTTGGATGTGGACGTGGTCGTAAAGACATTCCTCATCGAGGGTGGGGTGTTGGGCCAGGTGTACGTTGTGGTTTCATTCGCAGTCTCTTGCTATGCTGGCATTTATCTCATGAATTGTGTTGTTGTTGAAGTCTGTTCTCGGCAATATTGTGGAAACAGTAATTCTAGTGTTTGGAAATGTACTGCTTGCTTTCCTAATCATTGCTCTGAGCGATGTTGCTACTTCTTTCTGTTGGGTCTTTAGGTCATTTGTGCCCGTGTGTATTATTATGTGTTGGGGGGAGCCTAATCTGCCTTTGGTCAGCCATCCCATGGCTCTGTTTGTTGTTGGGCACCAGATCTTTTCTACTTTACTTCTAGGGAATAGCTTTTTCTCCCATAGAAATTTCCCATTTGAGTCTATGAGTATTACGACATCAGCCTTGTTTGTGTTTACTGTCTGGTGGCTTTCGCTTGGACTCATAGTGTGTGTGCTGGGCTGGGGTGTCTGGTGTGTGCGTACCTCTTGTGAGCGGCCCGTTTGTGGTTCCACGGTGGTGGAGGAAGATTGCGAATCAGTATGCTGGTCGGTCTGTGTGGCACCCCTTGTATTGTGTGTCTGTTGCTTTTGTTCCGTGTGGGAGTGCAGCTGTTCCGTCAGGCTCTGTCTTGTCTTATCTCTAGCCTCTGGTTGCTGGTCTAATGGTGTTATCTCTCCTCTATGGCTCTCTTCTTTTTCCTGCAGCTCTTTCACCTGATTCCTATGTAGATTCACCTGGTTCTCAAGTAGCTTCAGCTCTCTCTTGTGTCTCTCCCTCTCCTGATTTTGATCGTCATTCATTTTGAGGAAGTCCTCTCTAAGTTTAACCATCTCTATCTCTAATTGATTAAATTTATCTTTTGGTTGTATCTGGCTGTGTGATCCCGGGGTATGTGTCTGGTCGGCCCTGGAAGGCTCACTCACTTCCTGGCTAGGCTGGTCGGCCCTGGAGGGCTCACTCACTTCCTGGCTATGCTGCTCTTCTCTTGGTGAGCTGGGAATGGTAGGGGGACTATGTGTGGCTTCCTCCCTGGTAGTTATGCTGGGGTTTGTCAGTTGTATCGTGTGGCTGTGGTTCCCTGGGGTTAGTGTCTGGTTTGAACTGTGTGGCTCGTTCACCTCCTGACCAGGCAGATTTTCTCCTGGTAAGTTGTCAATGTTGGGGGGAGTGCAGGCCACTCTGGGGCTGTTCCTTCCCCCCTTAGTTAATTTTTTCAGTGTCCTGAAGGCCGTTGCAAATTTGTCGAGGTTGCCTTGCACTAATATTGTTCCGGTATTGTACGCGTTGACCGTCGTAGTTGAACTGTCTCCTGGTGTGTTAATTTTCATTATGGACCCATTTGCGGTATTTTCTAGCTTAACATTGGTATAGTGTGATTTTATTGCTGTGATCCAAGCCACTGGCTGATCTGAGTAGAAAATGAGGTTACTTTTTGTCCCATTGTTGTAACAGTCAGCAAAAAGTGTTTCTGGTTTTTCTCTCATCTGCTCATGCTTGATCGCTTTTATAGCTTTTTTTGCGGTGTTGGGGGGAATCTGGAAGCGGGGCTGTTGTGGATCTTCTGATTCGCTCATTTTTGGTAAAGTATTGTTGATCTTAGAATAAGCTTTTCTGAGGCCCCGGGTTTGGTGTTTCCCTCTCCCTGTTCGCGAACTTTCCCGGTCCCCCTCTCCGACCCCGTGGTCCCTAGGCCTCGGCTTCTGGGTTCACCCTTCTCAGGTCTGGGTCTGTGAGCCGCTGTTTCCCGGTGCCTTCGGGCTGTTCCCCTCCCCCTCAGAGGTCTCTGTGCCTCTGTCTCGGCCTGGCTCCTCGGGCCTTTCCCTGGCTTCAGTCTCCCTCCCTGGGCCCTGTACTCACAGTCTTGGTTTGCTTCTGGAAGCCTTCTGGTTGCTCCCCTTCTCCTCAGAGGTCTCTGGGCCTGGCTCCTCGGGCCTTTCCCGGGCTTTCTAGCCCAGCCGCCGTTCGGGCTGTGCCTCGTTCGCCGTTCGGGTGCTGGACTGCGGTCGTCGCTCGGGTGCTGGACTGCGGTCGTCGCTCGGGTGCTGGACTGCGGCCGCCGATCGGGCCGTGTCTCGTTCGCCGCTCGGGCTCCCCGAGTCACCTCGTTCCGGCTGCCGCTGCGTCTCCGTGCGGCCTCCCCGATTCGCCTCGTTTCCCGAAGCGGCCTCCCCGAGTCTCCTCGCTCCGGCTGCCGCTGCGTCTCCATGCGGCCTTCGCGCCTCGGTTCCCGATGCGGCCGAGTCACCTCGCTTCTGCAGCTGCTGTGGCCCCGTGCGGCCGCTGTTCTTTGGTTTGTATATTTTTTTTTTCCCTTATTTCTTTTTTTTCTTTGGCTTTTTTTTTCTAATTTCCTCTGGTTTTTTTTCCTTTGGTGGTCTCTTTGGTGGTCTTTTCCTTCCTTACTTAATCTAGACTAAACTAAACTTAAACTTAACTAAACAAACTAAACTAACTTAACTAGAACTAAATTTAACTTTAAAACCTTTTTAAACTTGAAATGAACCTTTTTTTTCCCCACTTTAAACACTAAAAACACTAAAAATTCAGCAGCCCATCTTCAGCGTGTGTATTCACTCTGTCTGGCTGTCTGGCCACAATCTCTATTCCATCCCTTCACCCCCTCTACTCCCTCCCATCACCTCCTCTACTCTCTCCCTTCACCCCTTCTACTCTCTGCCTTCACCCCCTCTACTCTCTCCCTTCGCCCCCTCTAATCCCTCCCTTCACCCCCTCTTCTCCCTCCCTTCACCCCGGCTACTGCCCCCCTTCACCCCCTCTACTCTCTCCCTTCACCCCCTCTACTCTCTCCCTTCACCCCCTCTACTCTCTCCCTTAACCCCTCTACTCCCTCCCTTCACCCCCTCTACTCTCTCCCTTCAACCCCTCTACTCCCTCCCTTCACCCCCTCTACTCTCTCCCTTCACCCCCTCTACTCCCTCCCTTCACCCCTTCTACTCTCTCCCTTCACCTCCTCTACTCTCTCCCTTCACCCCCTCTCCTCTCTCCCTTCAACCCCTCTACTCTCTCCCTTCACCCCCTCGACTCCCTCC
Organism: Somniosus microcephalus; assembly: GCF_052327205.1. NCBI lineage: Eukaryota > Metazoa > Chordata > Chondrichthyes > Squaliformes > Somniosidae > Somniosus > Somniosus microcephalus. The sequence continues at coordinate 108,387,413 of NC_140997.1, forward strand.
CTTCACCCCCTCTACTCTCTCCCTTAACCCCCTCTACTCTCCTCCTTCACCCCTTCCACTCTCTCCCTTCACCCCCTCTACTCCCTCCCTTCAGCCCCTCTAATCTCTCCCTTCACCCCTACTACTCTCTCCCTTCACCCCCTCTACTCCCTCGCTTCACACCCTCTACTCTCTCCCTTCATCCCTCTACTCTCTCCCTTCATCCCTCTACTCTCTCCCTTCACCCCTTCTACTCTCTCCCTTCACCCCCTCTACTCTCTCCCTTCACCCCCTCTACTTTCTCCCTTCACCCCTTCTACTCTTGCCCTTCAACCCGTCTATTCTCTCCCTTCACCCCGTCTACTCTCTACCTTCACCCCCTCTACTCTCTCCCTTCACCCCTTCTACGCTCTCCCTTCAACCCCTCTACTCTCTCCCTTCACCCCCTCTACTCCCTCCCTTCACCCTTCTACTCTCTCCCTTCACCCCCTCTACTCTCTCGCATCACCCCCTCTACTCTCTCCCTTCACCCCCTCTAATCCCTCCCTTCACCCCCTCAACTCTATCCCTTCACCCCCTCTACTCTATCCCTTCACCCCCTCTACTCCCTCCCTTCACCCCCTCTACTCTCTCACTTCACCTCCACTACTGTCTCCCTTCACCCCTCTACTCTCTCCCTTCACCCCCTCTACTCCCTCCCTTCACCCCCTCTACTCTCTCCCTTCACCCCCTCTACTCCCTCCCCTCACCCCCTCTACGCCCTCCCTTCACCCCGTCTACTCTCTCCCTTCACCCCCTCTACTCTCTCCCTTCACCCCCTCTACGCTCTCCCTTCACCCCTCTACTCCCTCCCTTCACCCCTTCTACTCTCTCTCTTCATCCCTTCTACTCTCTCCCTTCACCACCTCTACTCTCTCCCTTCACCCCCTCTACGCTCTCCCTTCACCCCTCTACTCCCTCCCTTCACCCCCTCTACTCTCTCCCTTCACCCCCTCTACTCTCTCCCTTCACCCCTCTACTCCCTCCCTTCACCCCCTCTACTCTCTCCCTTCACCCCGTCTACTCCCTCCCTTCACCCCCTCTACTCTCTCCCTTCAACCCTTCTTCTCTCTCCCTTCACCCCCTCTACTCTCTCCCTTCACCCCCTCTACTCCCTCCCTTCACCCCCTCTACTCTCTCCCTTCACCCCCTCTACTCTCTTCCTTTTCCCATTCTACTCTCTCTCTTCACCCCCTCTACTCCCTCCCTTCAGCCCCTCTACTCTCTCCCTTCACCCCTTCTACACTCTCCCTTCACCCCCTCTACTCCCTCGCTTCACCCCCTCTACTCTCTCCCTTCACCCCCTCTACTCTCTCCCTTCACCCCCTCAACTCTCTCCCTTCACCCCCTCTACTCGCTCCATTCACCCCCTCTACTGTCTCCCTTCACCCCTTCTACTCTCGCCCTTCACCCCGTCTACTCTCTCCCTTCAACCCCTCTACTCTCTCCCTTCACCCCTTCTGCGCTCTCCTTTCACCCCCTCTACTCTCTCCCTTCACCCCCTCTACTCTCTCCCTTCACCCCCTCTACTCTCTCCCTTCACCCCCTCTACTCTCTCCCTTCACCCCCTCTACTCACTCCCTTCACCCCCTCTAATCCCTCCCTTCACCCTCGCTACTCACTCCCTTCACCTCCCTCTACTCTCTCCCTTCACCCCCTCTACTCTCTCCCTTCACCCCTCTACTCTCTCCCTTCACCCCATCTACTCCCTCCCTTCACCCCTTCTTCTTTCTCCCTTCACCCCTCTGCTCTCTCCCTTCACCCCCTCTACTCTCTCCCTTCACCCCCTCTACTCCCTCCCTTCACCCCCTCTACTCTCTCCCTTCACTCCTTCTACTCTCTCCCTTCACCCCTCTACTCTCTCCCTTCACCCCCTCCACTCTCTCCCTTCACCCCTCTACTCTCTCCCTTCACCCCTCTACTCTCTCCCTTCACTCCCTCTACTCCCTCCCTTCTCCCCTTCTACTCTCTCCCTTGACCCCCTCTACTCTCTCCCTTCACCCCCTCTGCTCTCTCCATTCACCCCCTCTACTCTCTCCCTTCACCCCCTCTACTCCCTCCCTTCAGCCCCTCTACTCTCTCCCTTCACCCCCTCTACTCTCTCCCTTCACCCCCTCTACTGTCTCCCTTCACCCCTTCTACTCTCGCCCTTCACCCCGTCTACTCTCTCCCTTAACCCCCTCTACTCTCTCCCTTCACCCCTTCTGCGCTCTCCTTTCACCCCCTCTACTCTCTCCCTTCACCCCCTCTACTCTCTCCCTTCACCCCCTCTACTCCCTCCCTTCACCCCCTCTACTCTCTCCCTTCACCCCCTCTACTCCCTCCCTTCACCCTTCTACTCACTCCCTTCACCCCCTCTACTCTCTCGCATCACCCCCTCTACTCACAATTCACAATTCACAATTCAAATCGCTTTATTGGCATGATAAGTTACATCTTATGTTGCCAAAGCATCAAAATACATTTATGGTTTACCACATAAACGCAGTTCTATTCATACAGTGTATAAACAGGTATATCCCTGAGTGTATAAATATACATTCGCATTGTTTATATATATTCTTTTCTTAGTTTACTGGTTGGCTCTCTGTTCATGGCAAGCTGTAACATAGCGTGCCGCCAGTGTTATACAGCTTCTCTCCTCTCCCAGTAGGAATGGGAGTTTTTGGTTGTCATTCAGATTTCTGAAATCAGGGCATATTTGTGAGAATTTTTGGTAGAAATTCTCCCTGATGCCCTGATATTTTCCACAAGCTGTGAGGAAGTGCATCTCTGTCTCCACCACTCCCTGACTGCAGTGCGAGCATATCCTGTCCTCTCTTGGCAGCCTGGTCTGCCTGTGTCTGCCTTTTTCGATCGCTAGGCTATGTTCGCTAAGTCTGTACCTTGTCAAGGTTCTTCTCAGTTTGTTATCCTTTACCATGGTCAGGTAATCAGCTATGTTGTATTGTCTGTTTAGGGCCAAGTAGCAATTGAGTTTGCTTTGGGTTTTTGTTGTTTCTGCCCAATATGTCAGATATTTTTCCTTTTGCTTAGCGACGATTGTGTTGGGTCGAATTCTTTGTGTTACCCTGTCACTGTCCTGGGGCTGGTTATTGTTAGTATTGTTAGTAGTTACTTCACTGAGTCCCAGGACTAGTTGACTGAGGGTATTCTTCTTTATGGTCAGCTCTTGGCATTTCAGGGCATCGTAGTGATAGCATTGGGGATTGCTCATTTGTAGGTGATTCCAAAATTTGGTGGCTCTTTTTTGGATAGTGATTATTAATGGATATTGGCCTAGTTCCGCCCTGCATGCATTGTTTACTGTTTTCCTTTGAGTCCGGAGGATGCTTTTACAGAATTCTGCATGTAGGATCTCAATTGGGTGTTTGTCCCATTTTGCAAATTCTTGTTGAGTTAGCGGTCCCCATACCTCACTGCCATAGAGTGCAATTGGTTCAATTACTGATTTGAAAATTTTGAGCCAAATGCTAATTGGGATTTCTATTTGGATTGATTTTTTGATGGCATAGAAAGCCCTTCTTGCTTTCTCTTTCAGTTCATTCACAGCCAGTTTGAAGTTTCCCGTAGAACTGATTTTTAAGCCCAAGTATGTGTAGTTCGTGGTTTGTTCAATTTTGGTTGTTCCTACTGTGAAATTTATTTTGGGTCCCTGATGTTTGGATCTTTGCTGGAACACAAGGACTTTGGTTTTTTGGGGATTTATTGTCAGGGCCCAAGTCTGGCAGTACGACTCCAGCAGGTCCAGGTTTTGCTGTAGCCCCTCTTTAGTAGGTGACAGCAGAACCAGGTCGTCTGCATAGAGGAGGAATTTAACCTTGGATTCATATAGGGTGAGGCCGGGTGCTGTAGATTGTTCAAGTAGTTTTGCCAATCCATTTATGTAAATATTAAAGAGTGTCGGTGAGATTGGCGAGCCCTGCGTCAACCCCGCCCCTGTGGGAAGTATTTTGTTTGTTTGTCTCCAATTTTAACTGCACATTTGTTGTTTGTATACATTGATTTAATTACATCATATGTTTTCCCTCCTACCCCACTTTCGATAAGTTTCAGGAATAAACCGTCATGCCAGATGGAGTCGAAAGCCTTCTGGAAATCTACAAAGCATGCGTAGATTTTGCTTTTGTTATGGTGAACGTGTTTGTCAATTAGTGTCTGTAGGGTGAAGATATGATCGGATGTTCTATAGTTTGGCAGGAATCCAATTTGGCTTTTACTCAAGACATTGTGCTCCTCAAGGAAGTTTATAAGTCTTTTGTTTATGATGCTACAGAATACCTTCCCCAGGTTACTGTTTACACAGATGCCTCGATAGTTGTTTGGGTCGATTTTGTCCCCACTTTTGTATATGGGCGTTATGAGTCCTTTGTTCCAGATATCAGGGAAATAACCGACACTCAGAACCAAGTTGAAGAGTTTTAGGATAGCCAGTTTCATTTTGTTGTCTGTGTGTTTAATCATCTCGTTTAGTATGCCGTCTGTCCCGCAGGCTTTTCCTGGTCGCAGGTCCTTGAGTTTTTCAAGAAGTTCTTTTTCTGTTATTTATGGCGTCCAGCGGGTTTTGGTTATCTTTTATGGCCATTTCTAGCTTTTCCAGTTTTTTGCATATTTGGTGTTGCTCTGGTCTTAGTGTGTTTTTCTGGTATAATTTTTCAAAGTGGTTTACCCATGTGTCCCCATTTTGAATGGCCAAATCGTCGTGTTGTTTTTTGTGTAGTGTTTTCAAGTTTTCCCAGAAACAATTGGAATATATGGATTCCTCCATGGAGCTGAGTGTATTCTTAATATATTGCTCTTTTTTGGTTCTGAGTGTGTTTCTGTATTGTGTTAGTGTCTGACAATAAGTAAGGCGTAGTTCCTCGTTTTCTGGATGTCTGTGTTTTTGGTTTGATATTTTTCTAAGTTTTTTCCTCATGTTATGGCAATCTCGGTCAAACCATTTTTCATAGTTTTTTGTTTTGGGTTTGTTCTTGCGAGCTTTCAAGTTTGCATTTGTTGCCAAATTATCAAAAATATTGTTTAGTTTACTAACTGCCCGGTTTACGCCTTCTTTATTGTGAGTGTATATGTTATCCAGAAAGGTGTCTAAGAGAGCTTGAGTTGATGCATTGCTAATTGTTTTCTGGTATTTTTCCGTGTCGTTTTTGGCCCATCTGTACGATTTTTTGGTGTTGTACAGTTTACTGGGTTGTGTTTCTATGTTGTTTGTTTCTGTCTTTTTGAGGAACATAGTAATTTGACTGTGATCTGACAGTGTTGTTTGTGGTTTGACTGTGAATGCTCTGAAAGAGGATGGGTCTAAGTCTGTAATCATATAGTCTACTGTGCTGCAGCCAAGAGGTGAGCAATAGGTCGATCTTCCTAGGAGGTCTCCTATGAACCTACCATTGACAATGTACAGACCCAGGTTTCGACAGAGCTGTAGTAGCTGTTTTCCATTGGTATTTGACTGCTTGTCGCAGTTATGTCTGTATGGAAGGGAAGGGATGTCAAAGTGGTTATTCCCGAAAACGTAATTGTTTCCCTGATTATTGGTGAAGTCTGGTTCTTCGCCCGTTCTTGAATTGAGGTCCCCACAGATCAACACGTTCCCCTGGGCCTGGTATTGGATAATTTCCCCCTCCATGTTGGAGAAGGTGTCCTCTTTAAAGTACGGGGAATCGATTGGAGGGATATAAAGTGCGCAAATGTAAACATCTTGGGTGTTTGAGATAATCTCCCTCTCAAGTTTGAGCCACATATGGTTTTCGCCCTTTTTTATAAATTTGATGTAATTCTTAAGTTCTGTTTTAAACCAGATCAGTATGCCTCCGGAGTCTCTGCCTTGGGTTACACTTGGTAATTTATTGGAAGGGACCACCAGCTCAGTGTACCTTGGGGACAGCCAGTGTGTCCTTTTCCTTTATACCAAGTTTCCTGTAAAATGATAATATCTAGGTCTTTAGTTTCATCTATGAACTCTGGGGTCCTACTTTTCACTTCTCGCAGTGAAGAGCGTAGACCTTGGATATTCCAGGTCGAAATATATAAGGATTTCATGTTAAGTTTGATCTTTTACTATGATAGGTTAAAGAGTGGTACGTGTTTGTCGTGTCTAAGTGTGGGAAAAAAAAGATCACATCAGTTGTCTACAAAAGTTAATACAATTTGGTTACAGTTCTTTCTATTAATTAGTCCTTGATCCATAAGGCGGAAGTAGATGCTGCTGCACATCTGCTTATTGTCTCTTAATGGATTGTTTCTGTCTGAGGTATTGCGTACGTCCTGTGCATCTCTCCCTCTGTCTGGCTGGGAGCAGTCCTATTCCCCTGTGGGACAGGAGTGGTGCAGGTCTGATATTGTTGTTTTGCATGGGGATCCTCTCTGGTCTCGGTTGGTGTGTTGGTGGTCCTTGTAGTGTTCCTGATATGTACCCCGCTGATCTCTGGTGGTCGGGGGGGGGTCCTCTTGGAGTCTGGGTATGGACCCGGTTAAAAGCGACGTCCTTCAGGGCTTTAGCAAAGATCGATATTCTTTGCCTTTGAATGTGGACGTGGTCGTAAAGACATTCCTCATCGAGGGTGGGGTGTTGGGCCAGGTGTACGTTGTGGTTTGATTCGCAGTCTCTTGCTATGCTGGCATTTATCTCATGAATTGTGTTGTTGTTGAAGTCTGTTCTCGGCAATATTGTGGAAACAGTGATTCTAGTGTTTGGAAATGTACTGCTTGCTTTCCTAATCATTGCTCTGAGCGATGTTGCTACTTCTTTCTGTTGGGTCTTTAGGTCATTTGCGCCCGTGTGTATTATTATGTGTTGGGGGGAGCCTAATCTGGCTTTGGTCAGCCATCCCATGGCTCTGTTTGTTGTTGGGCACCAGATCTTTTCTACTTTACTTCTAGGGAATAGCTTTTTCTCCATAGAAATTTCCCATTTGAGTCTATGAGTATTACGACGTCAGCCTTGTTTGTGTTTACTGTCTGGTGGCTTTCGCTTGGACTCATAGTGTGTGTGCTGGGCTGGGGTGTCTGGTGTGTGCGTACCTCTTGTGAGCGGCCCGCTTGTGGTTCCACGGTGGTGGGGGAAGATTGCGAATCAGTATGCTGGTCGGTCTGTGTGGCACCCCTTGTATTGTGTGTCTGTTGCTTTTGTTCCGTGTGGGAGTGCAGCCGTTCCGTCCGGCTCTGTCCTGTCTTATCTCTAGCCTCTGGTTGCTGGTCTAATGGTGTTATCTCTCCTCTATGGCTCTCTTCTTTTTCCTGCAGCTCTTTCACCTGATTCCTAAGTAGATTCACCTGGTTCCCAAGTAGCTTCAGCTCTCTCTTGTGTCTCTCCCTTTCCTGATTTTGATAGTCATTCATTTTGATGAAGTCCTCTCTAAGTTTAACCACCTCTATCTCTAATTGATTAAATTTATCTTTTGGTTGTATCTGGCTGTGTGATCCCGGGGTATGTGCCTGGTCGGCCCTGGAAGGCTCACTCACTTCCTGGCTAGGCTGGTCGGCCCTGGAGGGCTCACTCACTTCCTGGCTATGCTGCTCTTCTCTTGGTGAGCTGGGAATGGTAGGGGGACTATGTGTGGCTTCCTCCCTGGTAGTTATGCTGGGGTTTGTCAGTTGTATCGTGTGGCTGTGGTTCCCCGGGGTTGGTGTCTGGTTTGAACTGTGTGGCTCGTTCACCTCCTGACCAGGCAGATTTTCTCCTGGTAAGTTGTCAATGTTGGGGGGACTGCGGGCCACTCTGGGGCTGTTCCTTCCCCCCTTAGTTAATTTTTTCAGTGTCCTGAAGGCCGTTGCAAATTTGTCGAGGTTGCCTTGCACTAATATTGTTCCGGTATTGTACGCGTTGACCGTCGTAGTTGAACTGTCTCCTGGTGTGTTAATTTTCATTATGGACCCATTCGCGGTATTTTCTAGCTTAACATTGGTATAGTGTGATTTTATTGCTGTGATCCAAGCCACTGGCTGATCTGAGTAGAAAATGAGGTTACTTTTTGTCCCATTGTTGTAACAGTCAGCAAAAAGTGTTTCTGATTTTTCTCTCATCTGCTCATGCTTGATCGCTTTTATAGCTTTTTTTGCGGTGTTGGGGGAATCTGGAAGCGGGGCTGTTGTGGATCTTCTGATTCGCTCATTTTTGGTAAAGTATTGTTGATCTTAGAATAAGCTTTTCTGGGGCCCCGGGTTTGGTGTTTCCCTCTCCCTGTTCGCGAACTTTCCCGGTCCCCCTCTCCGACCCCGTGGTCCCTGGGCCTCGGCTTCTGGGTTCACCCTTCTCAGGTCTGGGTCTGTGAGCCGCTGTTTCCCGGTGCCTTCGGGCTGTTCCCCTCCCCCTCAGAGGTCTCTGTGCCTCTGTCTCGGCCTGGCTCCTCGGGCCTTTCCCTGGCTTCAGTCTCCCTCCCTGGGCCCTGTACTCACAGTCTTGGTTTGCTTCTGGAAGCCTTCTGGTTGCTCCCCTTCGCCTCAGAGGTCTCTGGGCCTGGCTCCTCGGGCCTTTCCGGGCTTTCTATGCCAGCCGCCGCTCGGGCTGTGCCTCGTTCGCCGTTCGGGTGCTGGACTGCGGTCGTCGCTCGGGTGCTGGACTGCGGCCGTCGCTCGGGTGCTGGACTGCGGTCGTCGCTCGGGTGCTGGACTGCGGCCGCCGATCGGCCGTGTCTCGTTCGCCGCTCGGGCTCCCCGAGTCACCTCGTTCGGCTGCCGCTGCGTCTCCGTGCGGCCTCCCCGATTCGCCTCGTTTCCCGAAGCGGCCTCCCCGAGTCTCCTCGCTCCGGCTGCCGCTGCGTCTCCGTGCGGCCTTCGCGCCTCGGTTCCCGATGCGGCCGAGTCACCTCGCTTCTGCTGCTGCTGTGGCCCCGTGCGGCCGCTGTTCTTTGGTTTGTATATTTATTTACTTTTTTTCCCTTATTTCTTTTTTTTTTCTTTGGCTTTTTTTTCTAATTTTCTCTGGTTTTTTTTCCTTTGGTGGTCTCTTTGGTGGTCTTTTCCTTCCTTACTTAATCTAGACTAAACTAAACTTAAACTTAACTAAACAAACTAAACTAACTTAACTAGAACTAAATTTAACTTTAAAACCTTTTTAAACTTGAAATGAATCTTTTTTTTCCCCACTTTAAACACTAAAAACACTAAAAATTCAGCAGCCCATCTTCAGCGTGTGTATTCACTCACTCCCCTTCACCCCCTCTAATCCCTCCATTCACCCCCGCTACTCACTCCCTTCAACACCCTCTACTCTCTCCCTTCACCCCCTCTACTCCCTCCCTTCACCCCCTCTACTCTCTCCCTTCACCGCTCTACTCTCTCCCTTCACCCCTCTACTCTCTCCCTTCACCCCTCTACTCTCTCCCTCACCCCATCTACTCCCTCCCTTCACCCCTTCTTCTTCTCCCTTCACCCCTCTGCTCTCTCCCTTCACCCCCTCTACTCTCTCCCTTCACCCCCTCTACTCCCTCCCTTCACCCCCTCTACTCTCTCCCTTCACTCCTTCTACTCTCTCCCTTCACCCCTCTACTCTCTCCCTTCACCCCCTCCACTCTCTCCCTTCACCCCTCTACTCTCTCCCTTCACCCCCTCTACTCTCTCCTTTCACCCTTCTACTCTCTCCCTTCACCCCTCTGCTCCCTCCCTTCTCCCCTTCTACTCTCTCCCTTCAACCCCTCTGCTCTCTCCATTCACCCCCTCTACTCTCTCCCTTCACCCCCTCTACTCTCTCCCTTGACCGCCTCTACACTCTCCCTTCACCCCCTCTACTCTCTCCCTTCCACCCCCTCTACTCTCTCCCTTCACCCCTCTACTCTCTCCCTTCACCCCTCTACTCCCTCCCTTCACCCCCTCTACTCCCTCCCTTCATCCCCTCTACTCACTCCCTTCACCCCCTCTACTCTCTCCCATCACCCCTCTACTCTCTCCCTTCACCCCTTCTACTCCCTCCCTTCACCCCCTCTACCCCCTCCTTTCACCCCCTCTACTCCCTCCCTTCACCTCCTCTACTCCCTCCCTTCACCACCTCTACTCCTCCCTTCACCCCCTCTACTCTCTCCCTTCACCCCCTCTACTCTCTCCCTTCACCCCCTCTACTCCTTCCCTTCACCCCTCTACTCCCTCCCATCACCGCCTCTACTCCCTCCCTTCACCTCCTCTACTCCCTCCCTTCACCCCCTCTACTCCCTCCCTTCACCCCCTCTACTCTCTCCCTTCACCCCCACTACTCCCTCCCTTCACCCCTCTACTCCCTTCCTTCACCCCCTCTACTCTCTCCCTTCACCCCCTCTACTCCCTCCCTTCACCCCCTCTACTCTCTCCCTTCACCCACTCTACTCCCTCCCTTCACCACCTCTACTCCCTCCCTTCAACCCCTCTACTCCCTCCCTTCATCCCCTCTACTCCCTCCCTTCACCCCCTCTCCTCCCTCCCTTCACCCACTCTACTCTCTCCCTTCACACCCTCTACTCTCCCCCTTCACCCCCTCTACTCCCTCCCTTCACCCCTCTACTCCCTCCCTTCACCCCCTCTACTCTCTCCCTTCACCCCCTCTACCCTCTCCCTTCACCCTCTCTACTCTCTCCCTTCACCCCCTCTACTCTCTCCCTTCACCCCTCTACTCTCTCCCTTCTCCCCCTCTACTGTCTCCCTTCACCCCCCTCTACTCTCTCCCTTCACCCCCTCTACTCCCTCCCTTCACCCCTCTACTCCCTCCCTTCACCCCTCTACTCTCTCCCTTCACGCCCTCTACTCTCTCCCTTCACCCCTTCTAATCTCTCCCTTCACCCCCTGACCTCTCTCCCTTCACCTCCTCTACTGTCTCCCTTCACCCCTCTACTCTCTCCCGTCACCCCCCTCTACTCCCTCCCTTCACCCCCTCTACTCTCTCCCTTCACCCCCTCTACTCCCTCCCCTCACCCCCTCTACGCCCTGCCTTCACCCCGTCTACTCTCTCAATTCACCCGCTCTACTCTCTCCCTTCACCCGCAACAAGCTCTCCCTTCACCCCTCTACTCCCTCCCTTTAAACCTTCTACTCTGTCCCTTCACACCCTCTACTCTCTCCCTTCAACCCCTCTACTCCCTCCCTTCACCCCTTCTACTCTCTCCCTTCACCCACTCTACTCTCTCCCTTCACCCCCTCTCCTCTCTCCCTTCACCCCCTCTACTCCCTCCCTTCACCCCTTCTACTCCCTCCCTTCACCCCTTCTTCTCGCTCCCTTCACCCCCTCTACTCTCTCCCTTCACCACCTCTACTCCCTCCCTTCACCCCTTCGAATCCCTCCCTTCACCCCCTCTACTCTCTCCCTTCACCCCCTCTACTCCCTCCCTTCACCCCTTCTACTCCCTCCCTTCACCCCTTCTACTCGTTCCATTCACCCCCTCTACTCCCTCCCTTCACCCACTCTACGCCCTCCCTTCACCCCCTCTACTCTCTCCCTTCACCCCCTCTACTCTCTCCCTTCACCCCCTCTACTGTCTCCCTTCACCCCTCTACTCCCTCCCTTCACCCACTCTACTCTCTCCCTTCACCCCCTCTAATCCCTCCCATCACATCCTCTACTCCCTCCCTTCAACCCCTCTACTTTCTCCCTTCACCCCCTCTACTCCCACCCTTCACCCCTCTACTCTCTCCCTTCAACCCCCTCTACTCCCTCCCTTCACCCCCTCTACTCCCTCCCATCACCTCCTCTACTCTCTCCCTTCACCCCTCTACTCTCTCCCTTCAACCCCTCTACTGTCTCCCTTCGCCTCCTCTAATCCCTCCCTTCACCCCCTCTTCTCCCTCCCTTCACCCGGCTACTGCCCCCCTTCACCCCCTCTACTCTCTCCCTTCACCCCTCTACTCCCTCCCTTCACCCCTCTACTCTCTCCTTCACCCTCTCTACTCTCTCCCTTCACCCCGCTACTCCCTCCCTTCACCCCCTCTACTCTCTCCCTTCACCCCCATCTACTCCCTCCCTTCACCCCTCTACTCTCTCCCTTCACTCCTTCTACTCTCTCCCTTTACCCCTCACTCTCTCCCTTCACCCCCTCCACTCTCTCCTTCACCCCTCTACTCTCTCCCTTCACCCCCTCTACTCTCTCCTTTCATCCCTCTACTCTCTCCCTTCACCCCCTCTACTCCCTCCCTTCACCCTTCTGCGCTCTCCTTTCACCCCCTCTACTCTCTCCCTTCACCCCCTCTACTCTCTCCCTTCACCCCCTCTAATCTCTCCCTTCACCCTCTCTACTCTCTCCCTTCACCCCCTCGACTCACTCCCTTCACCCCCTCTAATCCCTCCCTTCACCCTCGCTACTCAATCCCTTCACCTCCCTCTACTCTCTCCCTTCACCCCCTCTACTCTCTCCTTTCACCCCTCTACTCTTACTCTCTCCCTTCACCCCATCTACTCCCTCCCTTCACCCCTTCTTCTTTCCTCCCTTCACCCCTCTGCTCTCTCCCTTCACCCCCTCTACTCTCTCCCTTCACCCCCTCTACTCCCTCCCTTCACCCTCTCTACTCTCTCCCTTCACTCCTTCTACTCTCTCCCTTCACCCCTCTACTCTCTCCCTTCACCCCCTCCACTCTCTCCCTTCACCCCTCTACTCTCTCCCTTCACCCCTCTACTCTCTCCCTTCACTCCCTCTACTCCCTCCCTTCTCCCCTTCTACTCTCTCCCTTGACCCCCTCTACTCTCTCCCTTCACCCCCTCTGCTCTCTCCATTCACCCCCTCTACTCTCTCCCTTCACCCCCTCCACTCCCTCCCTTCAGCCCCTCTACTCTCTCCCTTCACCCCTTCTACTCTCTCCCTTCACCCCCTCTACTCCCTCGCTTCACCCCCGTCTACTCTCTCCCTTCACCCCCTCTACTCTCTCCCTTCACCCCCTCTACTCTCTCCCTTCACCCCCTCAACTCTCTCCCTTCACCCCCTCTACTCTCTCCCTTCACCCCCTCTACTGTCTCCCTTCACCCCTTCTACTCTCGCCCTTCACCCCGTCTACTCTCTCCCTTCACCCCCTCTACTCTCTCCCTTCACCCCTTCTGCGCTCTCCTTTCACCCCCTCTACTCTCTCCCTTCACCCCCACTACTCTCTCCCTTCACCCCCTCTAATCTCTCCCTTCACCCCCCTCTACTCCCTCCCTTCACCCCCCTCTACTCACTCCCTTCACCCCCTCTACTCTCTCGCATCACCCCCTCTACTCACTCCCTTCACACCCTCTAATCCCTCCCTTCACCCCCGCTACTCACTCCCTTCAACTCCCTCTACTCTCTCACTTCACCCCCTCTACTCCCTCCCTTCACCCCCTCTACTCTCTCCCTTCACCGCTCTACTCTCTCCCTTCACCCCCTCTACTCTCTCCCTTCACCCCTCTACTCTCTCCCTTCACCCCATCTACTCCCTCCCTTCACCCCTTCTTCTTTCTCCCTTCACCCCTCTGCTCTCTCCCTTCACCCCCTCTACTCTCTCCCTTCACCCCCTCTACTCCCTCCCTTCACCCCCTCTACTCTCTCCCTTCACTCCTTCTACTCTCTCCCTTCACCCCTCTACTCTCTCCCTTCACCCCCCTCCACTCTCTCCTTTCACCCCTCTACTCTCTCCCATCACCCCTCTACTCTCTCCTTTCACCCCTCTACTCTCTCCCTACACCCCCTCTACTCCCTCCCTTCTCCCATTCTACTCTCTCCCTTGACCGCCTCTACTCTCTCCCTTCACCCCCTCTGCTCTCTCCATTCACCCCCTCTACTCTCTCCCTTCACCCCCTCTACTCTCTCCCTTGACCGCCTCTACTCTCTCCCTTCACCCCCTCTACTCTCTCCCTTCACCCCCTCTACTCTCTCCCTTCACCCCCTCTACTCCCTCCCTTCACCCCCTCTACTCCCTCCCTTCATCCCCTCTACTCACTCCCTTCACCCCCTCTACTCTCTCCCATCACCCCCTCTACTCTCTCCCTTCACCCCTTCTACTCCCTCCCTTCACCCCCTCTACCCCCTCCTTTCACCCCCTCTACTCCCTCCCTTCACCCCCTCTACTCCCTCCCTTCACCACCTCTACTCCCTCCCTTCACCCCCTCTACTCTCTCCCTTCACCCCCTTACTCTCTCCCTTCACCCCCTCTACTCCTTCCCTTCACCCCCTCTACTCCCTCCCATCACCGCCTCTACTCCCTCCCTTCACCTCCTCTACTCCCTCCCTTCACCCCCTCTACTACCTCCCTTCACCCCCTCTACTCCCTCCCTTCACCCCCTCTACTCTCTCCCTTCACCCCCACTACTCCCTCCCTTCACCCCTCTACTCCCTCCCTTCACCCCCTCTACTCTCTCCCTTCACCCCCTCTACTCCCTCCCTTCACCCCCTCTACTCTCTCCCTTCACCCCCTCTACTACCTCCTTCACCCCCTCTACTCCCCTCCCTTCACCCCCTCTACTCTCTCCCTTCACCCCCACTACTCCCTCCCTTCACCCCTCTACTCCCTCCCTTCACCCCCTCTACTCTCTCCCTTCACCCCCTCTACTCCCTCCCTTCACCCCCTCTACTCTCTCCCTTCACCCCCTCTACTACCTCCCTTCACCACCTCTACTCCCTCTCTTCAACCCCTCTACTCCCTCCCTTCACGCACTCTACTCTCTCCCTTCACCCCCTCTACTCTCCCCCTTCACCCCCTCTACTCCCTCCCTTCACCCCACTACACCCGCCCTTCACCCCCTCTACTCTCTCCCTTCACCCCCTCTACCCTCTCCCTTCACCCCCTCTACTCTCTCCCTTCACCCCCTCTACTCTCTCCCTTCACCCCCTCTACTCTCTCCCTTCACCCCTCTACTCTCTCCCTTCTCCCCCGCTACTGTCTCCCTTCACCCCCCTCTACTCTCTCCCTTCACCCCCTCTACTCCCTCCCTTCACCCCTCTACTCCCTCCCTTCACCCCTCTACTCTCTCCCTTCACGCCCTCTACTCTCTCCCTTCACCCCTTCTACTCTCTCCCTTCACCCCCCTGACCTCTCTCCCTTCACCTCCTCTACTGTCTCCCTTCACCCCTCTACTCTCTCCCGTCACCCCCTCTACTCCCTCCCTTCACCCCCTCTACTCTCTCCCTTCACCCCCTCTACTCCCTCCCCTCACCCCCTCTACGCCCTGCCTTCACCCCGTCTACTCTCTCAATTCACCCGCTCTACTCTCTCCCTTCACGCGCAACAAGCTCTCCCTTCACCCCTCTACTCCCTCCCTTCAAACCTTCTACTCTGTCCCTTCACACCCTCTACTCTCTCCCTTCAACCCCTCTACTCCCTCCCTTCACCCCTTCTACTCTCTCCCTTCACCCCCTCCACTCTCTCCCTTCACCCCTCTACTCTCTCCCTTCACCCCCTCTACTCCCTCCCTTCACCCCTTCTACTCCCTCCCTTCACCACTTCTTCTCGCTCCCTTCACCCCCTCTACTCTCTCCCTTCACCACCTCTACTCCCTCCCTTCACCCCTTCTAATCCCTCACTTCACCCCCTCTACTCTCTCCCTTCACCCCCCTCTACTCCCTCCCTTCACGCCTTCTACTCCCTCCCTTCACCCCTTCTACTCGTTCCATTCACCCCCTCTACTCCCTCCCTTCACCCACTCTACGCCCTCCCTTCACCCCCTCTACTCTCTCCCTTCACCCCCTCTACTCTCTCCCTTCACCCCCTCTACTGTCTCCCTTCACCCCTCTACTTCCTCCCTTCACCCACTCTACTCTCTCCCTTCACCCCCTCTAATCCCTCCCATCACATCCTCTATTCCCTCCCTTCACCCCCTCTACTTTCTCCCTTCACCCCCTCTACTCCCACCCTTCACCCCTCTACTCTCTCCCTTCAGCCCCTCTACTCCCTCCCTTCACCCCCCTCTACTCCCTCCCATCACCTCCTCTACTCTCTCCCTTCACCCCTTCTACTCTCTCCCTTCACCCCCTCTACTCTCTCCCTTCGCCCCCTCTAATCCCTCCCTTCACCCCCTCTTCTCCCTCCCTTCACCCCGGCTACTGCCCCCCTTCACCCCCTCTACTCTCTCCTCCTTCACCCCTCTACTCCCTCCCTTCACCCCCTCTACTCTCTCCCTTCACCCCCTCTACTATCTCCCTTCACCCCTCTACTCCCTCCCTTCACCCCCTCTACTCTCTCCCTTCACCCCATCTACTCCCTCCCTTCACCCCCTCTACTCTCTCCCATCACTCCTTCTACTCTCTCCCTTCACTCCTTCTACTCTCTCCCTTCACCCCTATACTCTCTCCCTTCACCCCCTCCACTCTCTCCCTTCACCCCTCTACTCTCTCCCTTCACCCCCTCTACTCTCTCCTTTCACCCGTCTACTGTCTCCCTTCACCCCCTCTACTCCCTCCCTTCTCCCATTCTACTCTCTCCCTTCACCCCCCTCTGCTCTCTCCATTCACCCCCTCTACTCTCTCCCCTTCACCCCCTCTACTCCCTCCCTTCAGCCCCTCTACTCTCTCCCTTCACCCCTTCTGCTCTCTCCCTTCACCCCCTCTACTCCCTCGCTTCACTCCCTCTACTCTCTCCCTTCACCCCCTCTACTCTCTCCCTTCACCCCCTCTACTCTCTCCCTTCACCCCCTCAACTCTCTCCCTTCACCCCCTCTACTCTCTCCCTTCACCCCCTCTACTGTCTCCCGTCACCCCTTCTACTCTCGCCCTTCACCCCGTCTACTCTCTCCCTTCACCCCCTCTTCTCTCCCCTTCACCCCTTCTGCGCTCTCCTTTCACCCCCTCTACTCTCTCACTTCACCCCCTCTACTCCCTCCCTTCACCCCCCTCCACTCTCTCCCTTCACCCCCTCTACTCCCTCCCTTCACCCTTCTACTCTCTCCCTTCACCTCCTCTACTCTCTCGCATCACCCCCTCTACTCACTCCCTTCACCCCCTTTAATCCCTCCCTTCATCCCCGCTACTCACTCCCTTCACCTCCCTCTACTCTCTCCCTTCACCCCCTCTACTCCCTCCCTTCACCCCCTCTACTCTCTCCCTTCACCGCTCTACTCTCTCCCTTCACCCCCTCTACTCTCTCCCTTCACCCCTCAACTCTCTCCCTTCACCCCATCTACTCCCTCCCTTCACCCCTTCTTCTTACTCCCTTCACCCCTCTGCTCTCTCCCTTCACCCCCTCTACTCCCTCCCTTCACCCCCTCTACTCCCTCCCTTCACCCCCTCTACTTTCTCCCTTCACTCCTTCTACTCTCTCCCTTCACCCCTCTACTCTCTCCCTTCACCCCCTCCACTCTCTCCCTTCTCCCCTTCTACTCTCTCCCTTGACCCCCTCTAACCTCTCCCTTCACTCCCTCTGCTCTCTCCATTCACCCCCTCTACTCTCTCCCTTCACCCCCTCTACTCTCTCCCTTCACCCCTCTACTCTTTCCCTTCACCCCCCTCTACTCCCTCCCTTCACCCCCTCTACTCTCTCCCATCACCCCTCTACTCTCTTCCTTCACCCCCTCTACTCCCTCCCTTCACCTCCTCTACTCCCTCCCTTCACCCCCTCTGCTCTCTCCCTTCACCCCCTCTACTCTCTCCCTTCACCCCCTCTACTCCTTCCCTTCACCCCCTCTACTCCCTCCCTTCACCCCCTCTACTCTCTCCCATCACCCCTCTACTCTCTTCCTTCACCCCCTCTACTCCCTCCCTTCACCCCCTCTACTCCCTCCCTTCACCCCCTCTACTCCCTCCCTTCACCCCCTCTGCTCCCTCCATTCACCCCCTCTACTCTCTCCGTTCACCCCCTCTACTCCCTCACTTCACCTCCTCTACTCCCTCCCTTCACCCCCTCTACTCCCTCCCTTCACCCCCTCTACTCCCTCCGTTCACCCCCTCTACTCCCTCCCTTCACCCCCTCTACTTTCTCCCTTCACCCCCTCTACTCCCTCCCTTCACCTCCTCTACTCCCTCCCTTCACCCCCTCTACTCCCTCCCTTCACCCCCTCAACTCCCTCCCTTCACCCCCTCTACTTTCTCCCTTCACCCCCACTACTCCCTCCCTTCACCCCTCTACTCCCTCCCTTCACCCCCTCTACTCTCTCCCTTCACCCCCTCTACTCTCTCCCTTCACCCCCTCTGCTCTCTCCATTCACCCCCTCTGCTCTCTCCCTTCACCCCCTCTACTCTCTCCCTTCACCCCTCTACTCTCTCCCTTCACCGCCTCTACTCCCTCCCTTCACCCCCTCTACTCCCTCCCTTCATCCCCTCTACTCACTCCCTTCAGCCCCTCGACTCTCTCCCTTCACCCCCTCTACTCTCTCCCTTCACCCCCTCTACTCCTTCCCTTCACCCCCCTCTACTCCCTCCCTTCACCTCCTCTACTCCCTCCCTTCACCCCCTCTACTCCCTCCCTTCACCCCCTCAACTCCCTCCCTTCACCCCCTCTACTTTCTCCCTTCACCCCCACTACTCCCTCCCTTCACCCCTCTACTCCCTCCCTTCACCCCCTCTACTCTCTCCCTTCACCCCCTCTACTCTCTCCCTTCACCCCCTCTGCTCTCTCCATTCACCCCCTCTACTCTCTCCCTTCACCCCCTCTACTCTCTCCCTTCACCCCTCTACTCTCTCCCTTCACCGCCTCTACTCCCTCCCTTCACCCCCTCTACTCCCTCCCTTCATCCCCTCTACTCACTCCCTTCAGCCCCTCGACTCTCTCCCTTCACCCCCTCTACTCTCTCCTTCACCCCCTCTACTCCTTCCCTTCACCCCCTCTACTCCCTCCCTTCACCTCCTCTACTCCCTCCCTTCACCCCCTCTACTCCCTCCCCTTCACCCCCTCTACTCCCTCCCTTCACTCCCTCTACTTTCTCCCTTCACCCCCTCTATTCCCTCCCTTCACCTCCTCTACTCCCTCCCTTCACCCCCTCTACTCCCTCCCTTCACCCCCTCTAACTCCCTCCTTTCACCCCCTCTACTCCCTCCCTTCACCCCCTCTACTCTCTCCCTTCAACCCCTCTACTCCCTCCCTTCACCCACTCTACTTTCTCCCTTCACCCCCACTACTCCCTCCCTTCACCCCTCTACTCCCTCCCTTCACCCCCTCTACTCTCTCCCTTCACCCCCTCTACTCTCTCCCTTCACCCCCTCTGCTCTCTCCATTCACCCCCTCTACTCTCTCACTTCACCCCCTCTACTCTCTCCCTTCACGCCTCTACTCTCTCCCTTCACCGCCTCTACTCCCTCCCTTCACCCCCTCTACTCCCTCCCTTCATCCCCTCTACTCACTCCCTTCACCCCCTCTACTCTCTCCCATCACCCCTCTACTCTCTCCCTTCACCCCTTCTACTCCCTCCCTTCACCCCCTCTACTCCCTCCTTTCACCCCCTCTACTCTCTCCTTTCACCCCCTTAACTCCCTCCCTTCACCCCCTCTACTCCCTCCCTTCACGCCCTCTACTCTCTCCCTTCACCCCCTCTACTCCCTCCCTTCACCACCCCTACTCCCTCCCTTCACCCACTCTACTCTCTCCCTTCACCCCCTCTACTCCCTCCCTTCACCCCCTCTACTCTCTCCCTTCACCCCCTCTACTCTCTCCTTTCACCCCTCTACTCTCTCCCTTCACCCCCTCTACTCCCTCCCTTCTCCCCTTCTACTCTCTCCCTTCACCCCCTCTGCTCTCTCCATTCACCCCCTCTTACGCTCTCCCTTCACCCCCTCTACTCCCTCCCTTCAGCCCCTCTACTCTCTCCCTTCACCCCTTCTGCTCTCTCCCTTCACCCCCTCTACTCCCTCGCTTCACTCCCTCTACCCTCTCCCTTCACCCCCTCTACTCTCTCCCTTCACCCCCTCTACTCTCTCCCTTCACCCCCTCAACTCTCTCCCTTCACCCCCTCTACTCTCTCCCTTCACCCCCTCTACTGTCTCCCTTCACCCCTTCTACTCTCGTCCTTCACCCCGTCTACTCTCTCCCTTCACCCCCTCTTCTCTCCCCCTTCACCCCTTCTGCGCTCTCCTTTCACCCCCTCTACTCTCTCACTTCACCCCCTCTACTCCCTCCCTTCACCCCCTCCACTCTCTCCCTTCACCCCCTCTACTCCCTCCCTTCACCCTTCTACTCTCTCCCTTCACCTCCTCTACTCTCTCGCATCACCCCCCTCTACTCACTCCCTTCACCCCCTTTAATCCCTCCCTTCATCCCCGCTACTCACTCCCTTCACCTCCCTCTACTCTCTCCCTTCACCCCCTCTACTCCCTCCCTTCACCCCCTCTACTCTCTCCCTTCACCGCTCTACTCTCTCCCTTCACCCCCTCTACTCTCTCCCTTCACCCCTCAACTCTCTCCCTTCACCCCATCTACTCCCTCCCTTCACCCCTTCTTCTTACTCCCTTCACCCCTTTGCTCTCTCCCTTCACCCCCTCTACTCCCTCCCTTCACCCCCTCTACTCCCTCCCTTCACCCCCTCTACTCTCTCCCTTCACTCCTTCTACTCTCTCCCTTCACCCCTCTACTCTCTCCCTTCACCCCCTCCACTCTCTCCCTTCTCCCCTTCTACTCTCTCCCTTGACCCCCTCTAACCTCTCACTTCACTCCCTCTGCTCTCTCCATTCACCCCCTCTACTCTCTCCCTTCACCCCCTCTACTCCCTCCGTTCACCCCCTCTACTCTCTCCCTTCACCCCCTCTACTCCCTCCCTTCACCACCTCTACTCCCTCCCTTCACCCCCTCTGCTCTCTCCCTTCACCCCCTCTACTCTCTCCCTTCACCCCCTCTACTCCTTCCCTTCACCCCCTCTACTCCCTCCCTTCACCCCCTCTACTCCCTCCCTTCACCCCCTCTGCTCCCTCCATTCACCCCCTCTACTCTCTCCGTTCACCCCCTCTACTCCCTCCCTTCACCTCCTCTACTCCCTCCCTTCACCCCCTCTACTCCCCTCCCTTCACCCCCTCTACTCCCTCCGTTCACCCCCTCTACTCCCTCCCTTCACCCCCTCTACTTTCTCCCTTCATCCCCTCTACTCCCTCCCTTCACCTCCTCTACTCCCTCCCTTCACCCCCTCTACTCCCTCCCTTCACCCCCTCTACTCCCTCCCTTCACCCCCTCTACTTTCTCCCTTCACCCCCACTACTCCCTCCCTTCACCCCTCTACTCCCTCCCTTCACCCCCTCTACTCTCTCCCTTCACCCCCTCTGCTCTCTCCATTCACCCCCTCTACTCTCTCCCTTCACCCCCCTCTACTCTCTCCCTTCACCCCTCTACTCTCTCCCTTCACCGCCTCTACTCCCTCCCTTCACCCCCTCTACTCCCTCCCTTCATCCCCTCTACTCCCTCCGTTCACCCCCCTCTACTCTCTCCCTTCACCCCCTCTACTCCCTCCCTTCACCACCTCTACTCCCTCCCTTCACCCCCTCTGCTCTCTCCCTTCACCCCCTCTACTCTCTCCCTTCACCCCCTCTACTCCTTCCCTTCACCCCCTCTACTCCCTCCCTTCACCCCCTCTACTCCCTCCCTTCACCCCCTCTGCTCCCTCCATTCACCCCCTCTACTCTCTCCGTTCACCCCCTCTACTCCCTCCCTTCACCTCCTCTACTCCCTCCCTTCACCCCCTCTACTCCTCCCTTCACCCCCTCTACTCCCTCCGTTCACCCCCTCTACTCCCTCCCTTCACCCCCTCTACTTTCTCCCTTCATCCCCTCTACTCCCTCCCTTCACCTCCTCTACTCCCTCCCTTCACCCCCTCTACTCCCTCCCTTCACCCCCTCTACTCCCTCCCTTCACCCCCTCTACTTTCTCCCTTCACCCCCACTACTCCCTCCCTTCACCCCTCTACTCCCTCCCTTCACCCCCTCTACTCTCTCCCTTCACCCCCTCTGCTCTCTCCATTCACCCCCTCTACTCTCTCCCTTCACCCCCTCTACTCTCTCCCTTCACCCCTCTACTCTCTCCCTTCACCGCCTCTACTCCCTCCCTTCACCCCCTCTACTCCCTCCCTTCATCCCCTCTACTCACTCCCTTCAGCCCCTCGACTCTCTCCCTTCACCCCCTCTACTCTCTCCCTTCACCCCCTCTACTCCTTCCCTTCACCCCCTCTACTCCCTCCCTTCACCCCCTCTACTCCCTCCCTTCACCCCCTCTACTCCCTCCCTTCACCCACTCTACTCTCTCCCTTCACCCCCTCTGCTCTCTCCATTCACCCCCTCTACTCTCTCCCTTCACCCCCTCTACTCCCTCCCTTCACCTCCTCTACTCCCTCCCTTCACCCCCTCTACTCCCTCCCTTCACTCCCTCTACTTTCTCCCTTCACCCCCTCTATTCCCTCCCTTCACCTCCTCTACTCCCTCCCTTCACCCCCTCTACTCCCTCCCTTCACCCCCTCTACTCCCTCCTTTCACCCCCTCTACTCCCTCCCTTCACCCCCTCTACTCTCTCCCTTCAACCCCTCTACTCCCTCCCTTCACCCCCTCTACTTTCTCCCTTCACCCCCACTACTCCCTCCCTTCACCCTTCTACTCCCTCCCTTCACCCCCTCTACTCTCTCCCTTCACCCCCTCTACTCTCTCCCTTCACCCCCTCTGCTCTCTCCATTCACCCCCTCTACTCTCTCACTTCACCCCCTCTACTCTCTACCTTCACGCCTCTACTCTCTCCCTTCACCGCCTCTACTCCCTCCCTTCACCCCCTCTACTCCCTCCCTTCATCCCCTCTACTCACTCCCTTCACCCCCTCTACTCTCTCCCATCACCCCTCTACTCTCTCCCTTCACCACCCCTTCTACTCCCTCCCTTCACCCCCTCTACTCCCTCCTTTCACCCCCTTAACTCCCTCCCTTCACCCCCTCTACTCCCTCCCTTCACCCCCATCTACTCTCTCCCTTCACCCCCCTCTACTCCCTCCCTTCACCACCTCTACTCCCTCCCTTCACCCACTCTACTCTCTCCCTTCACCCCCTCTACTCCCTCCCTTCACCCCCTCTACTCTCTCCCTTCAACCCCTCTAATCTCCCCCTTCACGCCCTCTACTCCCTCCCTTCACCCCTCTACTCCCTCCCTTCACCCCCTCTACTCTCTCCCTTCAACCCCTCTGCCCTCTCCCTTCACCCCCTCTGCTCTCTCCCTTCACCCCCTCCACTCTCTCCCTTCACCCACTCTACTCTCTCCCTTCACCCCTCTACTCTCTCTCTACTCTCTCTTCCTTCTTCTCCTCCCCCTCTACTGTCTCCCTTCACCCCCCTCTACACTCTCACTTCACCCCCTCTACTCCCTCCCTTCACCCCCTCTACTCCCTCCCTTCACCCCCTCTACTCTCTCCCTTCTCGCCCTCTACTCTCTCCCTTCACCCCTTCTACTCTCTCCCTTCACCCCCTGACCTCTCTCCCTTCACCTCCTCTACTGTCTCCCTTCAACCCTCTACTCTCTCCCGTCACCCCCTCTACGCCCTGCCTTCACCTCGTCTACTCTCTCAATTCACCCTCTCTACTCTCTCCCTTCTCCCGCTACAAGCTCTCCCTTCACCCCCTCTACTCTCTCCCTTCAACCCCTCTACTCCCTCCCTTCACCCCTTCTACTCTCTCCCTTCTCTACTCCCTCCCTTCACCCCTTCTACTCTCTCCCTTCACCCCTTCTACTCTCTCCCTTCAGCCCCTCTACTCTCTCCCTTCACCCCCTCTACTCCCTCCCTTCACCCCTTCTACTCCCTCCCTTCACCCCTTCTTCTCGCTCGCTTCACCCCCTCTACTCCCTCCCTTCACCCCTTCTACTCGTTCCCTTCACCCCCTCTACTCCCTCCCTTCACCCACTCTACGCCCTCCCTTCACCCCCTCTACTCTCTCCCTTCACCCCCTCTACTCTCTCCCATCACCCCCTCTACTGTCTCCCTTCACCCCTCTACTCCCTCCCTTCACCCACTCTACTCTCTCCCTTCACCTCCTCTACTCTCTCCCTTCACCCCTCTACTCCCTCCCTTCACCCACTCTACTCTCTCCCTTCACCCCCTCTACTCTCTCCCTTCACACCCTCTACTTTCTCCCTTCACCCCCTCTACTCCCACCCTTCACCCCCTCTACTCCCTCCCATCACCTCCTCTACTCTCTCCCTTCAACCCCTCTACTCTCTCCCTTCACCCCCTCTACTCCCTCC